>NW_006799965.1:3378448-3485625 GCF_000485575.1 Poecilia formosa | reverse complement strand
AACTTTTGTCAACACTACACTAAATGTTATGAGCTGTAGGTGTGTTGTGTAGCAAGAATCCACTAGCCAAACACATTAAAAAACTTTTGAACTGAAAACACTGGCACATGTTAGACAAAGGAAAGCTGAAAAACAGATAGTAATCCACAGTGGGATTACAGCGTCACATCGGGAGAATAAGGTTTTGTTATGTTTATTTTCTGTTTTTCTTTTCTTTTTTTTTTTTTTTTTTTTTTTTAACAAATAAAAAATTTAGAAATTAGTCTTGCAGTGAACAACCAGCACCATAAAGTTCAAGGAGCAACTCACACAAGTCAATAAAAAAAAAAAGAAAAACATGCTGAGAAGCTTAAAAGAAGTTTGACTACAAACGTGGGCTGCTCTATTTGGGGGTAGTTATAAACTTGGATCTTACCCTTCGTCTTTGCAACTACTTGCTGTTTTCTACATCATAAAATTCCCCTCAAAAAAATAAAATGAGACCTGATTAAAGTGTGGAAAAATCAGGTGCATGGATACTTTAACAAGGCACTGTATTGTTAACTATTCAGCATGACTATGTGTGCAGGTCTATTGTGCTGATCATTAATTAATAGTTTCTATGGAGAGCGGATGATTTGAATTAATTAAATGTCAAAATGAACTTTTGCAGACAAAAAAAAAAAAGAGGCAGTAAAAAGTGAATTTTACCCCTGTCTTCTTAACCTTGCCTGGGCTCATCTGGCTGCAGCCCTGACATCAGCCAACCCGCTAATTAGTTCCCACTGTGATGAAGCAGGGCGCCAAGAGTCCCCAGCTGTCATTACTAACAATAATAAATGAAAACATTGTGGTCTGCTCTGGGTATATGACTGAGCTTTATAGTAATTTCCACTAACAAGTTCAGTGACAACCGCTAAACACGACGTCTGAACAGAGGAGACGGCTACGTTTCGATCCTGCTGTTTTTCTGTTCAATCGGGATTGTATTATCAAACAGTGCATCACCTAAAACCCCTTGAAAAAACAAGTATGCAAACTCTCAAAAACAAACAAACAAAAGTTCCTCAAAGGAATAATACAAAGAAAAGGTATAAAAAGAATAAAAGTTTTCTGTTTTTTTTTTTTTTTTTGTCTCATTACAGTTGATTGGAGACAATTTGACACTAAAGTGATTACGAATCCAGGCTGGGAAATAGAAAGTGTGAGCATCAGTGGCATGCAGATTCAAGAAGGCAGTGAAAAGTGATATTCTGTTGAGATGCAAATTCTCTGAGGGGTTTGTTCCAGAGGCATGCACAATGAAATTGGCCTTTAAATGCGTTGGCATACTAATATCTTAAGATGCCACGACCCTTAGCCCATTCAGAATAACTGTGGCATTGTAATTGACTTGCAGTTCACACCAACAGTGTGTAACACCGCATCCGAAAGACTTTGCTCAACAGCGCATGTGGGACAGTGGATACAACATACGGACGTAACACATCCAGCTTCAAAGGCAACGCGTTATGCTGAGTGTTATTATTTTTTTAATTTTGTATCCCTATTAATTTCATTCCTTTTTTTATTTTTTTATTTTTCTTTTGCAATTTTCCATAAGCTGAGGCTGTGAATGACATTTTAGAAAAGGTCCGACTTTACGGGGGGAAATGACCCATATAATTATGACAGATTTTGTTTTCCTGAGGAAAATTCACGACGAGGAATTTATTAAAACCAGAAAATCTGGAGAGGACACTGGAGAAGATTTATGTTTTTCTATTTTTTTTTTTTTTGATCAAATGTGTTACTTTTGTACTGCTTATGTCTACTTAACATGCTTTACACATTTTTATTCAAAAATGTTTTTTTTGTTTTGTTTTTTTTTTACAATTATTTGACTTTTCAGGAGCCTGATTTTGTTTTGGTGCAACCCTGGCCACTTGGTTCTGTGAGCCCGTGTGTGTGATGCATGTGGGCAGAGCAACCCGACTGTCTGCAACTGCCTTCATCTTCTTCATCCCCTGTTTGCTGCTCTTATGGAGATAAATCACAAGTCCAAAACAAACTGAGGTAAATCATGCAGTGAAACGTATAACTTGCGAGCTGAAAAAAAAAAGTTTGTAAAGCTCTTTATCTGGGTAGAAACCAACCTATATGCACTAAGATTATATTGATCCCCTTGTTAAAGCCCTTAAAGCCAATGCAGGAGAGGTTATTCAGTGAAGCAAAAACCTGGAACTTTGCTCACACTGACAGAGGACTGCCTGTGTGTTTGCCCATGCAGGGTAGGTCTCAAGCAGCTTATGACCAGCAAATTAAAGGCCTGCAGAGGAAGAGAAGCTTCGAACTTTAGTGTTAAAATAAGCATACTAAAGATTTAAAACGTCTTTTAAAGTTTGAAGAAGCTAAGAGATGCTATGGTGTTCGAGTCACCATCTGAAAAGATCAGAAAAGGAAGAAAACATCCATAACTTAAATTTCATCCTTTTATCTTACCAACTGAAACTTCAACTAAGTTACAAAAATTGCACTTTTTTTATTTATTTTTTTTACATTTTCAGTACACTACGTCATACAAAACAACTTCTACATTTTGAAATGGTTCTAGTCAAGTTTCTAATTGCTGTGCGGGCCTTATAATGTACAGGAAAGTGGGAGACGGCGAACTCTTTCGTAGTTTGAGCGAGCTACTTACTGTATACTATAATGCTGAGCTTTAAATGCAGGTTTGAATCAATGAAGTGCTGTACAGCATGGGATCTGTAGCAGGGCTCAGACTGCAGATGCATACTTGCATTAGTGAGTCAGCTCTACGATTGGCATTCAGTTGAACTCCCTGCAGGATTTCAAGCAATAAATATGGAAATCTGAGTATGAGAGCCAAGCTCTTGTCTAGCTGCTTTTTGCCTATTGCACAGTTTAGTCAAGTATCACTTTAGGATAAACAGACTAACAGCAAACAGGGAAATTGGGGGAGTTTCACAAGCGGCATCCATTGATGGCGACTTGGAAAAACACGTCGGTCGCAAACATCCAAGCGTTACCGATTTTTCACAACCTTTTGTTCCCTGAGCTACTTTGTTTTCCCGAAGCCACACACGAGAGGTATGATGATTGGAACAGCACAGTCATCTGTGTACAATAGATTTTCCATGTCAGATTTAGCTTTCTGTTGGACTTGCGCGAGGAAAAGATCAGCCTAGCCTCAGGCACTTGGCAAAAATATCCGTAAATCCTTCTCCCACCCTGGGCAGCGACACATGCTGTGACTAACCCTTTCGCCTGATAATGCCTTTAAGAATACCATACAGAAAAGCGCGTGAGCTAATAAATGACGTGTGGCGGTAAACATTAAAACCAGCAAAAACTGTGCCTGATGTAAACATTGGTATTAGGAGCATGCTTCAGCAGCTTGATTAAAACTCTTTATTTGCTCGACTATTGGCATCCCAGTGAGATCTGCTGATTTTTGAGACTACTTTGTAATCAGCCTCTACCTGAGATCCAATCACGACAAGTGGAGAAGGTCTCAAAATACCATAAATGTGTTCGGAGACCCCCAAAAAAAGAAAAAGAAAAACCAGTCAGACTCTGGCTGGAAATGGATGTTTATGTTGAGAAATGATGAAACTGAACAAACTGCATACACAGAGGGATGAAGATGAGATCTGCACATAAACTTTGAGGCCAGTTATGATGAAGTGTAGCGCTACTGTAAAAGTCTGCAAAATTATTATTATTATTAGTATTATTATTATCATTAACTTTGCATATATAAACTCCCCCTGTAGCTTCTAATGAGGAAATCACAATTTCTCATTACTTCCACTAATATTTAATCCTTGCTTGAACGACGCAGGATATTCAATGTTTGAATATCCTGGGGTGTTCAGATGTTGGGGGGAAAAAAAAAAAAAAGAAGAGATTCTGTCTGTCTGCGTCGTTCTGGCTGTCTGACATCCCCTGGAGTTAAAATACAAAGACAATAAACTAAAAGCCCTATTAGTGAAATACAAGGTTATCATACACTCAGTATTGGATGTAATGTTGCATTAATTTATGTCATGCAACATCTGCCCTGTACTCACTCAAAATTTTTAATCTTCAAACCAGCGGGTGAATAACACAAAAGGTGCTTTGAAAGTTAATCAAGCGATGACAGACATACAAGTCTTTGGAGTAATCCTGCAATTACAAGAGAGGAAGGAGGGAGGGAGAAACCTGCTAATCACTCAAAATGAAGCAGGAATTATTTCGTGGCACCCATATGAGGACAGTGTAATTCTTTGCACTGGACATCTGTTGCCGACAGAACTGACAGAAGCACTCGGCTCATCCGAGCGTAAACAAATGAGGGAAAACAGAGGATCTTAATTAATCTGTAGGAGGTTGAAGTAAAATAAGTGATGTCAGCTTGAAAAAATAAAAAATGAAAGCATGAGTCATTTGTTTTAATATGACAGATTTTTCCCCCTGTTTATTTGTATCTGTATTTTATTAATAATATAGGAAATGGTAAAATAAAATTCTGCATATTTCGATATGTTCTAATGGCATTGAGCATGCTATTGAGTAATATTGATTGTTAATTTGCGATGTTGGCTGCAAAATTGGTGTGCATGGGAAGTAATTTTCCAACATAAAAGCTGCCATTTTCAGCAAAATATTTGGCATTACAGTATGAGAAATACTTAAGGTTAATGATCAAAAACACTGGCCAAGAGACACAAAAATCTTGCTAGATATGAAGGTATTTCTTTTACTGTTGTTAGTTACCATGGCGTAGAACAGAATTTTTCAAAGTGACCTCCTGGTGGACCACTAAGGGGCGCCGAGGGGTCCTCAAAGTTGAAGGGAAGATGAACTCGGGACTTCTGTATGTTTAAAAAAAATATGAATTGCATTACAAATCTTAATGCATTTAAATCTTAGTAATTAATTAACCGAAGTTAATATGTTAAAATCTCTGCTGTATAAATACATGTTTCCGGCACTGATAGAGTCGCATGTGAGCATCGAGTACCAAGACACATTTTTCCCCCGAGCTTAGAACAGGACTCAAAATATTCCTCCATGTTCTTGAACAAAACATTGGGGGCACGAATTCTTGTTTCCAGTAATGTGCCCCACAGTGGGGTTATTTGCGCTGTGCATGGCTTATTTTGGTGCATGAGTCTAATCAGGTAATTTCAGGCTCATCTTTGATCAAAGCCCTGATATTTTTCTATGGACTGTGGCCACCTGAAAAAGCACTGCACCGTGCATCCATTTTGCATGCAGACTTTAGGCTAAACAATAGACGGTATCTCAGTAGAAGCCTCAAAGATTTATGACAGGGTCATGATCACTTGTTTCACCATTAGGAGTGTTTATAACAGTGCAAATGCATCTCTTTTTAGTGCTTCCATCCGCACTCGATCCTCTCCACATCTCACCACCAATTCAATATCATGCTATATTTAAAAAGAAAAATCAACATTTAAATTCACCTGACTGCACTAAATCCTTTTTTTTACCCGATCCATTAACTTCTTGAAGCAAGGATTTTCACCTTACTCAGGTTTGGGCCACTTGTGAAAATCATTTCATAATGGACATTGATTGTAATAGCTTTATTAGATTTCTTAAATTGGAGGTTCCAGGGGAAAAGTGAAATTCATCAGATGTGCAAATCCACTTTAAAAACACAAAGAATTGTTTCACAATATCTCCGCATGTGAAAATTGAGTCATTTACCACTCGGGCCAATGTGTCATTATTAACAGTTCATATAAATGTCAGGAAGGTGGAGAGAGGGCCCCGCCGTGGACATGCACAGAAAAGCGACGATGAAGATAAATGGTATAAAATATTTTTTTTTCATTACAGCCACAGGCATAACAAGATCCAGGCACAGGCAGTGTGTACAGTGATAACCTTTATTGCTAGGTTTGCATATAGTGCCTACAGGCCTACAAATAATAATAATAATAATAACAATAATAATAATAATAATAATAAAATAACACAAGCGTGACCTCAAATCATCAGATATCTAGAACTTTGTATCGAAAGATGTAAGCAGAAGTATAAATCAACACAATAGGTCATTTGTCATCGATCTAAATATTTATTTTAATATTACAAAATTAGCCTAACAAGATCTTTTAACCTGGGATTTGAATAAGCGAATGCCTGCTGGCTACAAATATGCCATTCAGCCAAGACTCTCGCGTGGGGCAAAGAGTTCTGGGTGTTGTCGAGCGACGCCTTAGCATCCCTTTGCTTTCTGCGATAACTCATCATCAACAACAACGTGATGAACGTCAGACGAACAGACCCACTCCCACGACAAAACGAGCTTCTGGCAAACGACAGAGAGCTGACCACAGAGCGCCTCTTTACTTTTTCGCCGCTTCCTTGTTAGGAGATTGATCCATTGCTGACAACGATCTCACGCACAGTCGCAGCAGAGCACAGTGCAAGTTTATCATGACAAAACGAGTTTAATAAGCCAGCGGATTTGTTATGCCCCCATCGTTTAATGAGATGCGGAGAAACAAAAGAATTAGGAAATAAAACTGTGCAGACGGAAAACCAGCAAGAACGTTTTAGCCACATAAGAAGACGCTCAAGTTGGTTAAAAGTGTGGCAATTAGACTAATTATGTTTTTATGTAGGGTGGTGCAATTAGGCTGTGGGCGAGCTTCAATCTGCCTACCAAATTAGTGTTCTTCTCTGCTTTGCCGCTCAAATTATCCACATTATTGTTAAGATATCAGGCTATTTTAAGACCAGTGGTGCGATTTAAACGCTAGCCACAATCTCTCTCTCTCTCTTTCTCTCTCACACTGATCAGGAAAGAAACAAAATGGATGCAGTACTAATTGTTTTTCAGGAATTTACGTTCACAGCTTTGTCGTCTTAAAAAAAAAAACCCTAAGCTGTTAAAATGTGGTTAATGTCTTTTTCTTGGTGAACACGTTTTTATGGAAGAACATGACTAGAGAGACAACGGCTCTGCACGAGAATAGTTAACAAGTCACTTTCTTCGACTCTGTGTCAAGTTTCAGACACATGAACATTTCACAATTGTCTACGAAATGTGGCCCAACAAATTCAGCTCTATAACTGAAAATAAAAGTAAATTAAAATCATATCAAAGAGCAACCGTGAGCCAGCTCGTTTTATTTTTACCCCCACATCCCCGTCTGGGCAAGACGAAGAAGCAATTCGTACATTGAGTCTTGGCACAACAATAACAATTTTCACCAAAGCACTGCATCACCGTTAAGTTAAACGTTCTAAATATCACAAATGTTCATTACAATGATCTCTGCTGCGATCAAATCCAACCTGTTAATCTGTAATTAACTATACCAAAAGAAGAGAATAAATTTCATTCAGATTCCAGCTTTGATAATGTTTGTTTTTTTTCTTTCCGGTGTCAGTGGTGCGGTCACTTTCAGAAGACTCAATCGTCGCTGCGTAAGCAAGAAAACTTCGCCGCTAACACCGAGGACTTCTTTCTTCCAGTTTAAATGACTCTTTATTGATATACAGCCCTGTTCATCAGGATGGCACTTGTCCTTTTCACTATTCTGCTGACTCTTCCGTCCTGCTGACCTGTCGTATTTATTTGTCTTTTCCTTTTTGTATCCCCGTCTTGACTGTACCGCACTTGACAGGTTTGAGCTTTGCTGTCCAATATTTTGTTCTTTCATAGCCATCCCCCTTTTATTCTTTTCAGTCTGTTGCCTTTGGTTACCTTCCCAGTCTAGAACCAATTCTCATAACTTTCAAATTGACATTAGCACTGCTGAGATGACATACACAATACCCTTTAAGAGGCAATTTGTGACATTTTTTTTGTGATTGTGATCCTCTTACTGACTCCTTTTACATAAGATGACTCCCAGTTTTGAAGTACCTCCTCCAGTTGCCTCTGGGTAAGCGTTCTTCTGTTTGTCGCTGGGTTGATATCCCTTAAGAGAGTAGAAAAAAAAATCCTTCCCCTTGTGATGACTGGACTTGTAAAGCTTAGTACGCACTTCATGTCGCAGTGGTGCAGCTCAGTAAGAGTAAGACCACCACAGATACCCCTTTCGCTGCTACCATTTTCTGTTATTCATGTGTGTTTTTTTTCCCCTCCCCAGCGTCTTGTCTAACAACAGCATGGCCGACATCAGTTTTTTCTGCCTCTTTTATATGTATGATTGCCGTTTGATTTGAATGTCAAAAGAAAAAGAGCCACTGTGGCGTCCACCCCTTGCTGTTCTATAATTACAGGATCTCTCCACAGTCGTGGCATAACCTGTTGTATGGATGTTTTTTTTCTTTCTTTTTGTTCTAGGACACTAAATTGGCTTTAAGTGATTGGAACTAAGAATAAAATATTTGAAAAAGCTTGCTGTAAATACTGAATCTTTCTCTGCTTGACTCCATTTACAAGAGGCCTGGTGACATGTATATTTTAATGGTTTTATTAGCTTAAAAAGGTGCTTTGTTTGCATTCAGGCTGTTCAAAACTGCACTTAAGGATCAGCATTTTGTGTAAAATAGCATCCTGATAAATAGACTGAAGCTTAATAGACTAAGTACATGAAAAAAAAGGTTGTTTGTGTTATTTCAGCATTTTAATAAGACAGTCTAAAACACATGCCCGAGCTAATTTTTGTGCATCAGATAGATTAAAGCACATAAATAATTACAATAAATTAAAGAGGCAGTATTTTTCCAGGTACATTGTGCCATTTTTATAGCACAATCAAGTAACTCTGTTGCCGTCAGATGTTATACAAATGCAATTAATATCAAACATTACACGAAAGAAATTTGACTTCAAATTGGCCTCTGTCCCTTTAAGAAACTCCTGCGCTTTCTGTCTCTCTTCCTTCAAGATGTCATCACAACAATGCTCGTCCATTATGCCATTTACAACTGAGAAGTAGCTTGTATAAGCTCAGCAGATGTGCAGTTCCACCAGGTGTTTGCTAATTGCCGCTGCCGCTAGTCTGGAGGAGCTGAGTGGGGAAGACCCAGGCGATGTGTGCTCTGTGAGGTGAAAGGTCAGCTGGAGACTGCAGCTCCTAGGAATAAGAGATGCCTTGAGGGAGCAATCACCGCCCCCCCCCCCCCTCCCCCCAAATACCTGCCACAGGAATTTCAAGGATTTCTTAAACATCGGTTAAAGAATCAAAACAGAAGTCCATGTATGTTTCTGATGAATGGGAATAACATTATATGGTTTTATTTAAATTCCAAAAGAGTCAATTTTACGTAATTGTAAAATTTGATCAAAACAAACTAAGGAATAAACAAGCACTGTCATGATGATATAGGACATATTTTGGTTTGAATGAAAACCAAAACACTTACAGGAACAGGATATGAAAACTCAACAAACACAGCAAACTTATAGCTCACAATCAGTGGTGGTTTTTAATTGAGCTACATGGCTCAATGCTCAGGATGGCATTTTCACTTAATTAGTGCTGTTGCCCCAAGGCTGCATGGTTGCTTCATGGCCAAACTCTACGATACATTTTCACCACAACTTTATTCCTGCGCCGTCCAGCGTGTCCCTTGGTTTTCATGATGGTGTTTGTTTTCTCACAAACCTCTGACGCCTCGACAGAAAAGCTGAATTTATACTGGAATAGAAGTACACACAGGAAACTCCACCTACTAATTAGGTGACTTCTGAAGACAGCTGGTTGCCTTGGGTGATTTTTAGGGGTAACAGTGTAAACCGGGCTGAATACTAACACGCACACATCACACTTTTGACCGTCACATAATCAAAATAAAACGCCGAGGTTTGTGGTTCTAGTGTGATAAAATGTGAGAAACCTCTAAGGGTATTAAATACCTTTGAAAGGCGCTGTATTTCGGTTCGGAAACGTCGTCGCTATCTCTTAAACGTTATTTATCACAGGGAGGTAAGATGAGGCACAGCATTTATCGTCACACTTATTAGGATTCCGAGTCGCCCGCTCAGCAAGTAGGACTCTCCCTGTTCATTCATTAATTTTCCGCAGCCCAATAAAAAAAACAAAACAAAAAAAAAACAAGCCTCCTTCCCGACCATAACTGTCATCTTTGTAAATACCCCATCAGAATTTAATCTTCATTTTAAACTTTGCTTCCGCCGAGGATTGGGTCATTCGCGGGAGACACTAAAGAGTCACCCTTTGGGGTAATAAAACAAGGTTGTATTTGACGAGTAGTCAAAGGAGACGGAAGCAGATGGGTAGAGGATAGCTGGGTGGCATAAATCGTCCGCTCCTTTTCACGTATGATGCGAGTGCCCTTGGTTACCTAGTAACTCTCTCTTTCTCCGTCTCCGGTTGGCGCTCCCGCACAACGTTCCGCTCGGGAATGCGCGGCGCGATCCCGCGGTGCTCGCGCTGAGCCTGAGAAGAGTCAAGGCGAAAGCGTCAAAACGCACCAGGACTTGAAGGGGAGCTTCCCGCTGGAGTAAAAACAACAACGAAATAATAATAATAATTAAAAAAAATATATAAAACTAAGAACATTGCCTTAATGGCGTGGGAATCCGTTAGCGTGAGAGCAGAGAGAGGACAATGATCGCTTCGCAGGAAGGTTATTCCCTAAAAACATAAGCTTTGTGCAGAATACAAGGATATTTGGAGTACACTGACTACAACTGCAAGTGAAGATCCCGAGACGGTCAAACACAGTCCCGGTTTTTTCTTTTTTCTCTCTTTTTTTTTTGAATTCTAAGAAAGACATGGGGAGATTTTCACCTCGGCAAAGCAGGTGAGTCATTTTAAAGATACTTGGGGCTGTCTGTGTGTGCTGAGCTGAGCGATTCAGGAGGATGCAGGGAAACTGGCGGTCGCATTTAGATATACGACTTTCTATTTTTCCCCCCCTCTATGAGACAGAAGAGTTATATATCGTAACGCTACGTAGAACCTGCCCTGCAGCCATAGCATACACACACCGTCTATACGCTTGGGATTTTTCTCTCTCTCTCTTTTTTTTTTTTAAATAGACTTTTTTTTAATGTTCGAAACAAGAATTAGGATGCTGATGCATGTTTTTGCGCAGATGTGCGTCTGTTGCTTCCGACGATTCACAGCTCGCTGTCAGCGTCGATGCGGTAAATTTAATGTTCTGTGGTATAAATGTGCAGGGCACTTGTTACTTAGGCATAAAGACATCTTGTGCGTGTGATGGAGCGATGACGCGCAGGCTTTCTGTCACTGCTCTGGCTGGAAGAAGAATACAATAAAAAAATGAACTAGAATAGACTTGAGGAATTTGAAACAAATGGATGAAATTATGACTTAGATTTCTGGGATTCAGTTTGGATTCCCGGCATTCGCTTTTCCACAACACTAGTAAGGAGATCTCCAGTCTGACACAATTTTACGCATGGAAGTATATATATATATATGTAGGCGTCCCCAAATATCCATCCCAAGTGGTCTAACTTAGAGCTCTATAATAAATGCATGTGATATTTCACCTGAAATCCAGTAATATTTCAGAACTTATCTCTTCTGTTTGGCCAACTAAACTGGTCATTTAACTTGTTCTATTCTCATCTTTTAGATTCTTCAAAATGCTGCACAAATTACTCTGAAGAAGAGTCTATTAATCAATGCAGGCCTCATATATGTGGGTGTGTGCGTGTGCCTGAAAGTCTGATATTCCTGGAGACATGACACACGCCCAGAAATAAGTGGTCCGATTGTAGTTGGTGGCAAAAAAAAAGAAGGAATAATGAACTGTGTGTGTGTGTGTGTGTGTGTGTGTGTGCAGTAAATTTGGCTGTATTGCCTGAATCGATGCAGCAGCTTTAATTTGGCTCAGATAAACACACCCTCATTATTCCTTTATATATCTCCCATCAAACATTTTGCTTAATGTACATTCCCTCCCTTTCTATCAATATCGTTGCTCCCCACCTCATTCCACATCCTTCTATCAGCCCTCCTCCCATTAGAGACCTGCATCAACATTCCTCCTTGTCTCATCCTCCCATTTGATCACCACGCAGAGCCAGGAAAGCACTGCGGTTGACCTCCAGATACCCTGAGCAGTGCGAATGTGGGTGGGCAACTCTCACTGTAACGACTCACAACAATTTAAAGGAAGTACCGAAACACACACACACACACACACACACACACACACACACACACACACAAACTGATACACAATCATCAGACTGACTCAGCTGCACACAAACACGAAGGGTCCTGCAAATACCATCCAACACGGATGTGAAAGGCAGGAATGTTTAATGTTCAGAGCTGTGCTGCAGAAGGAGGATTTGGGATAAGTTATGTTTTTTTCCTCATATTAACAGCCAATAACACTGTATCATTCTCCTCTTCGAAATACAAAGAAAAAGCTTTCTCTCCAGTAGGCGTCATGGATGCAATCAGTAAACGTTACAATGCTGAAAATCTGTGAAATGACTCGGTCTCTGTTTTTCAGACACAATCAGATTCAATAATTTCAAAATTCCTAACAATCCTTTTCTGACATTATCTGGAGAACAAACCTGATATGAAAAGGCACCCCTCCCACGAACGATGTAAACACAGACATACATACATTGCAAACACATACGCGTNAAAAAAAAAAAAAAAAAAAGAAGAAGGAATAATTAACTGTCTGAGAGTTGAATTCCAAAGAGGGAAGAAGAGGAAGTGAAAAATGTCATACAAGAGTTGTCATGGTGATAAGTTGAATAAGCAAAGTGTCCCTGAAGCCTGAGCATTTAGGAAATAATCCAGCCTTTTATTCGCCTTGCGCAGCGCTCTCTTGATGAAAGAGGCTCTTAATTGGGGATGATAACACACACAGACATATGGAATTCCTGGTTCCTCTTGCATATATTTAAAAGCCAATGCTGGATTTTGCATGAGGACTCTTCTTTTTTGTTGTTGTTTGCAAGCAAAATGTGTTCATTTATATTGTATGCTGCTCCACCATATCATGTGAGGGATTATGCATGCTGCTGCTGTAGCTGCTTGTTAATTCTCTCTCTCTCTCTCTCTCTCTCTCTCTTTTGCCCCTCTGTATTTGTATTCCAGCCCTGCTGTTTCAAGTTCCCCTGCTGTTTTAATATCCACTTTTCACTCTTTTTGTGATTTTTATTTATTTATTTCTTGTTCTTGGATGTACTTGAGCTGTGGAACAATCACGGGCCGCTTAATTTGCGACGAAAAACTGAGCTTTCGGTCTGAGCTGTGGGAGAGTAATTACAGGGAGCGCGGCTCGCTGAATGTGTTCATTTGCTGGAGCCAGATTACACCGGAAAGGCCGGGGCCATCGTGATGTGGTCAGTGCGTGATCGCAGACAGGCGTTAACACACTCCTCCCGGAGACACAGACATTCATCTCAAAGTGAGGCGTAGAGTCTGTTGTTTACCCATGTGCGTCTCTGGGCAGTTCATGGAAAGCTCCGCGAGACTCTTTGTCTGCTGCAAAGGTCAGCAAGGCTTCTTCCTGACCTGAAGGGAATACACCTGGGCACACCTTGGCTCGGCTTAACATGGATGAGCGCCACTCGCTGGTTTTTGGCCAGAGAGGCCCCTTGTTCTCTCTCTGCCTTCACTCTCTCTTTCAGCACGCACACGTCATTGCTCTCGAATCCAGAAACAGGCCGAGGTGTGCAAGCTCGTGTCATCCTGCAGAGGACCACCGGTGCACATATGAGAGCGACTGCACAGATTATTTGTGTTTTCTAATATTCTTTATTGTGCTCGATGTGCTACCTTGAAGAAGCAGGAGCATGAGATGAATAATTTCCCAAACGGTTTTCTCTGACCTTCTGAAAGTATGTCTAATCACAACCTATTCCTGTAGCTGCAGAGGTTGTCATAGCACTGTTTTCATGATTAACTTTAAGAAGGTAAAGGAGCAGCGAGTGAGCGTCGGCCAGGCACAAGGATCAAGGTTTACTGAAGGTTTGAAAAGTTCCTCAGTCCTCCAGATAATTTCTGTGGTTTACGGTGCGTTAAATCCCAGATAAAGTTCTTTTCTGTGCATCGCCAAAGGGTCCACCAGGACTCCCCAGGAGATTTGCATACAGGCCAAATTATTGTGATCGTACAGACAGACGCAGCACTTCTCCCATTCGAAGGAGTGGTGCCAAACACACGTCTGCTGAAGGCAGAAGAAGAAAAACAGCAGTGATGCTCATTATTTTTAGAAGAAAGTTTGGAAAAATTAGCCGTTTTCCCCATTTGCAAAATGTGTCTCTCAGGGGACGTGACACTTGCACTGCATTGACATCCTTGACAGAAGCGAGCCTATTCTTTCCCTTTAGTTCTCTTTTGAAGACGATGTACAACTCAACATATCATCGCCCCATGTGAGGCTGGAGAGGAATTAATCTCGGCATCTGAGTTGACGTAGGGCACATGCTTGTCGGCAAGGTCTAAGCCGAGGCACGGTAAGGTCTTAATACAGTGTTGCCCCGCCCCAACATATTGCTGCACACTCCTGGTCAGCTGTAGCTGAGAGCAAGTTTTTGTCTCACGCTTACAGAAATTAACAATACGACTGTAGGAATATTTCTGTTTATGAACAAAATGGAAAGTCATTTTGTAGAGTAAAGGAAATATAATTGTGGGGCTTCTTAAAAATTATAATTCACTCTGTAACACTCAATAAGTTACGTATATTTTTGTATCGTATATCATATCAAACGGCACAATGACCCGTGTATCACTGTAAAAAAAACAAACAATATATTTAAATTTTGCTCATACAGAGAGTTTTTAAACATCAAATTGGGTTCTTTTAAATGGTTGCAAAAACCAGAGATTTATTAAGAAAAGCAAATCTGCCTTTCACATACTTAGCAATTAAAACTGAGCTGATTCAGAGCTCTCTTGGATATCTATTAACATCGCCACACCATAACTGTAGAAGAGGGACCTCTGACAACAGAAAAAAACAAGCAGCAAAATCCTGATTCCCGTTATTGCTGCAGAGATATCGAGTTACCTCACCCACATCTAAGGTGAATCACGATGACATGGTTGATGGGATTTCTGGTAATAGTGAAAATCAGACTTGTTTGGTTCAATACGGGGATTTCAAGCATTTCAGTAGATTACTCCCCTGGAAACAGCACTTTCTTTTTTTTTCTTTTTTTTCCCCAAGCCTCCCTCTTTGCCATCCTCTTTTCAGCTTTAACTTGTTTTATCTCTATTTGCCATCGTTGAACTCTCACAACCTGGCAGCAAATGCATCGGGCTTTAGAAGAGAGAGACACATTTGTTGGCACCACTGGTGAAAATGTGTAAAAATCCTGACAATATGTTATTTTTTTTATTGAAGAAGAATAATCCTCTCGAGATCTAGTGGAGAAAAATTCCATCTTAATAAATGCCAAGAGAAAAAGTTTTTGTAAAAAAATAAAATCATCAATTAATATTTTGTACAACTCCTTTTTGCCAATTGGGCCTCGTCCTCTATGACATTTCTAAAGGTTGGAGCATCCAAAGAGAATGATCTCAGTTTTTGCACAATCTGTTTCGATCATTCAGAATAATCTTGTTCTCTTTTGTCTTCAGCTCATTTCGCAGTTTTTCTATGTGACTGAGGTTTGGGGACTGAGAGGGTCAGGAATAATGATTGATTTGGTGTCTGGTGAACCGTTTGTATGTTGATTAGCCCAAATATTTTCAAGTATTATTTCTGACAGAAGCCAATAGATTTTCATTTAAAATATTTTGTTTATTGTGTGTGTGTGTGTTTTTTTTTTTTTTTTTTTGAAAGAGTTTGCAATAACTTTTTTCTTTTAGCTTAATGTGGTTTTAGGAAGCAAAACAAACCCACAGCCTCACAGATTCTCCTCAAATCTTTACCAGTGGGTGTGAACTGCTTTTCTTGATGTTTCTCACTTGTTTTATACTACCCGGAGTGTTTGTCAAAACGCTGAATAAAAATGTATTTCCACAGTTCCAGTTAAAGCTATAGAAGAGTTTAGCAAATTCAACACATTTAGATTTTGATATAGAAGAAAAGAGAATGATTTTTCTTGCCGTCGCTCCAAAACATTTCATAGGCATGTAGATGGTTTCTGCTGGCCTCTTTAACCATCTGGCTCAGTGTGTGTGGTGGGAAAATAAATTTGGATCATTTTCCACCCCAGTGGCCTTTGACTAGAAATCTAAGCTTCGGTGTAATCTCAAGGGAACAAAATAATCGTAATTGGACATCCCTCCACCCTCTGATCAGCTTTAAAAAAAAATTAAAATAATACATTTGAAATGCTTGAAGTCAATTTATTTTCTGTAGATTCTTTGAGCAACCAGTATTTGTGCCACTGGTGTTATTTCTTAACATCTGATTTTTGCCCTCTCAGTAAATTTACTCAAGTTAAAGTTATGCATTTTCTATATTTTTCAGTCTGATATTAAACCTCAGACAATAAATGTGTCATGCATTTTTTTTTTTTATACTTTGGCCGTACAGATTTATAATGATTGTCGCCATCGAATCGCACCTATCGTGACAAAAATTCTCGAAAAACACCGAGGCGCTCCTCTCTGGTGACGTTGTTAATAATGTATCGGGCATAATTGTTTAAACTGTTGAAAAGATGGAGGGATCTTTGTGTGACTAACAAAGTGATTTTGGCCTCAGGCACAAAGAAATGCCTCAAGCCTGCTGCACATAACATATTTAACAGCGATATTACATTGTTCGTGGCCCAAAAACATCTCCCCTGACTAACAGGTTTGTCTGCCAAAGACCAATGTCTGCTTAGTAAACAAGATTCTTTTGGACATCGCCTTTCTAACTACAAAGCAGATGTCACACAGTATGTCTCCGCTCAGTGTCTGCCAGAAGTTATCCACTTATTAATTATTTATTAATTAGGCTATTTACTCTCAATAACACACAGCCGGAGCACGCTGGGTTCAGATCAGAGGTTTAGCCAGACACGCAGTCGCAGTTAGGGGCTACTTTTTGGTAGCGCCACTTTAGAAAAGAAAAAAAAATGTCTTGAAAATAATTCATGCGGCACTGGGAGGAAGGCAGTTCACGAAACCACAGGCTCTCTGAGGCAACGCCGCACTTTCGGGCTTACATATGCTTAGTTTGTGATAAAGCCGAGCTCATTCATTCATGTCATCCTCAGAACAAAGAAAAGACCATTTCCTCTGGTGCAAGAATCAATCCAGTGAGGCAATGTGTGTATGTTTGTTTATGTTTGCCCTGCTTTACTTAAAGAAACGGCTGCACTTTGGTGTCGCTGTGACTGTGCGCTTACGAGAGACTTAAGGCAACCAGGACCCGGGCGTTAAACGCTGCTGGTTTGTTTTGGATTTATTCAAAGTGCCTTAAAGCATCAGGGATGCAATTGTGAGGCACTGAATTGTGCACAGACAACAAAGTCCACATGGGTTGGTAGGTTGCTTTCATTCACCTTTGTGTTTCACCGGTGCTTAAGGTTTAGTTTGGCTTAAACATATTTAGGGGCGATGGACATAAGGACATAGGAGTTTATCCTGTAACCAGTGGGTTGCCAGTTTGAACCCTCCCCACTCTGTGCGTCTCAGTCATTGTGTCCTTGGGCAAAACACTTCACCCACTTTCTTGCTTGGTGGTGGTCAGAGGGCCTGGTGGCACTGATGGCACGGCGGTGTCGCCTTCTGCCAGCTTGCCCCAGGGCAGCTGTAGCTACAATGTAGCTAATCACATCAGAATGTGTGTGTTGATGGGTGGATGCTCCGGATTCCTCTGGATTTGGAAAAGTTCTCTGCAAGTCATTTAGCATATTTAATCATTGCGATTTGGTTGAAAATACATGGGATTTACCACAATATTCTGCTACATTTAAAAGGTAATGTTCTGTTTACCTCTGTTTTGATTGGGAAGGGCGAAAGGTTCCTGACGAACTGCATTACGACGTAGGAGGGATGACGTGGAGCTTAAAGAAATAGCTTGACAAAAAACAAACAACCTAACAACAATCTACAACAAGAATTTATAGTTCACCCAGAAATTCCAGCCACCAATGTGTAGAAAACAACAAAGCATCAAAGACACGAAAGAAGAAAAAAAAAAACTTAAATATTTTTCTCGTTTACTCAACAACAAAATTATATTACCTTAAGTTAAAGTTACACTATAATCCATTTAAATATTATCATATGGTTATATTAAAAACAGCAAAATGCCCTGTTTTTAATATAACCAACAATAAATAGTCATAGCAACTCAGCAAACTGCATTACACCTTATTTAATTCTTTTTTTTTTTTTTTTTTACAAAGTTGGACTTTCCCCCAGTCATTTAGAAATAACATTTTGAACGGAAAGTTGATCAGATTGTGGAGGAAAAATTCCATCTTAATAAGTGGATCTGTGTTTCTCATGAGTGTGATTTTATCCCACACTGATTTTCACATGTCACTCTGACATTCACTGCTGTCTATTGCTTTAATCAGCGACTGGTATTTTTGTCCATGCGGTAGTTTCCAAAGGACACCCTCTTCTCCAATAAAAGCAAACAAGGTTTCAGAAAGCGATATTAACGTCCTAATTAAATCAGTTCATTTCTCTGATATCTGACTCAGCTTATTCGTCAACAAGCCTTCCATAAATTCCTCCTCCGTCTGCTGAAGATCTTTTCGGTGAGGGTGTATACATTTCTCCTTCCTTCCTTAAATTTTTAGCACTTTGCTTTAATCACTGTTTTAAAAGACCAACATTTCCTTCAGACTGCTTGTGAGTGTGGCCGTGTGAGGGAGATCCAAGTCTTGGCCCAGTGGGTCATTTCCACACATGCAGACTGCAAGCTGCAGCGATCAATACAGTCTCTTTCTGTCACTGTACTTTTATAGTAAATGTCCCCGTAAAGGGTTGGGAAACTTTTAGTTTGTTAGGGAATAGGCACGTTCGTCGATCGTGTCCTCGTGTGATCAGCTGGAGCTGAAAAAGAAACTAACATTTCGTATTTCTACTGCAGAGTTTATCCAAATTCTGTTTCATTCCAAGCCCTGTACCTACGTTTGTTTCGCAAGACTAGTGGAATGCTTTTTTTGTGTTTGGATGCTTTCTGTA
This sequence comes from Poecilia formosa, assembly GCF_000485575.1. Classification (NCBI taxonomy): domain Eukaryota; kingdom Metazoa; phylum Chordata; class Actinopteri; order Cyprinodontiformes; family Poeciliidae; genus Poecilia; species Poecilia formosa. The sequence goes on along the minus strand of NW_006799965.1, from coordinate 3,466,612 downwards.
ATAAGCATTTTTGACGACTATAAAAATAAGGAAAACTGTTTCCTTTATAGATTTTTTATTTTTATTTTTTTACTTTGGTGCTCTGGAGTGCTTAGTTTAATGTATTGCAATTTGTTAGATATTGATTTATAATTCCCCTCAAGGGAGGGGGAGGTGGAAGTGTATGAGTAACAATGTTATATTTGGCATTAGTTAAACGAGAAGAGCTGAGAAAGAAATAGAAAAATTGCCTTATTTAGAGAAAATTGTGGTTATTCCACAAGGAGTTATTACTCTGAGGCCACAAGAAAAAAGGGGAAAATTGTGCCGAATCAATGGTGAGAAATTGTCTAAAAATTGTATCTTTTTTTTTTTGTTTTTTTGAAAGGACAGTTAACAGTGAGCCCATTTTTATCAGCTTTTATGCCAGAGAGCAAACTGTTGATCCTTAAAAGGAATGCTGTGGTGCAGCTGACTTAAAAACGTACAAATTTTAACACAAGGTTAAAAACACAAACAAGATCCCACGGATTTCACTTAAATGAACGAGCCTCAGAAACATCCACGTGAGACTTGCCAGCTTATTTAACCCTTAAAATGCCTGTTGACTAATATTAGAGTCAAATCTGCTATTGAACAACTGTAGCAGTTCACCCTTTCTAAAGGAACGGAGCTAGGTGAAGCTCCACATGTTTGTTTTCAGAAATTACTCGTTAATCCGGATGATTCAAATTGCTTTTTTTTTGTTTTGTTTTACTTAATCCACTCTGAAAGGTGACAGGGAGTCAACAGTTTTTAATTCCAGGGATGAGCGTTACTAGCCAGGTGAGGCCGATGTGGCACAGTTTGCCTTCCTCTTGTCATATTCCCTCCGGCTTCTTATCCCTCTAAGCGATCGCAAAGTCTCTCTCTCTCTCTCCTCATTTTCTTAACATGGAGTGATTATTGTGTGGGTCTGGCAGGACACGGAGACAAGGGGCCGTCTAATTCATGGGGTAAATTAGTGCAGATAAGGCCTGAGTCAGTACCTTCAGCCTACCATAGATCCCCTGGGGCAGACTCTTAAGGAGCTTAGTAAAAGCCTGTCGTATGAAGACATGACATGGAGCTGGCTAAATGGGCTACGTTGGAGTGTTTTCCATCAGCCTAATATTTATATATGGGTCACTGCCATTCAGGCTTTAATCCCATTCCAGTTATTCAGTCTTGATTTTTAAGTCGGGAGTTTTGGGAAAATACAACATTGTGATTAAGAAAGGTGGAAGAGGTGTCTGTTTGTGAGACGCTAATGTAGCCATGCATTAACTGACACAACACCGAGGGCCCGCTTATAAGGCCATATTTTGCAAAAAAAATATGAATCTGTGCCACCAAATCAATACCGAGTTCTGGTTTATCCCGCAGCAGAAGAACAAGGAAGCACTCCTCTAGTCACTGGGTCACATTCACTGGGGAAACAATTAAAAGCTTCTCCACACTGCAGCAGCTTTCTTCCTTTTCTCTTTTCTCCTTTTTTTTTCTTCTTCTTTCAATTTCACCCATTTGCCTTAATTTTTCTCTTGGGTCCGGCCTGCGTGTCTGTTCTGCTGTTGAGAAATCACAGACGCTGGCCTCTAAGTCTCTTCCAGCCGGAACGACAAAAGGCCATGTCAGGTCCTCGTGATGGATGTGGGGCCACGCAAAGTGGAAGGCAAAATGACGGATAGGACACCAGACTTGCAGGCGTGTGTTCGACGCATAATGCTGACAGATTACAGATTTAAATATTTTAGATCTCGCAGAGCACATGCTGCTAGTGACGGCCGTAATGCCACAGATTAATAGAGATCCTTTCTTTTTCTCCCATGCGTACATTTATTACCGCATACAGAAACTTTTTTTTTTTTTCCTCTGGTGCAGCTCGCTGGCCAGCAGATAACCCTTCTGTCCTTATTTCACATTTATTTTCTCCTTTCTTCTGCTTTGGCTTTTATTTATTTAGACAACAAAAATCAGTTACTTTAGGGATTTTTTTATTTGTTTTATTTTTTAAACTAAATCTTTGTTAAATTTATTCTCAAGGTAACTTGTAAATAATGCATAGGAACTTTTACTTTAAGCTAACAGGCTGGATGTTAAATAAACAAAACTCTTTTTGGCATTAAGGCATTATGAAGCCTAGCTACAACACTGAAGCACTGCAAACATTGCCTTTGTGACATATTAATGAAACCTAAATAATATAGACAAAGGACATGTTTTCTGTAGGCGACCCAACTACTTGACATGAAGAGAAGAAGTTCATATTTAAACATGTATTTTTTTATTTCTATTTGAGAAAAACAGTTCTAATGTAACTTGAATGAAGACAATTGCTCTTTGTCTTAAAATGCTTTGCACTGAGTCTATCACCCAACACAATGGCCACTCATTCACTGCATCTCTCCCATACCGAATACCAGTGCAGCTGCTGGAAGTCACTATCTCCTGCCATGCAATTAAGAAATGAGCTGAGACACTTTCTTCTGTCTGGATTTAAAATCTTACTGAAAGTGCCTCAGCTTTATAGTGGCCACCTTCACCTTGCACAGTTTATATATATATATATATATATATATATATATATATTTCTAACTATGCACACACCTTCCTGTTACAGCTGGAAGACAGAATCTTCCTGAAAATCGGACATGTCATGCTAGCGTCTAGCATTCGTCAACAACTCATAGGCAGAAGTAAGAGCGTTGCGCAACACAAATAATCAGCCAGCATGAACACAGTGCGCTTAATAGTAAGCCGTAATGTAACAAAGCTTTGAGGCATATAATTTACCTCGAGGAATTTTTGTAATCATTCGAGGAATCGTTACAGCCCTACGCAATTTTAAAATCTGAAGTTTATGACGCAAATAGACTTTATAGCATTGAAATAATAATAATAATAAAAAACGAACTTAGGGTTTAATGTTATTCATTTTGTTTTTAAAATCCTAATCTAACGTTTGTGACAGCAAAACAAAAGTCCCACCTCAGATCATTATATTCCCTAAATTTCTGACTAAATCTGGAGGAATGTCGTTGACATCTGAAGATGAACCTGCGACTGTCTTTCCACCGACTTACAGGAGACTCTGAGTTGCCTCTAAGTTCAGTATGAATGCAATTCAACGTCTCTGCAGCCATTGTGTCTCTGAGCCGAAGTCACTGTTGTGGCTTCGACTCAGAGACTGGAACAGTGTCTTGTGACCAGAGGTGGTTGGCTTCCCAGCCCGGCAGGAAAAAATGTGAGCGTCTGAGAAATGGCGGGGGCGTGATGAGCGCTGAACAGCTGAAGTGCTCCAGAGCAAGGCACCCTCTTTCTTACTCGCCCCACAGCTATAGTCACAACACCCTGGAGAGCATCAGATAAGGCTTTTTATTCTCTGCCTGCATGCGCTCTTTGTCTTGTTCTCTGCGTGTTTACAGCTTGTAGAGGGGAGTAGACGAGGTCCCCGCTTGTGTTCATAGAACGCCTTGTAAAACGTTATTATTCTTAAAACAAAAAAAGCTGCGTACAGTTAATGAGTAACATATAAATCAAAACTTACTCAGAGGAACACGGGCTTGAAATGTTTCAAAGTCGAAGACTTTCCTTTACAACATTGTAAACCCTCCCTTCCTAATAGGGCTATCTTCGATTTATTTTGGAGCTTAGACGCAGACCTGCTCCTGACTGTTGGCTATTTATATCTCTTGCCATCTTGGCAAAGCCTCCTGATAGACTTTGAGAAGAGAGAAATTACTTTATCAAGCTCAGGGCCCATCTGTGCCCATATTCTCACCAAGAGGAGCCATCTCAAACTATTACAGCTTTTTTCCAGTGATACCATCATCATGCTACATCTTTTTCTGAGGACAGGCTCTAGAAAATTGACTTGATATTTATCTGACAACACCACCGAGGAAGAAAACTAGATGAGTGGGGTTTTTGTTTCTTAGATGTAGCAGTTCGGTTTAAATGACAAGCTGCGTCCTTTCTTGATTATTCAAATCTGTTTGAAATCCGAAGAGAAAATAAGACGTGAAATTGGGAAAGGAAAGGTGGCACGTTTGACTTGATGTGTTCTCTTTGATTTGCTGCTGCTCATTACAATGACACAGATCAAGACTCACCTGAAAATCTGGGTCATTACAGAAATAGCCTTTTGACTTGCTCTCCGAAGATGGCGGCTCATGATGCAGCGGTCGCTCTAGGTCATTATGACAGCGGTTTTGAGTTGAGAAGAAAGGTTGAAGGGAGGAGCTTTGGGTTAGGCTTTCACTTTTTAAAAATCATTATTTAATTGAACTATCAATGCGGGGGAACGTGGAGGCCTAGAGAAGTCCTCTAGGCGCTTTTCTGATCCTTTAAGCAGATGAGATTTGTCTGGTTTTGCTAAAATGACACAAATTATATGTCCCAAAAGCTTTTAATCACATATTATCTGCATAAAGCTGCGACTGTTTAGGGCGATTTCAAACCCACACTAAGTTTTTGTGGGCTAAAAGATATTAGTGGGAAACTTAAAAATAGGTTGATGAGGACATTTTAGTGTGTCAAACTTTGAGTGCCTCGCAAGCGTGCTTATAATCTTTCTGCGTTTCACATTTTGTCATAATATAATGACAGGCCAACGCCGCACATCAGCTTGAACCCCTCGTCTCCAAAGTGAAGCAGTAATTTGGTAGCATCAGGCTGCTCCCAAAAACGGATCGAACTGATAAAAGTCAATGCTGGAAGAATATCTGCTAATGCAGAAGACTTGTGACTGGGAAAGAGATTCAACTTTAATCAAGAATCCTAAACATACTGCAGGAGCCGAATGTTTATACCAAATCATATCCATGTGTTAGGATGACTTGGTCCAAGCCCACAACAAAACTAAGACAAGAATCTGGCTCCTAACTTGAAATTTAATGTTCACATGTTCTTTTTATACAATTTGACTGGCTTGAACTATTTTCCATACAAGATTTCAGTCTCTAAATTTGTGCAACTGTTGCTGACGTACCACAAAAAACTTGCAGGTATAACTTTATCGAATTGGTTCAACAAACCATTGACTGATACCAATGGCCACCTTTTGTTTTTGTATGAAATAAAATAAATTAAATAAAACAATGGAAACATTTCTTTCCACTTTATAACCATTTGCTACCACGTGTTGGTTTAGACCAGCAGTTTGCAGCCTGCGACTCTGTGGCCGCAAGAACTTCAACAGTAGCTCAACGAATGTTTTTAAATACAAACATGATAATAATAAATGAAAATTTTAACAGTTTTTAATGGGGGTAATTGCACTAAGTTTCCACAATATTAACACTAAAAGTCCCAGTAGCATATTTTATCATATTTTTTGTCATTAGTTTAAAAATTAATTTTTTTTACATAACTTTCTACAAATATCAACACTTTAGAGGAGAAAATGTATGTTTCCTCTCTTTCACAATTTATTTCTTCAACTGAAAATGTTAAATAAGAAATAAAAACAGTTTTTTTTTCTTTCCTAAATAACACATTTCATTTTGCCAAAAATTGTAGTCTCTCTTCTGTCAAAACTACTTGAGCCTTATTTAGCTGGACTTGAGGCAAAACCTTCTCTTTGAGATCAAAAAGTTGCCGACTTCTGGGTTTAGTCAATGTCATCTTTTGTAGGCGTAAGACGACAAAATGTAGAATTGCTTAGGTGGTACGAATGCTTGTTCAAGGCACCGTGTGCCGACAGTGTTAACAGAAAACCAGATTTAAAAGAGTAGACTCCAGAGTTGTGGGTTTTGTTGTGGTCCCGTCTCCCCAGGCTTCTTGTGTGAATCTCAACACTACTTAAGTACAGGTGTCGAATGACATAATGGTGGTGGGCAGCTCCGTTCCTGGAGCGGGGGAGCGAATTGATACTGTTGGATAGAAATGGTTCACTGAGAGCAGCCCGAAGTGGAGAGGGGATCATCAAGGATAAGAGGAAAGACGGAAGGAAGTGATGAGATTGAAAAGAAACAAGAGGAAAATGGACGGGGTGGAGAACGGTAAGCACGGATAAGTCCTTTGACAAGTGAGCTCTGAGCTAAAGAAAGCCATTCAGACAAAAAAAAAAAAAATCTGCCAAGTTTGTTTTATTCATGGTGTGGACAGCCACAGCTTTACAATATAGTTTTAAAGCCAACACACAAAAAGGTAAGTAGAACACAAAAGCTTCCGATCTTTGCCTTCACCCCCGTTTCCCCCGTTGCGTGACATTTCATTGAGGCAGATCTCCATGTCATGTTGAAGATTATTAAATGATTCAACATTTTCTGACAGCCCAGAATTTGCTGGCATTCTCATCTCTTATTCTCTTTAATCACGTCCTCTTTGAATCCAAACCTGTTTCGCTCAATTTTGCCTTGAACCGAAAACAAAAAATCCCAGAGAAAGCCTCGACTCCAAAGCAAACAGTGACAATCAGCATTTATTGTCAAAGCTTTTTTTTTTTTTTTTTTTTTGGTTTCCTGCCACCTAATAATATGTTCAGTAATGGGATGTAGAATGGAGTTGTTTGCTGCTGCTGTTCAAGAATAACATTCCACCGGGATAATGAATTTATCTCTTTGAGCCTCCTCTCAAAGACGAGCTATCTCCTAAGTCTGGAATGAATTATTTAAATCAAGTTGAAGTTTTTGTGTGTCTTACAGGCCACGAGGCATCAGAGCGTAATACATTTCAGGAGCTGCTTCATTTGATTGGATGTTGAAGGGAGGGAAAAAAAGCAAAAAGCAAAAAAAAAAAAAAACATCTTCTTGAAAGTCACAAGCCAGCTTATCCACAGGCACACACTCACTTAACACAGCGCACCAGAAAACTCCTCCGGGTTGATTCTAATGATACCCGTTTGATTTATACAGCAGATGAGTTTGTAAAATAAAAAAAGAGCCATAGAAGTGACCTACTAATCCAAATCTTTGCCTTTGTTTCCCACCATGTTTCTTTCATTTTTTCATTTTTTTTTTTTTTTTTGAAAGAAGCACAAATGAAGGGAACCTTATCACAAAAGACACTGGAAATACAACATATTTCCTTGGGCATTGTTGCGGCGTTTGCATCTCCGTGGCCTATATTTCCTGCATTTGGATGCTTTTCGACACGCAAATGACAAACAGTTGCATCACGGAAAGGTCTTTTTATTTAATTCATTTACCAAAAAAACCCAACAAAAATTCAGTTCAGAATAAGCCTATTTTTTTTATTTTTATTTTTTGCTCAACTTGAATGAATTTGCGTTTTCCATTATTTTCATCTGAAACTCGAAAACAAAATTCTGTCAAAGATTAAAAGAAAGAAAAAAAAATGTCCTAAACACTGGAGCGTGGATGTAGTGGTGAAAGGCTCACGGAGGATCCTCTATGTAATCTCGGGGCACCAGGATTGGCTCAGACCGGACTCAAAGCTGCTGCTGCAAAGAGAGACCCAAAGACAGTAGCAAATTTTCTAAATCCCTTGTAGACACAGAAAGTTAAGACAAGCAGGGTGCCATAAAACAAAGCCCTAACCCATACATCTACACATCCCACACAACCCCTGGCACAGACATACAGCCCTTGGCATTCCTGGTTCCTCAAATCTTCTCAGAGCCAGATATTGACAGAAAAAAAAAAAAAAAGAAGAGTAAAAATCCCACCTTGGAATTCTTTGCTTTCTAAATCATGAGCTGTCTCAGCAAAATAAGCCAGATAAACCTTATGTGCTACAATCACATTGTAAATTTGATTTAGATTTATTTATTTTTTGCTCTCATTGATATTTCGCTCTTTACCGCTACTTGTCCGGCAAGCACCTCGTTCTTACGTGGCAACGGGAGTTTATAAGGATTTCTTGACAAAGCCGTGTCTTTTGATGAGCATTTGTTCCCTCTGGAGACAGAACGGAGTCGTTTTCCATTAAGAGCGAAATGCCTGCTGGAAAACAAATAAAAACAGGGCCTCTCTCATCATTAGATCTTAAGCGCTTAATCCCACATGGAGGCGGGTCCACTCTTCCATGGTAAATCTTCTCATTGTATCTAGTATATATGGATTTTCCTCCCGGAGTGTTGCTGCATGCCAAGTTGTGGATGCTGACCCCTCCAGGCCGAGGACAATCTTCGCCATCAGGAAGCTCTTTTGGGTCAATCCGAGGGGAGCGGAAAAAAAGAGTGACTTATGGACTTACGGATTAAGTGGTGAAAGAGGTCTAGAACTGAGATGGAAAAGAGCATTAGTTGTGAAAACAAATGCTTTTGTTCCTAAAAAAAAAAGAAAAAACTCGCAGAAATGCGGGTTTTTCTGTGACGTCGTGAGTTGTGAGCTTTGAGTCAAAGCTGGATTTCATTCCCGCTGAGTGAAAACTCGCTCTTGATTTATATCTCCTTTTTCTTCTCCTACTCATAAAAGACGCCCACGCGCGTACGCGCACAAAGGAACCCTTACCTACATGCAGTATTTATTCAAGTCAGAGTTGCTGCTCACCATAGGGGTAAAATATTGATAACAGCTGACGAACTTGGCATAAAAGGGTTTTTGCTTTTAGCATTTATGAAAATGGCAGGAAGGCTTTGTAATCACATGGCATTTTATACCAGGCATGCAGGCAATTTTATTGTTGTCTTTGCTCCTTGTGGAAGCTTCAAGGCTCCTCAGCGAGGAAACAACAATAGCCTCGTTGTTCTGTCTCTTCTACATCCCTCCCCTAGCAGAACGAACATAAAACTCTTCCTACTGTGCGCCCCAGCCAGTCTCCCTTGTATCTGTGCTTCTCTGGCGCAGAAGGAATATTTTCTAAAGTGTTACAGTTTAGGGCATGGCATGGATGTCAGCAGTGAAATGAATAAATAATATGCCCTCAGGTCTCATTTTGAAGAAGCTGAATCTTATCTGAAATGACTTTTCAGTCTGGGTAAACCTATAGCATCCAGATGGGAGAGAGGGACTCTCTCCTCCCTTCAGTCTGCTTGAAAAGAGATGGTTCAGGAGTTGAGATGTCCAGATCAGAGCTGCGATGGCTGGTCCCTGATCTGTTTCCTTTTTATTTATTTTTATGTTGTCGTAAAGGTTTGACTCAACTCGGACCGTCGAAGAGGTTTGACATAACTTTTGGGCCCTCGTTGACCCTCCATGTGGTTCAAAGTTCTTTCAGCGGGAGAATGGCTTCACCGTCAGAGAAGCCGGTGGAGTGACGGGAGTTTCATTGTAAGAATCACCAAACAGTGGCGATCATACTCCTCTCTCCAATATCTTGCTGCATGTTGCTAATCAGCAACATGCAGCAAGAAATATGCAGTAGGTATCTTCAGGCCAACTGGCCTGAAGATACCTACTGCATATTTCTTCGCCTCAAGAAAGATACATTTGTGTTTTTGAGCACAAGTCCGGTCGCATTAAAGTGGTCATGACTTGGCCTGCGTTTGGCAATAAATTGAACATAATGTCTCTTAAGGCATAACCAGCTACTTTCAGCTTACAGAACATGATGGAAAATGCGTGACATTTTGTGTAAGAAGTAACCTGCCCTTCTAAATTTACTAGATGTTTATTCAGTATTTGTTGCTTAAGTTTATGTATAAAATCTAAATAACCAAAAATGTGTTAAAGATAACACAGATGTAGATCTAACAAGCTTCCTGATGGATTTGAAAAAAATGTTTATATTCATGCTAGTAGTAAAGGAGGCTGCACAGTTAGTAGCACTGTTACCTTGCAGCAAGAAGGTTCAGGGTTCGATTCCCGGCCTGCGGTCTTTCTGCATGGAGTTTGTATGTTCGTGCTCTTTCAATCTGTTGCACCCAGAGTGAATCGCAGACAGGTCAAAAATAAAGATTTCCCTTTAAAATAGCTCCTCACAATTATGTGCTTTTTCTTATTTATGAAACACCTTGATGGTACTGAAAGTAGGTAATTTCTTCAGCAACACAGATGTTGGTGCTGTTAAAAAGGCTACATGCACCACGTTGGTCGGAGTTTCTAAGCGAACAGGCGCAGGTCAGGGTCAAATACAGCTGAAGCTTGCCCAATTTGATTTATTGGCGAATCTCTGAGGAGTTGTTGTCGGACTCGCAATAATATTAGGAGGGAAAGTTGGAAAGAGGGACATGGGAAATGATTGGGAAATGCTGCTGCAAATGTTTGGAAGTGCAGATGTGCAGCCTAAACTATGAGAGCCTATCTTCAGTGTTTGCTCTAGGCTTCTTTGATGCAAAGCAGGCACAGAATAGGAGAAGAGATTTGATGGTGCTGTGCAGTGTGTGTGTGTTAGTGTGTGTGTGTGTGTGTGTGTGTGTGTGTCTGTGTGTGTGTGTGTGTGCGTGTTGTGTGCAGTTTTCGCGTAAGCACAGACAACTTGAGGCCACATTTGCCCGCAGCACTTGGACGTGGCCTACTTCTAAGTGTGCAGTCATTAATGTGCTCCGCTTTAAGTACACAAATGGGATTTTAATTCATACCCAGAATTTTGTATGCAGACCATCTGTTTGGTGTCTTTTCGTTCATTAAATGCAGAGCTGCGTTGAATATACAAATATGATGTGCAAGAAAAATTGTACTGATTTCAGGAAGCTTTATTGTCCCAAAAGAGAGGAAATGTGGAACGACGTTTGGTATCCTTTGTGTCTTCTTGTGGGTGTTGTGCTTGAATGATGTCTTGTAGGAGACACCTTAAGTGCAATGTCTAGGGCTCAGGCGTCGGCAGTAATGTCGGGTCAACCTCTCCTCTCCTCTGTGTGCAATGGCATGGCAATGGGGTATTAAAGCATTAGAACGCATAAATTACAGCCATATCGGTTAGGTCATTGTCAAGGAACTTAGATCGGCTTCTGTTATCTCTGTGGTATCAGTGAAAAGATTAAAAAGGAAAAAAATATTAATGATTGAAGGTTGTACAAATTTTAATTGACGCTACATTTAGACCAATTTGAAAGAATAGCTCCAGTGTATTTGGAGACAACATTTAACCGTTTTCAGCTGCCCTCCTTTTCGATCTGAAGGCCGCCGCGCTATTGCAGATCAAGGATGGCTCGGTATCGCAGTAAATGGATAAGTGCACTTCTCAAAGACGGGTGTGGAGGTGGGTGATGGGGGGCAACCAGCACAATAAGAAGGGATGCATTACCTAATAGATCTGGCAGAAATACAGAGCTCAGGGTGGTCTGATAAAGCTGGGTTACAGTACTTTAATCAATCACGAAGAACACAAGCCAATTTAGGAAGAAGGCTGACATTCAGGATAGGCTTTCAGACAGGATTAGAAATAGTGAATGGAAAGTAAACATATCTGCCGGGCCGAGCTGAAAGGACTTTTGTCGGAGGATGGTGTTTCCTCCTCTGTGTGTGATACTGATGCATGTCTCTGGCTCACACCTCACCGCCAGCCAATCCTGCCCACCTTTCTGTGTTTGAGAGGTAACATTATGTCTTACCAGCTTATCTCCTTGGATTTTTTTTTTTCTCACTAAATGCAAATGCGTGCTTGTACAAAAAGACAGCAGTGTCTGCCTCGGTTGTTTACTCTCCCTCCAGGAAAAGGGCACTGTCATTTAAAATTTTCCTCTGGACCTCTTCCTCATCTTGGATTCTCGAGACTAACTAACGATATCCAGAATGTCAACGTGAACAACGTGAGAAAACAAGACGCAGGTAGAAAGGAAGTGGCGTTTCTGAACCCAAAACAGTTCTCATCTAAAACTAAACCAGTCTTTGGTAAAACAGTTAGGTAAAACAATGATATTTGTCTTGTGTAAAAATTGATAAAGCTTTTGAAACCATCAATTTTGGTGTTTTCCCAAACTGAGTTCGAAAGACTCTCTGCTCAGCATTGAATTAACCTGACCTTCTCAGTCTTTAAATTGTTTCAATATTTTTTTACTTGAGATAATCACCTTCAATAAAAACAATATCAGTTGTTAGCGCCACTGCTTCTTGTTTCTACGTCTCTACAGTAGTAAACACATCCAGAGCTGACTGTCAAGCTTAAAGCAATAACCCCGAAAACAATAGTTTACAATAGTGACTAAGACACAACTAGTATTTTGCTAAACACACCTTTGCACGATGCAGTAATTTATAATTTCACCTCTAACGTAACAGAAGCCAATTTCTTACATTTAAAATAGAAAAGCAACAATTATTACAGCAACTATAAGAGTAATATTCATATTTTATGACTATATATAGTTTTTTTTTTCTTTTTTAGAAGTAATTAATATGTGGTAGACACTTTCCCAGCTAAAATTTTTCCAATAACATTGTTTTTCTCACGTCTTTTGTAAAAAACATGAAGCCGTAAAACACCAGCTTTCAAGATTATTGGACGGGACGTTTACTCTTTATAGAGTTTGAAAATAAGCTAATTTTAGCTTGATCTGCTGTCGACTGCATGACAAACTCTCAGCTTGCCAACTTTAATTTTGGATCTGTTTAGGACTGAGGGCAGGCGCTGCTTTCAGTTTTTTTTCTTTTTCTGTTTTAAAGAAAGTGACATGAAAGCGTTTTTTTAGGGGAAGTGTAATTTGTAATCGCCTGCTTTCAGCGAGCTGACCAACAGTGAGCTCGCTGAGAGAGAGAGAGGGAGAGAGAGAGAGTCATTATTCTTCCCTAACAAATATTTTTGTGATCTTTAGTCACAAATTTGCGACACCCTGAAATCAAAAACCCATAGTGCCTATAGTTTCCCTCTCGGAAAGTTTAAGACTTTATTCTCCAAAGCTCATTTGTTGGCTCACAACATTCAAACGCCGTCCTTACTTCTAACTCCAAGGACGCAACCTTTGAACGATCAATAGACACAGCAGTCATTATTGTGATAAGGCCATTGTTGAACGATGGTTATTGCTATCACTCAGTAATCCTCCTATCTCCTGTAAATCCACCCACCTCTGAAGGAATCTAACATGGGATGAATTATGATTGAAAGACCTGAATTGTTTTTGCATGTCCAAACAGAGATGACATGTTATTGGTCTGAGGTGACAGCTTATAGGATTTCTGTCAACAGTTTACTGAATTTAATTCAAAAGTCCTCGGGATTCACCTTCTAAGTATCAAACGTCTTTATTTGACCTTTGCTAGATCCGAAATCTACCCTCAGAAAACCAGCATCTTCTTCTGAAATGTCAAAGATTATATTTTAAACAGTCCTTCTGCATAATAAAGTGCGATCCAATCCTTGCCCACCCCTTATTATTGGCTGACGTAGGCCGTGCAGCTCAGTGTGCATGCGTTTGGTCTTTGTTTACGCTGGAGATGAAGGTCAGCCCCTCATTAGAGCTGCAGCATCTTTTTTGATGTTGTGATATACATAGTAATCAAGTGCGGCTCACATTGGTAGTTACTGTTGACCTTTAGTTAAAAGCACATCAAAGTCTGGTTCTTTCAAAACTTAATTATCCAATAAAACTACTGGCTTCATGTACAGTGGACAGACCTCATTTAATCGTCTTTCATTAGGCTACAGTAACCCTGCATGTACCCCATGTGTGCAGCAGAGCACACGTCGCCATATTCACGGGTCCATTACGCTTTTATGAACACTGCTCAAACGTGCACATTTTTATGTTTTCGCAAAGTAGATTCCCCCGGATTTTGCTGTCTGACGTGCACTGGCTTCCGGTTTAGGATTTAAAGATTCTGCTTGCGGCACAGCGGTGCACATTGGCACCTCTAACTTTTCTGCAACTACCGGGGATTTGCATGTCAATGACATAATTTTACTACTCCGCTCCTGGCATTTGTGAAAGCTGTGCAAGAAAGCCAAGTAATCAAGATCTGTGAACAGAAACGTTAGATGGATTTACTGTACGTTGCTGCATTTATAAATATCCAATTTTTCCTCAAACATCATCCAAGATCATGAATCACAATCAAGGACTCAGATGTATGATTTAGCACTGTTTTAAAAAAAGTACAAGTAATATTTCAGTGGATCTCTCAAGGGAGAAATTGATGGCATTGCCAAAAGTCCTGCGTGTGACATAGTTGCAACCATGCTGTATAATGACTTGCTGCAATACATTCAGATCTGAGCCATTCATTTAATTTATGTTCCTTCAGCAAGTCCAGATCTTAAAAGCATATTTTACCTGAATGAGGAATATCTCGCAGCTTGCACATTACTGCTGCAAACGTTGAGGCGCGTTATTAGCTCATTAAATCCACAGGCAGCATCTGGGTCACATCTCTGCTTTGTGTGAATAAGATTAGGAGAGGCTTTTCATACTGAATGATGAAGCTGAAGTTTCAGATTGAACAAAAAAGCAGCATCCTCCTTGCTTTAAATTAGTATCTTATTTACCGTATTAGGCCACTGACAGACTCATCTCATCTGGGCTTGCAGCTAAAGGTGTTTGCGTGCACCTTTGAGCGCATACACAAGTCTTTTAGCACATAACTATCTCTTGGAGACCTTTTAAAGGTCTATCGTAGAGTAGCATTTATTATTATTATTTTTCCAAAGAACAAATATGCACGAAAGAGAATAAAAAGTTGCGTTTATCGAATAAAAATGTTTATTTTTGGTGAGTTTAATAAGTAGAAAAAGATAAGTGACAAATCAGCACCAGTCAAAAAAAAACTTTAAATCTGGAAAATTGATTTTTTTTTATTTTTTTTTTTACATCTGTTCCTGGTTAATCCTTGTTTTTTGATGGCTTTGGCTATTTCTGATTTCTTAATACTTATTATTTAATCAGCAACAACCAGTATTACAACCCCTGCACATTTTTGTTAATATAAACTTAAAAACAACGGGGGGAGGTCACATCTTTTGAAACATTATAAAAAAATTTTTTAAAAAGTGACATTTCATTACTTGACCTAAAAATCACTAACCAGGGCAACAAAGGGATTGATGATCCATTTTGATACCTGGAAGATTATTTGGCGCATTTATATGTGTTTATTTCTTTTCTATTTGGAAGCAAATTTTGTTTTTAAATTTTAAGTTTTGTTTTATAAAGTTAATTGAAATGCAGTTGAATGACAGTGTTGATTATTATTTATCAATGCTGTTTTTCTTTTTTTTTTTGAGCTGGTGCACAGCTAAACGACGACGAGCTTTTCAAAGGGCTGGCGCAGAGAGACGACCTCGTTTCCGTTTTCTTCAGCAGAGAATCGTGTCCAGTTGGGGCAGGAGTTTGTTTTCTGCATCTCTGCCAGGAAATGCCAGCCAGGCTATAGATTCACTTCTCCACTACACTGTAAATTACGCTCATTATTCCACTATTATGCTACAATCTTTTTCAATCGCCTTAACATTAGAACCAGTAGGAAAACAATGTCAATATTGCTTGTGTAAGGGGACTTTATAATGTAATACCAGTGATCTTGGAGCCACGGTTGTGAGATCAACTCCCTGTTGTAATTACCAGACGGATTTTAATTAGCTCACAGAAAATCCTCAGTTCAACCTTGTATGTTCTTTAGGTGTTAATACTTGCTTTAGAAAAAACTCCCTAAATGTTTGATTCACTCTGATCAATGTTCAATGCACTGGATATGAGATTTCTTAAAGTCTGGTAGCTTAGCTGTTCAGTATAGGATTAAATCTCAAAATAACCCAAGTGATATTCTCAAAATCGGTCCAAATGGAGATGGGTTGACCGACTTGTCTTCACAGCATCATTTAGACAAGACGGGTGGGGGAACACTTGCTGTTTTACGTTTTCAGATGACGGTTCTCAAGCCTGATTCGCTTTATACAAGCAATGTTGTGCCGCCGCTGTTCGGATTCCTTGCACTTGCCTGAATTTTATTAGAGAAAGACCCCAGAAGACTGAAAAAGATCCATCCTCCTTTCCACTGTAAGCCAGAAATTGATGTTTGTGCTGCGATGTTATACGTGCTGTCCTCATAGCCGAGCAGATGAGAAGAGCAGCTTGAAATATCACCTGAATTTTCTTTGCTATGCTTGCGTGGATCCTCCTCACTAAATCTAATAAAAAAAAATCGTCTCACTACAGATGTGGAAACATTATACAAACAATCAGAAGACACAACATTTGGATGAATCATAGCATACATAAATAAAATATGTATGATGCAGGTTGTATATAATGATGCAATTACCTGGATTCGCTCAATCTTAGGCGTGTTGTTGATCTATGATAAATCAGACTACATGCTCTGTTACATAAAAAAAACACACATTTTAGCTCCAGAAGTCACATCTTCTGCACTCGAACCACTAAATTCAAATGTAATTCATTTATTTGAACAAACAGTTTGGATGTTGTAATAGTTTGATTTTAATCACATTTCCCCCATAAAAATGAATGAATAGTAAAAATAAACAAATACCAACCAAATTGATTTAAAAAACGGAATTGAATTGAAAACCTTTCTAACCGCAGTCAAAACATGCTCAATACTCAAATATTTTTTTTATAGGTTTGCACAGTAGAATCAATAATACTTCATAGTGAAATTGCTAAAAGAATTTTACGGTGAAATGGTGATTATGAAAAAATAAATTAAATTTCTTCTGGGACATCCATCTGTTTGGAAAGACAACATTATGGTTTTAGCTGGGCCCGTCACCAGCACAACCACCATTAATTTCAGAATTGCAGGCATACCATCCCAAATGACTTGAAAACAAGGAAATCGCTTTGCAGTTATGAAGTCGGTTTATTGAAACTGTAATGTTAGAAAATGTCCCCTAATATTGTAATTGTGAAGAGATACGCTCATTGAGACAGCTTTGATTGGACAAGGTTGTGCATAGATGCATCTGACTTTTTCTTTTTTTCAGCAAATTCAAATTCAAATTCAAAAATACTTTATTCACCCCAAAGGGAAATGAAATAAAACTGCAACTGCTTTTGTGTGCCAGGTGCAGGAGAGACATGCAAAACTATCCAGGGTCAGGATTGCACAAACAGAAGCAGGTTTGTGCAATTGGAACAAAAATGTTGTTAATTGTAAATTTTGATTTAAAGGGAATGTAAGACGGAAAATCCACTTTTATAGCCTTTTATACATTTTTTGTGTACTTTGAGTGTCTAGGAGTGCACAAAAATGTTATTCTCTCATGGCGCTGCGTAGATACCTTCATATTTTCAGTCTGTTCATTTTTCTCTATTGCCTTTTTGTTTATTACGTCACTGCATTTGCTGTGGAACTGGTAAACAAGGTCATGACTAATCAGTTTTATGAATCCACCATTTGTTTTCCTCGTAGTGACTTTGTTGTCCAACCTCAGTTATGTCGAAGTTGCAAGCAGACAAGTCAAAATGTTCGGCTCTCACTTGTACTAATGCACGCGATTCCTTACATCATCCCCCGGCATCAGAGCCTCTTTGAGGAGTCTGGTTAAATTTTATTTTTCTCAGTAATGTACCAGTGGAGAAAGTCTGTTTACGTGGAGCTTCAGCAGCCTCCACCAGTATCAATCGGGAGTTTTCCAAAAGACTTTATCTGATTGAGGGTCAGTTTCTTCTCTCTGTGGAAGTAAGGGACTCAGCAAAATGGAAAGATGCTAATAGTGCAACAATTACAATCAGTGTTATTTTAAACAAAAATGTTGTGTATTAATGAAGTCCTGGCTATTGGTTTGATAGCATTGTGCCATCTGGTTTTGTTACCACTGTGTGCTAACTTTTAGCTGCCTCCTTCTGGAAATAACTGTACTGCAAGTTTTGGATATAATTATTTGACTTTGTTTATGTCTTGGAGATCACATGCAGACATTCAGTGACGTTCTTGATGCTCCCATTAGTTAACTCCTTATTTATCTTGAGGATTTGTGTACTTCATTTAAGTTGTGGTAGCATGGATATTTTAATAGGTATCCAACATGCATGGACACCGTAGTTAAGCTGCACTGAATATTGTAGGTAGTTGGTATGAATGGAGCTGCTTGTTTTGTGCATAGTTAATATTTCTTGAGCGATTTAATCTTTGAAATGTAGTACAATCATTACTATACGATGTGCAGCATTTTAGGGTAACCTTTCGTTTACCGTCTGATTCATTTCCAGCACCTCGTCCGAAGGTTTCATCACCTCCTGCTCGTTGGTTAGCGGAACGGCTCCTGGTTCAACCTGGTTATGCCTTGTGTGGCTTGTTATATTTACACTGCATCAAAAAGATAGCCACAGACTGCACTTGCAGCTTAGGAAAGCTTTTAATATCACCAAGCTGTGTGTACATCTTAAATATATTTATGTTGTCATTCAAATTATTTATATTTTTAATAGCATGTTGGAGTAATCTTGATGATAAACTCATTTGAATTTTTTTTTTTTAAATCAGTTTTTAACTGTAAGCTCAGCACTCATTTTCAGTTTAATTAAGTTGATTAGCATCATATGTTGCTTTCCACGTCATATTGCTATATACAGTTGGTTTCACACTCGGTGTGCACACATTTAAGAGAGATGCCATATATAGATGTGAGAATGGGTCGCTGGCTCCGTTTGCAGCTTTAAGGCTTCGAGATGAAACCTGCCCTAATCATTTTAGGCAAACAAGAGAAAACAGCTGGTTTAAACACTGTCAGCAGTTAAGGGAGAGGCCGTTATCTATTGGCTTTGCGACCAGATAATTCATCTCAACAGGTGATCACCTGCAAATCTGTCTTTATTTGGGCTGCCCAACTCCCTTCTGTGAGGTTTCTTGTCCATTTGGTCAGGAGTCACATTCATGGCATCCTTCATCCAGCGGTCAAGGACTGAGATGGAGATGACTTATCAGCATGCAAAGCAGCAGCACAGTCAATACTCACCAAATCCGATATGCTTGTACAAAAAAAACAAAAAAACATCAGAAACGTTCCAGCGATTCGCCGTCAGATGCTGCTACTTCTTTGCCCTTGAATTTTATGCCAAATCTCTTAAGTAATAATGACTGCACAGGCCCTGTGTCTGATGAAAAAAGCAAATGAAAGGACAAGGAGGCCCTCATTTTTCACTGTTGTAGTGGCACTCATTCCCAGCAGGAGCTTTTATGAGGCTGCAGTTTGGTTTGACATTTTTGTGAATGTTGGTTCTGAAACATGCCAATCACCTTGATTTAATGTGGCACGCTGTTGTTCATCAAGCTCAGGAGCTTATATAGAAGAGAGAGCCTTAAAGTGCGGTATGTGTGTGCATTTATCACCGACGTCGCTGTATTCAAGCATATGTTTAAAGTACTTTTTTTTTTTGAGCAATCAGTTTAGGAAAATGCTTGCCACATTTCTGAGTCACATGCAGATTGCAATTTTTGTCACAAGCTACACTTCTTTCAAAATGGAAGCTGCGCCCCGATGTGGATTGGTGTCTTTGGAGAGCAGAACTGAGCATGATGACATCAGATTGGATTGTTGGCTTTCCTTTTTGACGTTTTAATTGTTTTGCCCCCATATTTGCTTCACAAAAATGGGAAAATATTTTAGCAATATTTTTGAAAAAGCTAAAAATCTGTTTGTTTTTTTCATTTTAGCCGGACTAGAGGTTTGACAAATTACAAGCCATCTTCTGTAATATGTATCGAGTATAGAAAATTTAAGTCCTTTTAGTGACATTATTACTAAGTAGTGGCATAAAGATGCATGGGTTCGCTGTAACGTTTCCTATAAAAGGAATAACATGTCTGTCTTTATTCTTCAAGGAAGCATTTAAACTTAGTACAGGATAGAGGGATGTTAACAAATAATCGATTTACAATTAATTGTCAATCAATGGTTAAAAAATTATTTCACCTAAACAGACCTTCCCTCAGTGTCCATTAGAGGGCGCTGCTGGTCTTATTTAAGCAAAGCCAGTTGTAAAAGAAATAATCATGGCGAGGCAACCCAGAACAGGAAAATGATATGGTCCGGTGTGGGAAGCAAAATGTATTTTGTGCGTTATTGAAATATAAATACTCGACAGGCGCCTAAAATGTAGTTCATGCAGCCGTGTTGTATTTCAAAGCAGAATCAACTTCTAAAACAAAAACTACTGAGGTGCTACAGAAGCGAGGGTGTGATAACAGGAAAGCAGAAAACCGTAACTTGATTGAGAAAGCAATGGTGAGTGCTTTTGTGAGTTGATGTATCCAAGTGTTGACATGAACAACCATAATCATCTGCGTAGACGGGCGGCAACAAGCAAGGTAGCTGAACCGAGTGTCCATCTCGCCACTGACAGACTGAATGTTAGACCTAAATGTTATCTTGTCTTTAAATTATATTTTTAGATTTCTGTTCATGGGGAATTAAGGATTCGGGGTGTTTTCTATTCATCAACTTAATAGGTTTCTGTTTTGTTATATTTTGTAAATATATGTAACTTTAATTTGTGAGACAATCATGCTGATAGAAAAAAAATAAAGAAAATGGCCACTTATCGGTTAAATTAAGATCATTCAACTTTAAATTAATTCATTAATCAATAACTTGTATCCCCAATAAACAAATATTTTTTCTGTTTTAATTGATGAATGTGGAACATTTGCTTCTCCTGGTGCGTTTTACACTGTCCTGCCTTAGCATTGCAGGCATAACAAATGAAGAAACTGGATAACTACATAAGCCAGGGCATTTCTGCTTCACACAAAGGATCTCTGGAGATGGTACCCTAATTGCATGACTGACTTTATTAAATCAGGGTTACCCTGGCATCAAAGTAGACAGGTTTCATATTGAAATATCATCCTTTGTTTATATGACCTTCAGCCTTCTGGATTATGTATTTTAATATGTGCATGAGATGAGAATGAGCAGCCAATTTCTTTTAAAACATCTTTTTTATATTTGGTCTCTCATAATCATGGTCAGTATTAAATGACTTTGGGTTGTAAAACCTGACTTACCTCCAACATCTTATTTTCTCATTTCTTTAAGCTAATGTCATTAAGTACACAACACAACTAAAGAGGTGTTTTCTTTCTTACTTCAAAATAAGAGTCTTAAGCAAAGACACAATATTTAAAAGCATAAAGATTGTACTTTTGTTGCCATTGCATGCTGATGGCAACTAGTTAGCAAGTTGCAAAACAGACAAAAAGGAAACACTGTGGCACGTTAAAATCACAAAATTTCTGCACCCCTAGTGACAAGCTAATGTAAAGATTTTCTTTTTCAGGGTGTCCGTCATACTTTCTGTCTGTAATTGCATATTCTGCCCGGCTAACAACGTAACAGCAACTGATTCCGTTGTAATCAGTGATTACACCTTTTCAGGTCAGGATAGCTTGCTTCGTTTGAAGTTCGATGTTGCGGAGCACTAATGCGGCTTTGCGAATGTCTTTGTTCCGGAGTAGTTACTATAATAACAGTGTGGAGAGTCAGATGCTCCATCTAGTCAGAAACCCTTATTTGTTCCTTTTTTTTTTATCAAAGTCCATTCAGCCTCTCTCTAAGGGATGTCGAGGCGTAGGAGTACATTTGGCAGTGTGCTCAGACTTTTTATTGCAATGCACAGTTCTCTCTGCTGTAGGAGAATAAAGACTCGACGCAACAGTATGTGTGCAAAGAAGAATGAACTCTGTGCATTTTCCTCTGCATATGGGATCAGTTGGGGGACATCAGAAAGTGTTGTGCCGGTGGGGCCATTTTGAATAATGATGAATAGGAATTGGACTAGCAGAATTCAACATGTCCCATTAATCAGGTACTGAAGAATTGGGGAGGAGGGTCTTTAATGGCATGTACTTGTTGGAGTGCCATCTTGCATTAAGGGCTAATAACCTGATTTAGAGTCAGCACAGCGCCCGCCTCTGCTGCCCTCTCCCAGCCAGCTCCCTCCCCAGCCCCCGCCCTCCTACTTCCATCACCCCAGTTGTATTTATTATGGGCTGCAAGGCCACGGTGATGAGACGATCAATACATCTGGGATGATGAGGGAGAGCTCATGCAGTCTCTCCCTTTCACCGTTTCGTCCCTTGGCAGTGCTTCAGCAGGTAGGGAGATCAAAGCGGAGAGGACCTCTGAGATGCTGCTTGTGAAGAGACTGATGAAGTCCTCTGTGCCGCACGTACTCCAAGCACACACACACACGCACACACGCAAGCACACACTTCATCACAATGTCCTGCGTCCTTGCTCTGTCCTGATTAGAAAGTTTGACCCGATGTAGTTTGTGTGAGTCAAATTAGTGTTATCACACACATGCTGCTGATGTGTGGAAATCCAAACATGAAAAAATGCCTCATGTGAAGTTGGAACGGACCATGAAATGCATGCATATATGTATGCTTATGGATTTTTAGCAGTACGCTTTTGAAGGCCTTGGGTTGATATGCGGTATTTGCTGCTTAGGGGGATCAATATGGGGTGCTTTTACCAGCTGAACCCATAACAGATAACGTGTGACTGACCTTAATTCAAATTGAAGCGGAGCAAATGTCACTATAAAGTGTTTACTCTTTCTTACTGGGTTCCTTGCAAGTTAACTAGAGAGGAGAGAAGAAGAGTCACAGACTAAGGCTGGATGCTGGATTGTATTCAACCCCTTGATCTCAGCATGTTGTTTCTAAGTTATAAAGCCTCTTTAGGAAGCTGGACGCTTGAAGGCAGAAGAATAAGGATTGTGCCTGCTGACAGAATAAAACAACATTCTGGGATAATAATTGTAATGCCACCAAACCTGGAAATTGCAAAAAGATAACATTCTCAAATTTAATACATACTTTATCATCACAAATTTGAAAAAAACACATTTTCACGTATAATTTGGCATACATTCTGCACAACTAAAACGCAAACAAGTCTTTCAAAAGGAGATAAGCAATATAATAATTGTGCACAGCCTTACAATAACACGTAGCTGAAGTAACTTGAAGTAAAGGCATTTAATTTTCTTTGGTAGGAGTCTTATTAGCATCCCACATCTGGGCATGATATATTTCCCAACTAAGCTTTGCAAAAATTCCCCATGTCAGATATAACCCTAACTATTCCAAAAAAAAAAAAAAAGTCCTTTCATAAAATCTTTCTTATGTGGAGTTTGATACCATGAGAGATGCTGTAAAATACCGTCATGTTTGTAGCAGATACCTATTTTGAGTCAAAGCTGGCGGGTGTTTGAAATTGATAATAATAATTGATAATAATTGATATAAATTTGTTATAAAAGTATTACTGATTGCACTTTAAAAATTAGGTAACTTTATGTAATTAAAGGTAAAGTTTAAACAGTAATGATTTCCTGGTTAATGTCAAGTTGTCATAACAAAGACATTTTGAATAATGTCAACTTTGTATTAAAAGTGTCATAATTTACCGAATGACGCTTTATGACAACAGTCATAAATATTCATGAAGGCTTATTCATGTTCATGACAGGCGTTATGTCATGTTTATGATGGTGTCATGTCAGTCTTATTCACCTCCCTTCAAATAAAGTGTTACCATATATTTTGATGACCGTTTACCTTCCAAATGCAGACATATGATGTCACATACTGTGTGTTTATGAGATAACTGGTAATATTTCAGCTCTTAAAGGAGCTCACTGTTTCAGTTGAATGTATGAACCGTTTTTAAGAGGAATTGGGTCAGGTTTGGGGGTACAGAAAACCCTCTGCCAACAAGATGCACTCTTATGTTTTTCTTGCTAGTTTTACTGCATGCACGTGAGAAATATGAATCAGAACAGCTTTATTAGTTTTAGAGTTTTGTTTCCTCAGGCAATCTAAAACATGTGGTTGGGTTCGAGATTTAAAGGAGCTGCCTGGAGTTGGGAAACTATCATCACTGTGATTTAAATACAATGTTAATATTTCTTACTTCTTTAAATACATGAAACGGACAGATGGACGGATATTCAGAAGTAATGATTTCCTGGTTAAAATCATTAACCAGGAAATGATTTTCCTGGTTAATGAAAATCATTAATATTTTTTTTTTAGTTAAAAAAATAAAAAAATACCACCCTTATATTGGATTGAGAACAGAAAAGAAATAAATGTTCTACAAGCTTGAAGTTTGTTCCGCATTACTTATAATTTTAAAATTTAACATATATTTAATTATTTTAGCTGCGTTTCTAAAAGCTTGGAGAGCAGTGTGTTTACCACTGCGTTGCATCACCTCTTCTTTTTGACAAATGTGGAACAGAGAGACGTCTTACAGATTCATAACAAAAATATTTTTGCAGTCTTCGTGCATACAGAAATTTTTACGCTTCACACGCTTCAGAGTCTTTTTATCTAAATTTTCCTTTCATATAGAGTCTTAGCACTTTCCGTCGATAAAAAGTCGGGGCTGTTGGCTGATATTCACACTGTTTTGATCGTACTTTTTTAATTGTTGCATAATCTGCTTTGATAGTGTATTTTTAAAAGAAGCAGTGGGATTGTGTGAAAGGGAATGTAATGTAGATGACGGGGATCAAACCAGCTTAACATAAAAGGTTCAGAAAAATCGGCAAAAACCATAGAAGGTAGACCACAGAAATCTGTTCTGGATGCCCAAAAACAATGTTTGTTTGTTTTCACATATGACAGTTTTAAGAATTAGGTCTACTTGTACTCTAAGAAAAGCATCTTTCTCAGCATTACAGTCTTTAGCAACAAATAGAGAACGATTTGCTAATCCAAACTGACTGCAGGAATGGTTCAGTTTTCAATCTGTCAGCCAACGAGAAAGAAAGGTTACATGTGTATTCACACGGTGTAAATATCTGGTTTTAACAGGATAAATACAAATGTACTGTAAGATTATTTTTTTCTAAACATTTCTATTTCTATATAGACCGTTTTTTTTTTGTTTTTTTTCCAATAACACACTTTAACACAAGAGGGAGAAAATGGCCACACGTGGTGGGTAATGATTCACTAAGGAGCAATTTCAATTTCACTTGAAGTGCTTTGAAAGACTTGTTTTCTTTTTTACCTAAATGCGTTGTTTTGATTTAAATTGGCAGGTACGAACAATTTAGTTGCAAAATACATCAAGTCACAGTTGGTATCCCAGTAACGGTGTGTGTCAAATTGCAATCGCAAAGGAATGGATTTAAATAATATATGTGTGCAAGTTAGACGCACTCAACCTGCCCTTCATTACGGAGGATCTAAATCTCGTGCAAAGCGGTGTGTACGCTGCGTAACTGAGAAAAAAAGGAAAGAAATAAGAAAATGTGGGTTAATCATATTCAATTTTGTCATTGCTATTTTAGCCGTACTATATATTACACAATATTTCCCAGATATTGTGCAACCCTGGTAAATAATTATTTAAGAAATATGAGTCTTTACTGTTTATGATGGTAATATTTACTGATAGACTGTTGCAGATGTTTGCTAGGTGCTTTTTCGCTTCTTTTTTTTTTTCAAAGATCTTTTCATATTGAACGGCGTTCCCTACAAGTGCTGGGATTCTGCATTATTTCATATTCGAGTATTGTACAGACACATAAGCAGGAATTAAATGTTTCCGTTGCTTTAGTGCATAATCCTTTGAACACAAGGATACGACACTAAAGTCTACAAGTCTTTTTTTGGCTCTGCGACAGGAATCCCACTGAGCCGGGGAGGCACTTTGTCAGTATGACTTCTCTAGCATTTTGAAGGCTTTGTCAGCCCTTTGCCCCCAGCAATTCATGCCTTGTAGTCCCCAGATTGGATATGGATGGCTTTTCATGTATTATAACATAGCAGGTGCTGGTTTTGTCGGCTTCTCTAAGCCGTATTGTCCACGGCAAATATTCCATTTGCAGAGGTTTCGGAGCAGGTGGAACCATCTACAGCACTAACAAAATATATGTATGTATTGTAAATAAAATGAGGGCTCTTTTATCTAAAGCTGAGAGAGTGTATGCCACCAGTAGGTAATCTGGCAACGCGCGGCTGCAGCGATAACAGCACCTTCAGGGACGTCAGGATTGCTTTTCTCTCACTGGTTGCGTGCCCTGCAACGGCTGTTGATACATTATAAATCATTTACACAGTCATTTTGGAATGCAATATCCCCTTCTAAATGCTGGCTTTTCTTCTCTGTGGTTTATTAGAGTGAACTCGGCAGTAGGCACGCAAGTCTGAGGGGGACCCTAAGCCATAGAAATTGAAAATTGATCAGCAAGTGTGGGAATCTGTTAGTCCTGGCACCACAGCTTGCACCACGGGACTGTTGATTAGCATTTACAGTACAACGCGTTCACCAAAGGTAGCCTTGCTGCCTGCAGCTAGATGCCCCATCCTGCGTTCTTCCCATAGCGTGATCACCTGTGGGAGCAAACCAGAGTGGTAAAATGTCATTTCCATTATCCTCTTTTGTACAAAAAATTAAAAGGAAAATGAAGAAATTATATTCTCCGTGTCATTACACAGGACATTAAACTTGTACTATGTTATTAGTCTTCAGTGATTGGTTCACACTTCAGGATTTAAGCACATACTGTCAGAGGGGGAGTATTATATAAAATCAACTCTTTTGAGCTTTACAACATATTTTGAAGTTATTCCCTCAACAAAAACGTGCAATGTTACTTTGAATCTTGCATGCGTGTTTCAGAAATCCTTTTATCTCCGACTATTCAGCTGGTCACTGAGTACGGCCTTGAGGACTAGGCTCCTCCTCAGACCTGCAGTTTCCAAGCTTGTGTATCACAGAGCAGCCCTTCGCGCTACTCTCCCGGTCAGGTCCTGCAGACTAGCCAGCAGCAATTAGCAAACACCTGGTGGAACTGTGGATCTGCTGAGCTCATTATATGAGCTACTTCTCAGTGAAACGCTGGTGAAAACATTTTTGAAGGGTCAATAGAGGAGTGCTGCTGTGATGACTTCCTGAAGACAGAGTTTCAGACGGAGCAGGAGTTTTTAAAAGCCTAATTTCAAGGCGTTGATGAAACAAATTTCTTTTGACCCCTATTGAGTAAAAAAGGGTTAATGCATGCTAAAACGTTTCAGATTTGTATTTTTTTTCCTTTTGTTTAACTAAAAAACATTCACAATTGCCATTATACTCATATGTTCTTCGTTTTGTGAATGTATCACATAAAACTCCAATTAAATGCATTGACGTTTGTTGTGGTGAGGTGGCAGATGATGGAAAAGTTCAAAGGGTACAACTATGCACTGCAATATAATTGGCTTGGTATAAAGTGAAGGATAATTACCTGCTGACAGTTAATGCCTTTCCCCATACCAGTTGTCTTATGAGCATCCTCAGGCCTCAGCCTGGCAGGTTGCACCACACTTAATTATATTATGGATTGATGATAGCACTAAGAGCCACGCCATGTTTGTGTGAACTGTTTAATACCATGACAGAAAAGGACTCCCAGAGTCAATAATAATGACTGGCTAAAAATGGTAGGTTGTCAGGGAACTTGCACTAATTTTCCTGTCCTCTTCCCTTTGCAGCGCCGGCTGGAAGATCTGACGAGCGCACTGGGAGGCGAGTGAGTGAGGACCTGCATATCTGCGGCTGTTTCTCATCATTTCTAAGCTGGTGGGCTTCTATATCACAGCTGATGACTGTCCCTCCGGAGGCTGGATTACAGGGGTTAGCGGCAAGCCTGAGTGTTTGCTGAAGGGCGTGCCCCGGCTTGTATGTTGGTCACCTACGCTCGCTCTCGCTCACAGGGATCATGTGGCTTTGTCTGAGGAGAAATCGTTTCCCCTTGCAGAACTGGCGCGGCGTCCACAGTTGCACCAATTTCAGCGTGTCCTTGTGGGTTTTAAGCTTCTGCTGGTGCTTCGCGGCCCTGCGAGGTCAGAACTACCACCCCACCGTGAACACGCAGTACGGGAAGCTCCGCGGGGTGAGGGTGCCCCTACCGAGTGAGATCCTGGGGCCCGTCGACCAGTACCTGGGGGTCCCCTACGCGGCTCCGCCCGTGGGAGAGAAGCGCTTCATGCCCCCAGAGCCGCCTTCTTCCTGGTCGGGGATCAAAAACGCCACCCACTTCGCCCCCGTCTGCCCCCAGAATATTCACAATGCAGTGCCAGAGATCATGATGCCAATATGGTTCACCTTTAACCTGGATATAGTTACCACGTACATACAGGATCAGCACGAAGACTGTCTTTACCTAAACATCTATGTTCCAACGGAGGATGGTGAGTGTGTCGAGTATGAAATCCAAAACTGTCCTCCTCTTTTCTCCTGTCTCTGCTTCCCACTCCTCCTGTCCTATCTCAGAAACTCTGTGTCACCTTTTTGTTCCTTTTCGAGCAGAGCATGACCTGTTGTCTGGCGCATGCTGTGTACGTGTTCATTAGCTCAGCCTTCCATCTTGATTAGATCTTCCTCTTAGTCTTTTCATCAACTCTCCCCTTCCATGCCAATGTTAGAAGTTCCTCTTTTGACAACTAAATGACTCCTCAATATGACTAAACATGAAAGAAAAGCAAATTTAATCCAAGAGACGGATTGGAAATACTCGATGCACCTTTTCTTTGCCCTCACTGTCTTGACTTGTTCTGGGGATATGACCTATATAGTAGCCTGCCTCATAAGTGAATGATCTTCTGTAGGGTTGGTGAAATATTCTGTCTGGTACATGAGAAGCCTGTGGCATCAGCCTGATCTATGTAAGACCCTTTACTCTCCTTCCTTTGTCCAGTTTGCTTCCTATTAAGCAGAAAAAGTAGAATATTAGGATGCACAAAAAGCATTTTTATTTTTATCGTTATTATTTGTGGATATTGACTCCTTAAACAGTATTCACTACTCACCACTTAAAGGAGAGCCATACAGAAAAATTTCACATAAATCTAATGGGCAATGCCAAAAACGGCAGAAAAGTTTCGGAAAGTTTAACCAGCCTGTCCTCTGTGTGGCTGTAATGGGTCTTAAATAGAAGTGCATGTGAATATGGGCTTCTTTTGTCCCAAGGTGCAGCAAATTCATTCCACCATTTCAGAATATTTCTGCAGCAACACCCCAGTTACTTTTTTTTTTTCAACAGGACCTCTGTTGTTCTTGTCGTTGATATAAAAGTCTAGTGAGGGTGGGAGGAGGGGGAAAAAAAAGGGAGAATACGAGTCTCAGCTGTTGCATGTCACCTGGGTTCTGTTCCAGAGCGCTCTGTTATTTTGTAGTTTTTCCATTCATTTTACAGTCAAAAGAATATCCAAGGAATGTGCGAGGAAACCCAACAAGAAAATATGTAGAAAAGGAGGTATGTAAAAACAACAAAAAAAAGAAAGCAACATGGAACGAAAGGGAAGGAAATGAAAGAGTGAAGAGAGTGATTCATGCTTCCTATCACCATCTACCAACTCCAAAATCAAAGTGCTAATTGGGAAAAATGTGGGCCTTGTGACTCAAATCAACCTTGACATAAGTGTGAGGGTTGAGTAAGTGCTTGATTCCAGTTTGTGTATGTCAGTGTGCGTAAGTTGTGTTTGTCTTTTGTCTCGATGTGAATGTGAGCCAAGAGTTGAGAAATATGGTCCCTAAATAAACACTGGGTTGAGAATGTGTACATTTTAATTTGTGACGTTTTGGGAAGTTTATTTTGAAAATGTAACTTTTTATGAAGTGGGGTACTGTGAAGTAGCTACTGGCAATTATAGCTTTACCTGAAGTGGAAGTTCAATGCAGGGGAGTGGTGCAAAGTCGGAAAAATTGAACAAAAATTGCACAAAGGTTCCTACTCGAACAATCAGTAGAAAATTTAAAGTCACATCCACTATAGGTTGAAACGTAATTAATTCATGTTTTAGCTACTGTGTTCAAACTAAACAAATGAAAAGCTGTAATTTATTCTGCCACTCTCATCGTGCGTAGCTGGGCGAAAGTGACTTGATAGCAAACTACCTGATTATCACATCGGCTGAGAATCAAATTTCTCCCAAATTTAAGTCCAGTGAAGCTGTGAAGCTAACTTTTGGACCATCCCCTCTGGTGTTGGATGTTTCTTTCAATTAATCCTCTGAAAAATCCAAGAAGCTTATTAAAACACCAGAATCTAGGAACACAAAGGAAGTCTGGATGTTGCGATACAAACCTAGGCTTTGTCAAACTGACATCCTTGCTGGATAGACCGTGAAGTCAATGTCCTTGCCAAGTTCCCTTCATGGCAGAAACAGCAGTCGGGATGTGATGGCAGCAGAATACAGTCGTTTCATCCGCACCGGCAGGTAGATTGTGTTCTCGCTGGAGTTCTCGTTTTCTCTTCGCTCTGCTCCTGCGTTCTGTCTCTAGAGCCAACATTTCTTCCTCGGTCTGCTCTAGCTGAAACAGATATTATCACGCCAGAAAAATGTCGTAGTCCCTCAATTTTACTGGCTTGCAGTTGCCTCAGCTGAACGAGCAGACTGAAACAACCAGAGGCCTCGCAACACAACTTTTAGGTAACATTAATGCTGTTCTGGCTGAGAAAAGAACTAAGTTACGATTGGATGAAAGACGTGTAGAAGTTTACAGCACACTATCGTATCGCTGGTTTACGGTTTTTACTTTTATAAATTGGATATCTGTTACTGGATCTGACTGATGCTACTACTGCAACAAAACTTGTTTGTTCTTTATCATTATTGGTAGCTCTTGCACAGAACCCCTCTTCAAATCGTTCAGATTTCCCCCTTTAGGTGAAATGCAGCTGTTGTTAATTCAGAAGCACAAGTGCTGGGTTTGAGTCATTTGTCAAATATTTCAACTGGAAGAATTGGAGCCTTAATCATTGAGCTAATATGAACTAACATTCAAAATTCTTTCTCGGCGCAATCGGAACATTAATCTATGCATAAGGTGGTTTCTTACACACAGCCACAGAGAAACAGCCCTTTTTTTTTCACTGGTAATAGCTTAAGTTATCGCTAGTAACCGCAGAGGGATAATTTTCTGCCAGTGCCTGAAGGCAACATGTATGCTTTACATTAAGATCCTGAGCGTATTTTGTGCCACTGCAAAGATTCACTTTCAACTGGGAGACCTTTGCCAGTGATTTCCACAGAGGCAGAAGGCAGCTACTGCCCTCACGGTGCCCACTTCATTCCTTCATTCTGCTTTGGTAAACCAATTTTGTCAGAGACAGACTGGCCCTTCAGGCGCTCCTGCTTCTGAATTAGTCCCAGATGTGGAATATACGCAGAAATATCTATTTAATATTTCCCTTCCAGTTAGAAATTTTCAATTATCTTTCATGTGTATGGTAATGAGAAAATGGTTTATCAAAAGTTTTCTATGTTACTATTTTGGTATGTTATTAACTCCATAGATTTTTTTTTTTGCTGATGACAATCTAAGTTTGTAATATTGTTGTATTTTTCATAAGAAAAGCTAATTTTTTTTTGGCCTGTGGCAAATTTGTTGTAATTCGATTTAATGTGGAAATTTTGCATGTGAGAGTGTGTTTGCAAATACATAGAGGTGACAAATTAAGATAAATAATAGCATAATGTGCATCAGGTGCTTATCAAAAATGCAAGCTTTAATCTTTGTGAAAATTAAAAGATCTATTGGACTTTATAGAAAAAGTGGAATTGGAGTTTTTCCAAGATGTTCCTTCATTCTGTGTTTTATTAGAGGAGAGACTGGGAAACTTACTGATTCCAAAAGATGCTCAATGTGAGTGAAATTTCAGTCTCTGCCAAAAAAAAAAAAATGTAAACACTACTCTTGCAGGACTTTCATAAACGTGTGAAATCAGTTGCTTTAATTTCACACATCTAAGACAAATCGATTTCATTTACGTTTGAACATTTCGGTTTTGTCAAAAAAAAAGGCAAATAGAAATGTGTCTTCTTTCAATACAAGAATGGCATGAGAAATTGGGTGTAGTTTGAAACGCACAAAAGTATTTTAAAACCTCTCAAAGAAGGTAAATGAAAAGGAAGATTAGTCATCGATATTGGCTATTCACATGAAGGTGCAAATAAATTTACAAGAAAATATAATAATGTAAAGAAACTACATGATTGTATTAGCCAAGGTTATGAAGATCTTATCCAGATCTTATTCTGGTCGAAAAATCCTGGTGCAAATTTTTAAACGAGCGAGATCCTAACTACAAAGTTGGTCTGTCTACTGCTATGTGGAAATGTTGCCTCCTGATTGGTGAAGAATGTTTGTCGTGACGAAGTTCGGATCTCAATTCAAGTTGTCATGACAGCCACAAGTCTGTGCAGCAAAGTCTTAATTGGTTAATGACTCAGTCACTTCTTAAATGTAGAAATCATGTGCCCTTAACTACAGCGATGCCATTTTGAGGTGTGTTTTACAAAACTGCAATGTTCAAGAGTCGAAGAGTAGTGATTTCGTTTTTACTGGTGTTTATAAAACCTTTAGTGGAACCTTATTCCCTGTGGGTGTTTCACTGAGTGAGGCGTTAGCATAGAGATCCTCAATAAAAGAGCACAAGGTGATCGCTCTATTACATTACCTTGGAAAAGTGTTCAAACCCTTTGAATGTTTTTACAATGTTACAACAATTAGCACCTAATTGTGAAGTAAAAAAAAACAAAAAACAAACAAACATAATTTCAATATTCTGATCATTAATAAGTTTCAAATGCCTTATTGGAAAATGGCCAAGAATATGTAGCTGATGTTGCTAAGCCACAATTTTGGTCTAGTCAGGTGAGACCAAAATCCAGCCTTTTAGATTATGTATGTTTGGAGAAAAGCATATTTGTATGCTAGAGTGGCCTATTCAAAGTCCAAACCTGAATCCAGCTGATAATTTACGTTCACGTGAGAAAATGTGAAAACATTCAAGAGCCTTGAATACTATTGAGCCAGCAGTATGTTGTCAAGACTTAGACTTCCCATTAATTTGCCACCGATCTGAAGACGGATTTTATTTGCGAAGCATTTGGTGTTAACCTGCTTAATGAATCAGAGTCATACACGCTGTGCATGTTCAGTAGTGATATACATATTTTAAATGCTTATTCTTATGATCAACCCCAAAACTCTGCTGAGCTTTTTTTTTTAATTTCCTCTTAGAAAGCCCTTGGATTCTTGGATATTAAAGATTAGGCTTATTGTCACCCATTACCCCGAAGGAAACCCTGAAAAAAGATCAAAGATGGGCTCAGTAACAAAAAGAATGATGCAATAATATATTATGCAATAATACAATACTTAAAGCAAAAAAACAAAAAAAGTTTCATACCAGTGGAGCTGACTGTTACTCAAAACTTTTTGCAACTAATTTCCATATAACAGACGCAAAGAGTGCATTTTTCTTCAGTCCACAAATAATTTTGATGATCACACAGCCAAACATGTCATTCACACAGCTACTATCTTCTGTCTTTTACAAGACCAGCACCGCATCACCTAAACAGATGTCCTGAGAAGCAGCGCCTGAGGTCAGGTGATCTAATGTGCAGCATCAGCGCCACTGGCCCCCCTCCAACTCTGTCCCTTTGAAGGGGCCTTTTTCACTAAGTGCTCCGAGCAAAGAGCAGTGACAGAGCTGTGGGGACGCTGGAGCCTTGGTCATATCACTCAGTCATTTTTCCTACCCTGAGTTTAGAGTGAATGGAGTGAGGAGGGCGGGTAATGATGTGCAGGGACACAGCTAAGCACTGTTCGGCTGAGAGTGCCAGATATGGTTTGAGATGGGCCAATATTTTGTCCGAGGAGAGGAAAAACCCAGAGTTGCACCGTCTTTATCTGTGAAAGATTTACAGTTCTCTGTTAAATTGTTTGTCAAACTTTAAAGCTGATTACCACAAACACATCCTTTTTGATGAGACCTCCACTTACGGGTAATTCTGAAAATCACATACAATCAGTGCATTGTGTTCTGGGTGCATACAATGTACAAACAGTGCATAATTTTTAACTCAAGACTCATCTTAGTTTTTGTCGTTTGCTTGGAAAATCTTCTACAAAGTCACTTATTCTCCGAGCTGCACTATATTTTGGATGACACTCTAAGATCAACCTTCCTCATTTCTAAATTTATCCCGTATCACGGGTCTATTTTGAAACATAAAATCTTGTTTTAGGTTTTGGCTCGACTCGGAGCGTCCAGCTATCATTCCCATGCAGCTCTCTCATAGGCTGCAAGCTGCCATGTTTTTTTTTTTTTTTTTTATGCAGCTCCATGCCAGTGCTGAATGGTCCAGCCAGCTGCCAAACCTGTAGATTAACTACCCCAGCAGAAACACTGGACATTCTTTCCACTTTCCCCATGACCTCCAGTTGTTAGAGAGCTGGGAAATCTACAGAGGAGCCCCCAGTCCCGGTTAGACTGCACGAGGGCCATGGCAAACAGTAACACACCATGCTAATCCCATTGGTTGGCCGACTCAGACTCGCCTCAGGGAAGGATGGGCCACTCCCGGAGTCCTGCCGAGGAAATCTGTACGCCAAGCAGACAGGGGCTAAAAACTTTCCAGTGAAGCAGGAACAAAAGAAAAAACAGCTTCTCTGACTTGACAGCAAAGCAGATTCACCATAAAATCAACACAAACATTATCCTTATGGACTTTTCTTCCTATGAGTACATGAAATTGTTGTTTTTGACCATTTAGCACCACAGAAGGAAAACTGATTTATAAAATAGCAAATCCAATAATATTCACTTAAGATGCAAGATGTGACCACAGCAGGAAGTTCCTGTTCAGCCTTTTTGAGAACCTTCTGCTGCTGCTGCTGTCCAGCTTCCAGTCAGCCCTGTCAGTCTGTTTTTCTTTTTGTTTTTCCCCAAGTGTTAAAGGTACAGCAGAAGCAGCCCGAGAAGTCCTAAAGCTCGTTCAGAGAGGAAAACACTGGAACATGTCACTCAGAGTGACTTCTTAATAATCATGTGTCGGTAAGAGATCGACATAATAAGAGACGATTAGATGTAAAAATACAGCAGCTTAATGGCATTTAGATAATCTTTGCAACCAAAATATGCAACATGATCTTATTGCTTTTATTTAAAACCGATAAACAATTATTTTTTTATTGCAGCTAAAAAACGATATTGATTTTTGAAGTTTTGATATCATAATCTATAATTACATTTATTCATTGTTATGTTGACTTTGTAATATAGACTTAAGCAAAAATCTAGAAAAACTGTAAACATTTAGGGTAAGACAAGTACAAACACCTGATAAAAATTGGTTAATAGTTTTCTGGTCAGCTTGAAATCTGCTGCTCAGTCGATATTCAAATCATAGAATTGCCAAGTAAGTTTCTACACCGTGATTCTCTGTGTTTTGTGACCAAAACATTTTCTAAAGAACACAATTTTTTTTCTTTCTTGTGAGACAAGGAAAATCAAATAGACTTTCTTCTAGCCAGCTGATTGTCAGAGCGTGTCAACATGCAGGGGAGGGGAGGTGCTACCATAATGTATAAAACACAGTCAGAGAAACTCCAGTCATTCCAACACATCCTCTGGATAACCATTTGAAGGACTCAAAACTTGTAGGAATTATGACAGAAACGTTCTGTCATAATTCAGACGACTGCTATGCGCAGTCGTCTGGCTCGTAGCTTGACGACTGCGCCTAGCAAGTGCAGCTAGCAGCGTTTTATTCAAGAGTGACAGCTGGCGCTCCATTGCTTTCCTGAGCATAATTAGATTTTCTTCTGCGGGAAATACTTTGTGTCTGAAAAGTCGAATTTCTCTTATTCCATGTAAACAATATGAAAGTGCTTTCAAGGAATCTTATTTCAGTTAGCTACTGGCATCGGGAAGCAAAAAAAATAAAAATGAGAGGAAAATCTCGTCCTTACAGCACCTTCTCTTGCTCCTTGTTAAAAGGCGCTAAAACAGTTTCCTCCGTTTGATGGAAAAGTTGTAGATTTCAGCACCAAATTACTTGGGGTTATGGTGACTTTAAATTCCTCACCATGACTGCCCAGGCTTTCCATCAGAAATATTTCTTTTTTCAAAAAAATATGTAAAAATACATAAGCCCTATTTCTGAAATAATGCTTTGCATACATCTTTAAGATCTCATCAGAACTTTTTTTTTTTTTTTCACATTAAACATTTTCTAAGCAAGACTCTTGCATATTTTCTAATCACGCCTTACTAAAAATTCAACCTTGTATGTGTGCAACCTTTCGCGCGTCTGCCTTTGACAATTGTTTGGCTCGTTTCCTGTTGCATTCTTTACACATATTAGGAATTTTCTTTTCTTTTATGTTGGAATCCACTGTGGCGCAGTGTGAGTTTTGGCTGTCCTTTACCGCAGGATTACAGCATCCTTAACCTTTTAGCTGCATTCTCCATCATTCTCTCTCATGTGTCCTTCCCAAGCTGTTCCTTAACCTCTGCACCGGCAGACAGATTGTGCGAGATGGAGAAGGACAGACAGACTGGAAAGGCAGTCATACAGAGAGGGAAGGAGAAGAGCGAGACACTAAATGCGAGAAACAAATCTAGGCAGAGAGAGAAGTGGCCACCTGAGGATTAGAGACTGAATATAACTGCTCTGAATTGTCAAGGCCGCAACATTTCACAAAGTCTCTTTCCACATCCTGACCTTTCTGATATTTAACTCCGAGGCCCATCTATTGTCAGTGAACCTTTTTGCAGTAAAAGGAAAGGCAGTTAACATTCAGCCCTTCCGCGACGTATTGAGTGAATTGTGGATTCAGTCCAGAAGTCTCTGGAGTCTGAGGGCACTCTCCCTACGTATTTATGTGTTTGAGCGTGCCAGTTCGTGTGCGCGCATGCCTTGGTCCGTTCGCGTAAACCTCTTTAGCCAATTACTACAATGCTGTCTGTGTGAGATTTCATCCTGCTGAAATGTTGCATTTCAATGCCTTTTATTGAAGCAGGCCCGTCTATGTGGCGTCTTTGCTCCTGATCAGATAAGTGTGACAGCTTTCTATTAATCCTGTCAAAGGAACACAAAACAATTGATGTTATTCAAGATGCTACCTACTTTTGATACGATGCAAATTTTGACTCCCTAAGGGTGTCTGTGCACAAGCTCCTCTCCTCGTTATTTATTTATTTATTTATTTATTTGAAAAGTGTCACACTTTTCCGCTGTTGCGTCGTTTTAAAAGCGTCCAGGTCAAATATTGGCTCGCTCCGCTTTGCTTGACTCGTATACAGAAGTCACACGTTTTCGTTTTCAGGTTAGGATGCTCACGTACACGCTCAGGCTCAGAGACTGCAAAATTCAAAGTGACAGAGCTTCCCTGTCAACACCTGCCATCTAATCTATGCTTGTCTGAAACTCTATCGCTCAATAAACCCATTGTTTAGCCATGTCAGTAGCACAAGACTCGCAGCAATAATTGAATCTATTTGCATGATTAGGCTTCTTTTAATGAGTTCCTGTGAAAACGACATAATGTTACAGATAAAATGCTGTTGATGGAACATTGTTTCACAAAAGAAAAAAAAAATAAAAGTACAATTTGTAATGCCAAGCAGTAAGGTTAAAAAACTGGTAAAAAAAAGAAAAAAAAAAAGAAAGAAAAACTATTATACAGAAAAATTAATAACCGAAGCACAAAACAGACAGGCCTTCAAATGTTATTTAATCCTCTTCTTCTCAGTCGTCTGTAAAATAAAAACTAATAGGTTTTTTTTTTTTTTTTAGAGGAAATCGAATGAAACGCACAGTGAGAGACATGATATCTCAGAGCTCTGAGGGATTTAATTCATGCACAACAAAGTTGTTCCTGATTGATTCACCACCTCCGTGCAATTTAGTCGGGCAAAATTTAGAAC
Organism: Poecilia formosa; assembly: GCF_000485575.1. Taxonomy (NCBI): domain Eukaryota; kingdom Metazoa; phylum Chordata; class Actinopteri; order Cyprinodontiformes; family Poeciliidae; genus Poecilia; species Poecilia formosa. The sequence goes on along the minus strand of NW_006799965.1, from coordinate 3,429,138 downwards.
AGCCACTTTAACATATTAGCACCGATTTGAAACCTTTTTGTTCACCGTGGCCCTTCAGAAATACATTTTGTTTTGCCTTGTGCAACAGATAATGTTAAAACACTGCACTGTCACGCCAAATATTTTATGCAGACTTCTAAAGATGTTTTTTTTTTCTTCTTCTTCTAGAGAAATCTACCACTTTTTATTCTGACATTTAGCAAGAAGAAATACATTTTAAAGAAATCCAACTGGCTTGAAGTAGAAACAATTTATTCAATGTCAAACATAAATGAGAAACTTTCATCCAGAATTACAGGATGAAGCTATTGAAATTCAAACAAATTTAAACTTAAAAAATGTCAAATGTTATTGAATATTTACTTATGTATGCATTTATTTACATTTTTGAATGATTTCTTTAAAATAAAGGTTTAAGCGTGTTATCTGGCGGGTGACCCTTCCACCCACACATAAAATATATCGATTGTTTCTCTACCTGTTTCGATTTACACAATAAAGCTGTAACTGGAATGAGTTCATCATATATTTTAATACAAGCACAAAACTAGGTTGGCTGTTATTTTTGGAAGCAACAAAAATAAATGCATTGATTACCAAAAAGAAGAAAAAAAAAATATTTTATTTCTTCCGTGTTAATGAATCCTATAACTATGATGTTTGATCCCGCTATTTCAGTTCGACAAACAAGATTTTATCCTTCGCCAAAACCCTCTGCCTCACAGAAACATAAATCCTCTGCAGTCATTTTGACTCTTATCACTAACAAAGGGGATGCATTTAAACCTCAGTGTCACAGTCAAACACTGGGTGTTTCAGCTGCCGCTCGTATCACATCTGATGTTCTTTAAATTGCATTATTTATGGTAATGCAAAACTGATGAACACACTTAACAAGGTCACTGCTGTTGCCATGGAATCAAAGAATAAAAATGTTCCTTTACTTCAGAGAATTCATGTAGGTGAGTAAATGTCATGACACCCCAGCCTTTTACATTATGCATTATAGCATATTTTACCTACAGTGTCATTTCAGAACGTAGAAGACAACTGAGGATATAAGACGACACTCAGGAGTGAAGACGTGGACTCATGCACCCGTAAAGATAAAGCTTTAGCAAACATGCGGCACATAAGGTGCATAAAACACACACATGGTGCGTGACACATGCAAGATTTACAGTGGATAAAATAAAATGGGGAAGATTTACAGAACAAGTCTGTGAACACAGAGCATGCATACGGGGAAAGAAAACATGTCATAGTTACTGAAATTATACCACTGGACAGCCTTTGTGTGGTTAATGGTATCATCCCCAATGATTATGACTCCTCAAGCTATTAAATTAATAATTTCGACGGCAGCGGAGGAAATGTTTTCAAACACTGAGAGCAACTAGAGTTTTCCAAGAGAAAACTATTTTCAATTATCTTTTAATTGATATTAGCAGCAGCGACTTAAGCTGCAGCAAAGGGTCAAACCCAACTCTGTTATTAAAATATTATTCCATGTAGGCATCTTTTAATAATGAGAGGATTAGCTCTTCTTTTTTTTTCTTTTTTTTTTGTCAATACGCCTGTGAGATTTGATGTTGATTCATACTTTTTGCTGTTGTCGAGAATGCGTCGGAGAACAAGTTCAAAATCACCGACAGCATTATGATCTACTGTATTAAGCGCTGTTCAAGTGGAAAATGTAAACTGACAGGGTGTTGGATGAAAGGTCATCTCCAAAAATAACATTTCTTTATATTCCTTTCAGGAGATGATAGACTGTTGCACACATGGATTGATAGTCAGTCAACTTACTAACTGGTATTGGTATTCTAAAGCCTTTTGGCTGCAGGCGTTGGGCAACAAGCAATCATTCCCAGCTGTAAATGATGAGTGAAGAAAAGACTCAAAGGGTAGATTTTTCATTATTGCAGCCCACAACACAAGGACAAAATTCATAACATAATTCATGATGGCTGGTGACATCAATGTTGCTCATCTTAAAACTTATCCCATCGCAGTGATTAAATGAATGCACCTTTGACATTGCATCCAAGACAAAGAGATCTGTCACATCCTCAGATGGTAACAGCACGACTGTTGCATCCTTACCACCAACCAAGAGAACAACTCGGAAAAGGACTGAAAACATTACTCTGCCTGAAGGGTTTATCTTTTCTTCCTAGATACCAATCTGATGGCATCTGGTTGCATTTCTGAGGAGTTAACCTCTTCCCTGCAATCAAAACGGCCTAAAAGAAATGTTCCTGATGGGTACAGGACGCCTTCGAAGGTTATTTGTAAATCCTGTGAATAGTCAAAGCCGAGGGGGAAAAAAAAAAAAAAAAGTTAATCACTTTTTTGACCAATGTTTCGTTTTAAAAAACTAAAAAGAAACATTGTAGCACTGTACCACCACTACACACATCAATGAACAGATCATCCTTTTTCATTTCAGATCTCCGACTAAGTCACCAAATTCTTCAAACCCCTGCAAATTGTTTTCATTCAACCAAGGAGTTTGTTTCTAAAAAAAAAAAGAAAAAATAGAGAGAGAGCGCGACATTTCTCAAAATCCAATAAGACGACATAAAAGGAGTATCATTTTTTCAGATGAATAAAGAAATGAAATCTAAAATATATTTTTCCACTTCTTAATAAAAAAATAAAGGAGAAGTCTGTATTGGCATTATTGTATTTGTTAATCAGCTTTTTTATGTTTCCATTGGTGTTTTGATGATTTAACGCTGCTGATGAGCCCAAGACTTTGAGATCAGAAGACCTCCTTTCCATCACCCTAAAACTAACCTTTAACCTTCTTAATAGATTCTGGCCATTCCAAAATATTGTCAGAAGAAACATGTTGGTCCAATTAAATATTAAAGAAAGCTTAACATAAATCCCTCAAAATCTAAAAGACATTTGCAGAATCAGACATATGCTTGTGTTTTAAACCAACATCAGACCTTATCCTACATAAATACTTAGATATAAATATGCCAGCCTCCAACACACCTCTTGATGGTAAAAAAAAAAAAGAAACCAAAAGAAATATCAGTTTGACTCCTTATTAGCAGTGTTTTTCAACCAGTCAGCATCCAATCTCCATAAAATCTAAACTCACATAAAAATCCTCCAAAGACCAACTAAAATGTCAGAATGAATGTTTAGCTGCTCAAACACAGTATCTTGATTTCCCTCCGCCGATCACTTTGAAACTTTACTTTCTGAAAATGTCAGTGTTGTGTGACTCTGAGTTGAATATGCTGCATTAACAGGTTAGTTTTGTACAAATAAAATTTTAAAAGCTGTGTTCTGATATGACTCACTGTAAGCCCATTAAATTTGTATCCAAAATGAATGATTTATGTTTCTGTCATAGCTATGTGCCTCGTGTAGAAAATTGAACGTGTGCTTTTGGATTGTATTTAAATGAACATTGTTTTCTTCCTATGGTGCTCTCAATGAAATGCCTCTCCCCCCTCCCCCGACCCCATTTGTCTTTTTTTTTTTTTTTCCAAACATGCTATTTTGAATTTCTTTGTACGTCTCTATGTTTCTCTCCCCGCTTCAACAACAGGGGCCCATGCAAAAAAACAGGGCGAAGATTTGTCGGAAAACGACGGTGACGAAGACGAAGGTATTTTCCACGGTGAACAAAGACGGTGCATGATTTCTTTTGAAAACAAAAATCTCACTGTTTTATAATCCTCTGTGGATTTCTTGTATTGCAAATGCACTCATCAGGCACCCGTGTCTCATCGTCATCATCATCATCATCATCATCATCATCATCATCATCTGCCGAGCAACATTTTCACAAAGGTTGCATGTGAGTGAATGTGATGGCTCTTGTTCCCAAGGATCTATATTCAGATCAGGAGAGTTTTTGACTTTAGAGATTGATAACATCCAGTTATCTGTCAAAATAACTAAACCCTAGGTTGACTCATGCTAATATCTTATGCAGCGAGTGAAGCAGCTGATATTAAAGGGGCAGGGTTAGCAGTTAAACCCTTTGCTAAGGTGTGGGCAGAAGCTGTGTTGATGGTGATAATAGCAAAGGATAGAGACACAGCAGTGTAATATCAGACTGTTCCTCAGGTCTGCTTGCTCATTCAGATGAGGAGCGGCAGTTCAGGAGCGATGCTGAAGAGGATTAGAGATGAGAGGTGTAGAAAATGGGAAGTTGCTGCTCAGCAATCGCATTGTTCCCTTTCCATATTTATCTTGGGATATTCCTGGCTCAGGGTGGATCGCTGCTGAGATTAGAATGAGAGACAGCTCTTGGGCTGCAACAGAAACAGCTTAAGTCTCTGAATCTAAATCAAAACCCCTTGATGTAGCCCGGCCCTTCTCTTGTGATGCCACTGTAGGGCAGGTGATGAAAGCCTGATGTTTTGTATCATCACAAAGCCTTTGATTTGCACTCAGTTTCAATAATAATGACACTCTGGATTTTCACTTCACTTGAACGTCTGCATCTGTGTAAATTGGAATATCAAAAAGTTGATTTGGAAGTTAATTAAAAACAAAAATTAATTCATATTGACTGATGACACACGTGGTTAAGTATATCAAGCAATATATTTTTTTTTTATTATTATTTGATTGAGTATAGGTTACTCAAAAAAACTATTTCAGAAAATTTGATCAGCGAGTAATTTGTGAAGAAATGCTATGACCATGTTGTGGCTTCCACAGTGATAATCACTGACATGAAGATAAAACAAAATAATCCGATTGTTAACAAACAGGGCTGCAGTCAGGCATATTATTGGAAAGTTTAGTGGAAGGAAAAAGTGTGGTAAATGATGCTCAAGCAGATAACCACAGCCTTGGGAAGATTGTGAAGCAAGAAGATGAAAGAGAATACATATTGTTTTATCAAATATTTATGCTTTGGGGGTTTAAATTAGCTGTAAAAATAAAATTTTGTGTAGCTAATAGATATAGTTTATTTCTTTGTGTAATTCTAGTTTATTAGGATTTAAACATTTAGTGGAGTTAATTGTGTTGTTGTTACATTTTAAGTGAAGACTATGTATTGATAAAACAAAAAAAACATTTTCAGTTCAAAACCCCTTCAGTTGCTAAATTATTGAATAGACATAGAAGCTCAACAACAGAAATATGTAGTGTTTTTATAAAATGTTTAATACATAAAAATCCATCAAAATTAACACGTTAAAATCCCGGCAGTAATCAAGATGCACCTGTTCAATACTTGTTTGTGTTTCTCAGTTATTGCTAAGGTCATTTGAAAGCTTTATTTTCTACACAAACTGAAGCAGACAACTGACTATATTATTTTACGTATCTTTGAGAATTGGTAAGAACAAGTTTGTTTTTTCTTACAATGTTTTTTATTTAAACATTTTCAGCTGGACATGGGACAGAGAGAGATCGGATTCTGTAAATAGACGGTTTCCTCTAGATGTTCAAGTGTCTGTAGAGAAGGTCCTTCCTCTTTGCCAACAGGCTCCTCTCTCAAAAAAAAAAAACAAACAACAAAAAAAAAACCCTCCTCATGCTGGCCTGGATCACATATCAGGAAGTGTTGCCATGGCACCACTTTGACACACACAGGTGTTTCTTTATTCATGCCCAGGGCAAGCTGTTGCAACTGCAGCCAAACTGTCTTGATTTTCAACCTGACACTGTGTATACACACACGGCTCATGCATGTACAGCTCTGTCCTCCTTCAAGCAGGCTCACGTGTGTCTGTATGTAACCCCCTTTGTATGTATAAAATTGCTGACAAGTGCCAATCCCTTTGTCTGGCAAGTTTGTGCATGCATGCACAGCGGCTTGGTCTCCAATCTGTTGTGCTAGACTAGCTTCACTGAAAATGTGACAAGTCTATTCTTTACTGGGTGCGTCTAATGCTGTTTGCAGAGCATCGCCGAAGACACACAGTGTAGTCCCAGTAGCATTTACTGCAACTAATGCATGCGTGACAGACTTCCTAAAATTATCCGTAAGATTTTTTTATTTTTCTAGTGATTGTGTTGTATTAGGTGCGACAACCCTCTATTTCTACTTAATTTTACTGTGGTAAAAAAACAAACAAACAAAAAAAACGTCACTCCGTACAAACCAAACTTTTGTTTCTGTTTTGTGGGGGAAAATATATATAAATGCTGCCATTTGTCTCTGTTAACATATTTGTGAAGAGGCTCACTGATTCTGCCACTTGGTGCCGTTGAGAAAACCCTAAGTAGTTCACACATACAAAGATGTTAAAACAAATTAGCCTAAAAATTAAGCTACACTTACAGCTCAAAAGTTTTGTGTATTAGTCCTTTGTCATTTATTCCAGAAAACGAATGACACATATTGGTTCATTACACACAGTGACTTATTCCAAGTTTTTATTTCTTCTAAATTTGAGACCTTGACAAGGGGCTGCAAATGTTCTCAAGCCACTCACGAACCAGAGACGATGTCAGAAGGATCTCATCTGGGCAAAGCAGAAAAAGAACTGAACTGTTAGCCAAAGTCATGTTTTCAAATGAAAGTGAAGTTTGCATTTCATGAAGAAAGTAGCTGATTCTTGTAGCACTGCAAATGACAAGGCGACTGAAGCGTCACGTAGCTAAAGCAGGTAAAGCCCACAACATCGGTGAAACACATGCGACAACGAGCATTGTGACAGAATAAAGTTTGCAGAAATAGTAGCTGTAATGTAGTCAGTGTGGGGTGCAGGGCGTCTAGTTGCTCTCTGAGAGCGGGTTACATTTCCCCACACTTTGTAAAAAACCCCAGCTGTAGAAAATCTATGGGGTACTGTCAAGAAGAAGAAGATAAGAGACGCCCAATCCAGCAATGCAGATGACCTGAAGGCCACTAATAAAGCAACCTGGGTTTCCATTACACCTCAACAGAACCACAGGCTGATTGCCTCTGTGCCCGCCATACTGATGCAGCAATTCATCAGGCCCAGCTATTGAGTAGATAAACACAAACACATATTTTGAAATGGATGTTTATTGTGATGCACTCAGACAGGTTTTTTTTCTTTTAGAAACCTGACCAATGTTTTAAAATAAAATCGAACTTATGTACCTTCAATCAACCTAAGATAAATCTTGGACTCTTGTCATCTGCAAACCAGACCCATTAAATCTACAAGAAATAGATTGGCTTGAAATATTTCAATCTGTGTGTAATGAATTCATATGATAGTTTCATTTTCTGAAGTGAGTGACTGTAAACATTCAACTTGTTTTATAAAACTCAAATTGTATATGCCTGAAAAAACACTTGGGCAATAGGTACAAAATTGCCATTAAAAGCCAAAGAATAGCTGAAATCTGATAGGAGTTCCCCCTGTGGGGATTAATAAAGTATGTTCATTAATTCATCCATTCATCCTGAACACACAGCCAAGATAATTCATGCTGGTTTAAACTAAGACAACAAAGCTGCTGGCATGCTCAGGCCATCAGTATATTAGAAAATGTGTGGCAATCAATGAAGATCGGAGAAAAACCTTCAAGATTTGAAGATAACCAGCTGGTTGAAAATCTTACCTAAACAATTAAAGTAGCTGCTTTCTCAATAATGGAGAAGTCTTGAAATTGTCATCACCAAAAAATTGCTTTACTTCTAATTTAAGTAAGGCTGGTTGACATTTTGCCTCTCCAGTTTGTTACAAATAATCCATAAACTCATGTGTTTTGATTTCGTTGGGTTATTATTACCAATATCTGCCATGCTTTCTTTGTCGAAAGCCAATTACAAATATACTTGTAGGGAAAAAGTATGACTTCCATACTTTTTTTTTTTTTCTCGCTGCGTGCACTCTCACCAATTTTTGCCCTCACGAGTAGCCGTTCTTTTAATAGCACCGTCGCAGTTCCTAATAATTTTACTTCATGCATTACTGATGAAAACTTTGACCATTTGTATTCATGCTGAAGAACAAGAATAATCATAACACAAGCCAAGCTCCCCCTCTCCGTTTCTGGCTGACGTTCCTCTTATCCATGAATTCTCATTCAGCTGAGGGAGTCGCTGCCTCGTCTGGTTTCTCTGTGTAGCCCTTTCTATCTCTCGCTCTGTTCATCCCGGCATTACCATGCCGCCTCACTTGGCCATCCGTCTATCCTGGGCTAATTTGCTCCCTTCATCCAACATATTGGAACGGTCCTCCTCCTTGTTAAAAACCCTCTGGGAACGTTCTCCAATTTTAATCCTGATAAACAGAAGAACAATAAAGGATTTTGTCCATTGCCAAATAAATAAAGCGTATGTAATAAAAGGGTAATATATAAATGAACAATAAAAAAATAAAAAATAAAAAAACGGCTGCAGAGCAGCCAGTAAAACATTTAACTCAGACAAACGTACAGGCATAATAAAATCCATACAATATGATTTTATTTTGTATGTGTTTAAATGTTTCCTCCTTTTTTTTTTATTTTTTCCTGTCTGCAACTGGATATCTGCCCTTTATGTGTCCCGCCTGTCTGCTTGAGCACAAGTCAAGTCTTTGGCACTCCTCAGAGCATTCAAATTCTGCACTACGCTCCCTTCCAGCAGCACAAGCATGTGGGCCAAACTGCAGTGATTTACAACAGCCCACAATCAAGACTCAATTTTACAGAGGCTGTTATTGCACTGTAAAATGGAGTGCGAGCTTTCAATCACTTACCTGGTGTTGTAAGATAAAGCTGGGTATGTAAATAAAGGACTGGAGTCGGTGCAGGAGGTAAATCTCCCAAGTGAAAGTGGCAGCGGTGTTGAGGGGCTGGGCCTTCTGACAGGCACCGAGAGGCAACCACACACGCTCCACCTCTGCCCGAGCGCCTTCTTATGGATGAGAAATAGATCCGTATTCATGTCTGCCGTTCGGCGCATCAAGACTCAAGCACTGTTTCCACCGACAGCGACTGCAGATTTGCACAAACATGCTCATGCACACACATTGCCTTCTTCCGAGCTCTAGAAGCAAGCCCTGAGGAAGACGCGCACATAAAGAGGTGCCCTGCCACTACCCTCAGAGACACTCCATCGCTGCCGCGCCAGAGAGCAGAGCTGAGCTCCACCTGCCTGGGTATTACCATTAATTCCATCGCACAGTTCTGGCTCGATCCCCATCCAGCAAAGCCCTTAACTAAGGCAGGCTGGAGAGTGGTAAATCGGCAGTAGGGGGAATTCACGCACCGCTCTCTTCTGTCTGCCACTATCCTATTCTCTCTGATGTAGCACGGACATGAGAATTCATAGCCCTTAAAGTCCATTTATTCAGAAATCCTTGGAATGCTGGGGCTCTGCTTCTTTCCAGGACAGTCATTTCTGCTAATAGCCGATCCACGAGACACCATTTCAGCCTTAAAGGAAGACACTTACTGTGACGTGTTTTTTCACTCACTACATTACATTTTTAAAAAATTACAATTTCTAGATTATGTTGCAGACATGATGTGAAAATACAATTCTATGCAAATTCTGAAACTAGAAATTATTTAAAGTGTTCAAATCTCCAAAGAGGTCTGGATCGTCGTCTTCTGTCCTACCGAAATGGTTCTGCATATTAACTTTGAAATGCTGTGCCAAAACAGGTTAAAAAGCCACTGTCGTGTCCTGACAACATGACTGATGAAATGCGCCTTATTTATGATTTGCTTTTCTGATTCAGTAGATCTACTCCATCTTTTGGCCTTCATTGGACCTTTTCTATTAGCTTTGTCTCCTAATATAACCTTTAATTCTGATTCTGTCTGTCCACATCTTTCTATTCCCTCTTTTCTCTCATTCTCCTCCTTGTCTGCTGCCAACCTCAACAGCCAGGGAGCAAAGGTGCGCACACTAGCAGTCACCTTCCTCTTTAAAAATATCTCAATCCTGTGATTAGGATTTCTTTATATAAAGTCACATCTGACACTCTGTTATTCAGAACTGTCAGACTTTCTGGAGAAAACTGTTCAGTGCAATATTCTCTGGCTGCAGAGTGCTTTCCTTCTGCCAAACCCATCACTTCTGATAATGTGCTGGCTTTTAAACTTGTCTGGCTTATAGGTTCTATGTGCTGACTTTTCAAAATCACAGCAGGAAATTGTTATTTGCTATTATTGAAGATATTCTATGAAATAATTGTAAAATAGTGTCACTTTTACAAAAGGATAAAAAAAAAAGATATAACTTCACAGAGTCTGCCACTCAGTGTTTTTTTTTTCCGAAGCCGGTCTCTTCCTTTGAATTCTTTAGCTCTAAAACATGAAACGGCAGACCTTCCCTACAAAAGTGTAAGAGAGTGACAGAGTGTAATGTGGATCAGCAGGAGTCTGGCTTTTAGATTTCTCTTCAATGGGAAACATCACCTCCTTCGTCTTAAAAGGCTGGAGATGTAGGGAAGGGACAAGACCAGTGTTAACATTGCTTGGCTTGAGATAAAACGGGGCTTCAGATTGGTTGTGTTCTCTTGATTTTAGTTAAAGATGCCAGTGCCCTTGTTGCCTGGCAGCTAAAATCGTTGTTAAATGCAATCTATTTCATCTTTCAAAGCCTGTTGGGGGGAAGGGGAGGGAAATCTTATGGTTTCTAAGAATAATTGAATATTGGATGAATACTTCCACATTCAGGCAGAATCAACTGAATCAGAAAACACCAAATCTTGATATAACCACTTAAGAGAAGAGAGAAAACATTGCTCTTGCAGAAAGACGTCGGTTCTCGATGGGCACTTTACAGTTCACTGGCGAGCCGCTATATATTCTTACCTAAAATGTGTCACTTCAGTTCAGCAGCCTAACAAGGCAAATGTTCAGTAGTACCAGAAGAATTTACACAGTCTTGCTAAAGGCAATCAAATTAGAAGTGAGTCATGAAAAAGGATCCTAAAACCAGGAAGCAGCTGGCTTGCAAGTGGAGAAATTATTGAACTTTATTTCACGTGTGTGTTAGAACTTTATTTCTAGTTCTAACACACTGTATTAGATCTAGAATCCAGTAAAAAAAGCTAAAAAATAAAGAGAGGTGAGTTGAAAATAAAGATCAAACAAACACACATACACTGAGCACGTAAGTCAAATTCATTTCAGATCTTTACAGCATAATGTTATGCTGTTTTTTTTTAAAAGTTGGTATGATTATACACGGTTGCAAATTCTTTATTTCATTTTTATGAAATGTTTCTAGTCGATTAAGAGTCAGCGTTCTACATTAAGGCTCAAACAAAGGCATACAGCCATTCCACAGCTTAATTTGTTTGGTTTAAAGTCACTTTGTGAACTACAAGTCAACCACAGTTGTGGCACTCAGGCATAGTCAGAAATAGAAGAGTTCATTTAAATTGGATGAGGTTAATTTTTAAGGTTAGTTCTTAAATGTTCAATGAGTGTTTTTAGGAACATGATTCCAGAAGCTTTATTAACCAGGTTTATCCATTTCAGAAGGTGTTGCTCTGTATGTTTGACTCACTGCCATTTTGGAATCCCCAAAGTCAAGGTAAAGCTGAATTCGAAAATACTGTTAGGCACGGTGGTGGCGGCATTATGCCAGGGGTTCTGGTGCATTGCACAAAGTGGGGAATTGATGGAGGAGGAGGACTTTCTCCAAATTTGTTCATGTCGTTTTGAACACTGCTGATTCTTTTTGAATAGATAAAGGAAGCAAACATAAAGACCCTGGAACGGTCCTAGCAAACCTTGTTGTCAACAGCCATGACAGAAAATATGAAAAGGTCATCAAAAATTAGCTCCTGCACGATTAGATGTGACTTTACCGTCTGCTGTGTGACGGCCTTCCGAGGCTTTTCTTTAACGTGAATATTGCTTGTAATGGACTTGTCAAAAATGTACCATGAAGCCCGGCCTGACAAGAGCACTACAGTAGGGTACATGTCATGTCTTACCACATCAGGACATTGTCACCCTTTCCCCTCCCACCTCAGACCTCATTGATGGCCACTGACAGCCACCATGTTTCCCCAAGCGTTGACACAGTGCACGCCGCGACACTTATCTCCACTCAGCTTTGTCCTGTCCCACTCCGTAGTGTCAAGGCCGGGTTCTGGGGCTTTCAGCGTCAGATATATATATGACTGACTGCTTTCAACGCAGGGAAAAGGCTAAGGGCAAAAAGGTGGGGGGTACAGGTGGAGAGAGAAAATAAGATAGCAGAGGAAGGAAGGAGTGCTCAGAGCCCTCCTGGCTGGTTTCACTTGCAGCAGTAACACTAAGAGGCTTGGCGTCGGCTTGAGTTATGCCTCCCACTGACACTTCAATCAGTCCATAGGCACCTTTGAAAGGTTGTGCCCCTTAGTCCTTTTCTAAAATTCATGCCCTGTGATGTATTTGTAGGTCTAACTGTCGCCGCTGTCCAAGCGGAGAACCTTTGATTTATTTATGCACTGGGAAATAGTAAGTAAATTTGTCCTTCTGTGGTGCAATAATGTGCTGCTTATAAAATAAGTGATGGGAATGTATGGATGTATGCCTCCGTGTAACAGGTGCTGCATGATCACACTCATCTGTTGGGGGAAATATATAGGAGAAAACTGATTTGTGTAAGTATTACGTTTTTGCTCATCAGGTTTCTACATTTCCATCATTCACAGATTTTTTTTTTTTTTATTATTATTTTATTTAGTTTCCTCAAACCATGAATGTTGTTGCTTTGTTTCACATTTTGAGTTAATCTTGCATGGACTTTTAATAGAGCATACCAATAGGCATGTGCCAAGATTACTCAAGGTATGATAACTCTTAGCAAAAATGCTATGGTTTAACGGTATCATGGTACTGTACAGCACGATGTAGATGCTGTAATTTAAACAGAAAAGCAATTATTGCTACTGCTGCTAAAGTAACACAATGCATTCATTATCACAGTTATGATAATGTCATCTCCATTGTATCTGTGTCTTGGGCTTTTTTTCTTGATGCAGAGAATTTAGCAAAATGTGGAATAAACAGCTGCAAGAAAGAGGTTTTCAAACACTTGTTGCTAATTATATTTTTATCCATTGTGCTCTACTTCAGGCAAAAACAAACTAAGAAGCTTATTACCTCATTATGTCCCGACTGTAGTTCTAACTTGATAGATTATCCTCTCACTAACCTAATTATTTTTGCAAAACTGTTTTTTTATATATATACATCTGTACCTCTCATCCATGCAAAAAAAAACATTTTATATATTTTTATATGTGTGTAGTAGATATCCAGAGATTATTACTTTTTTAACAACAATTATATATAGACCTTTGCCCATTCTGACAAATGTAGTATCCTCGTGAAATTAATGACTGAAAGGAAACAGAATAAACTGAAACTGCTGCGCTTGTTTTACGAGAAGCCTAGCTGTATCTTTAGCCAGGCTTACAATTATTTTCTGTCAGGTTTTTTTTATTGGAAACCCTCCTACAGTGTAGATGCAGTTCTTTTTGAGAAATCTACTGTGGCCATCCTGGAGCCTAAGATTTTTTTTCCTGTTTTTTTCCCTTTTTTTCTTTTTTGCTGACTTGTATTGCGGATTAATTAGTCAGGCTACCTGCACAGCTAGCAACCATGTCTACAGAAGTGCCATGGCATTTGAATTTTGCCAACTGTAGCTTAAAAATGCATTCCTTTAGCAATCTTTACAGTAAGCCAGGGAAAAGTGCAGTAGATGTCTTTGAGCCAGCTGCTCAGCAGTGCACATCAGGTAAGAGTTGGGGAGAGCTGTGTTTTTCTATGCTCCAAATATATATATATATATAAAAAAAAAGCTGTCTGGAAGTTTTTTTTTTGTAATCTCATAAAAACATTTTTAAATAACTGGAAAAGGACGTAAAATTTTCGCAGTTTTAGAACCACAACTTTTTAAAACCCAGGCGTACCCTGATACCGCTAAACAGCCAATGTATATATGTACATCACTGTGCATTAATTAATTTATCTCTCCTTTTTTTCAGCCAAAGCTTGGTGCTGAATCTTGATGCTAATAATAATATGAATTAATGTAACAATGTGCTTACCTTGACTCAGGATACTTTCTGCTCAAAACAGCTAAGTCACCTTGTTCAGCAGATTGGGCCATCCAGAAGAACACCACTATAAGTGATCAAAATGAAATAATACTTTTTTTTTTTCTGTAAAGCAGATGTGACTGGGAAACCTACCCCCCACCCCCAAAATAAAACCAACAAAAAATGTGTTATCTTATTTTCTCTGCAAAGCAACAATTTAGGTGAGATCCTGTATACGTGTATATATTCCTCTTAGAACAAAATCAAATATTTGGATCATATCTGTGACACTTCCCATGTCAGGTCGACTTAGTAAATAGATTAGAATAAGTGGAAACGTCTCCAAATGGAGACCCAAAGCGAACCAACAAAAGAGGTGACTGATAACATTGACACGACTAATCTCTCTTTTTTTTCTTCTTATTTCTGCTCCCTGTTCCTTCTACCTCTCTGCCATTCTCTTTGTATCTGTGGGCCTTTTGTTTGATTAGCTTGTGGAGAACACCGTCCTGCTGCTCCCTCGTTCCTCCTCACCTCATCTCTCGGTTCTTTCTCCCCTCTCTGACTGCAGTTTTAATGCTTTTTCTCACCTCATGGATCCACCTCCCTCCCTCCCCCTCTCCTTCTCTCTCCTCCTCCACTTGTCTCAGATAAGTGTGTCCAGAGAAGTGTCAGCTATAAATCACATTTCACCGTGTAGCCTTCTCAGATACCAGCAAGATAGAGGTAGCCATAAATAAGTCCACATCATATACAAGTTACTGCTTTGCTTTTAATCCTAACAGAGCCACAAATAACCCAGGGGATAGTAAAATAAGGAAGGGAGAAAACAAGATTTAGCCCTGCAATGCTCAAGGAAAAAAAAAAAAATGCTTCCCTCCATAAAGCATTTCTGCAGTTGTCTGAAATTAGCAGAGGAGACGGGGGGTTGTATAATGATCAGGAGTGCTTGAAGATTGATTCAGGCTATTCTGAACAAGATAGCTGAGGATTTTGGTTTTCTGTAACCAGAGCAACCGGAATACAATGCCATTCGATTTAAATCTGAGTCATTCCTCCTTTCTTTTTTATGCTTTTTTTTTTTACTGTTCTCCTTTTTTCAATTTCCTTCTTTTCTGGCTGTCTTTTTTATTTTGCTCTCCTTCTGTCTTCATCACTCTGCCCTCCTACCCCTTCTCATTCTCACCACTGCAAAAAAAAAAAAAAAAAAAGGAGAGAGTGTTGGAGACAGAGATGGAGGGAAGGCAGGGGAGAAACAGGGGGAGAGACCGTGAGTCAAAGTGATACAAAGTGGGAGGGGAAGAGGGGCGGAGGCAAGAAGCTACACAGAAACGTAGGGGGTAGAAGGAGTGAAAATGAGAGTTACTTGTCTTGTCTCCCAGCTCCAGTTAGCCGGTCAGTAATTCAAGTCTGTTCCTTAGACAGAGGCTTTTTTTTCTCCTACTCCTCCCCTACCCCTGGATGTGCTGTGTCTTTCTGTCTTGACTGTCACCCCAGTTGGGTATCAGAACCTCCGCTTTGGAAGCAAAACAAACAACCGTTACCAAAAGATGAAGCAGAAAATGGAGCTTGCCCTCATATGTCCAGACAGGAACTATGCAAACAATTTGCCGTTACGTTTTGGGACTGTGTAAAAAAAAAAAAAGGAGGTGCAAGATAGCTGTGTGTAATGAGCTTATGTGTTTTTCCCCCTATCACTGTCAGCCCAGATTAGCCTTCTCCTTGCTTAGGAGATTTGTCAGAGGACCTATCTCTTTATTCCCCCTAATGGTTTTCTGCATGTTTATATAAAGTAGTGGCTCTGCTCCTGCAAGGTAGCCGGATACAAGCTAATAGTTTGGCATATGTATAGTGCTTTGCAAAAGTATTAATATAACTTCAACTTTTTCTCATTTTGGAATTTTATGACCACAAACATTCAGAAGAGTGTGACCTGCATTTGTCTTTAGACTCTGGAGCGAAACAATCAACTGTAATTAGATCTTTAAGTCTATCTGGACAAGTTTCAACCATCATTGCACATTGAGAGATACATTTAGTCAATTCTACTTGCAAAATACCCCGAGCTCAGTTGGATTGAATGGACATTGTTTATAACAATATACTTTCTGGTCTTGCTATTTGATTTAGGTCTGGTCTTTGAGCAAGCCTTTCTTAATCGTGAATATATTTAGATCTAGCATATTTTTCGGACTATAAGCCGCTATTTTTTTCCCCACGCTTTGAACCATGCAGCTTGTAGCCCGGTGTGGCTTTTCTGTGGATTTTTCTTCAACCGCCAGGGGGCGCTTGAGCAGGAAGTGAATCATTGGAAGTCAAAATTGGAAATCAAAGAAGAAAGTGCTAATTTTCATTTAGAACAAGCACATGCTAGCAGCAGGTACAACGGAGAAATTTCTTCAAACTCAAATGATTCCGCTTTTAAGTTGAGGGCTATTGATCTGACAGTAAAGGAGGGAAATAGAGCCGCTGCAAGTAAACTCTGCATGAACGAATCCATAGGAGGGCTGCGTCCTTAATAAATCCAGCAGATTTATTAAAACGGAGAGTGGTGGAGATACCAGCGGCTTATATATGTATGTTTCCATCCTCACCCCCACCCCCCCAAAAAATATATATATATTGTAGGCGCGGCTTATAGTGAGGTGCGCTCTATAGTTCGGAAAATATGGTAATTTACTTCATTGTAACTACGGTACTATGTTTTGGGGTCAATGTGCTGCTTGAAGATGAATCTCTACCACAGTCTCAAATCTTCTCCAGCTTTCCAAAGGGTTTCTTTGTGGACCACTCTGAGTCTGACTCAGTTGATCTTCATCTCTGTTCGGCTTCCTGCATAAAGCAAAGGCGTCTGTCTCCACAGCATGATGCCAAGTCCACCATGTTTCATCGTCTCTTCAGGGTAGTCTTGCGTCATCTGCTCCAGAAGTAGCATTTTGCAAAGCACTATACAAGCATGTATACGGATGTATAGCGACAGAGTTCAACTCAAGTGAGCTTAATTTGTTTTTCTTAGAGCAGAAACGGTGGAGAAATATTGCACCAGTTCCCATTAGCGGGCCAGCAGGCTGCACCGTTTGATTCCAGCTGGTATCTGGGAGGGGGTTGTCAGTTTGTTTGTTTGTGCCCACCATGTGCTGTATCTGAATCTGAGCTGACCCTTTGACCGTGGCGGGCGGGTGACTATGTGAATATGTTAATGATGGCCGCTCTTGCAGACATACGAGATACCGGGGCCAAGCCTGTGATGGTCTACATCCACGGAGGATCCTACATGGAGGGGACTGGCAACATGATTGATGGGAGCGTCCTGGCCAGCTACGGAAACGTCATCGTTATCACTCTCAACTATCGGGTTGGAGTCCTCGGTAAGCATACTTTCTTCTGTTTTTTTTTTTTTTTTTTTTCTCTGTCTTACCTTGTCCTTCAAGGGCATTTTTCTGGGGCATCTTTATAGGGCATCTGGGTGTAATGAGCGCTGCTGATTGCCTCACACACTCTAAATGAGGCCTAATGAAAAACACAAGCGCAACTGTAAAAAATATGGACTGTCCTTTATGCTCCGTGTTGATGTGGTGCTTGCATGCAGTCTGGTTGTGGATCAAATTGCTGTAATTGAGTCGGCTGAGTGTGGGTTTGTTGTTGTGGCTGGGATTTGGAATAAATTAGGAAATTATTGTAATGAGACTGAGAAATGATGAGATGGGTGTGATGCAGGGGAGACAGAGGAGAGAAAAAGGGTTTGTTAGTGGTAAGAGAGGATCTTCCTGAGTTGCAGTCGGTTGCAGACAAACTCACACCGATGAATCCCCTTTCAGACACTTGTGTGTGTGTGCATGTGTGTGTAGGTGTGTGTGTGTGTCTGTGTGGTCTGAGGAGGGCAGAGAGAAAAAAAAAGCGAGAGAGAGAGAGAGAGACGGTGAAAGAGAGCGACTGAGAGCTCCATGGAAACAGCTAAAGCAGCACAAAATGGAGTTTGTTAGTGCACAACCCAAGCTTTGTACCTTTTCCATCCATCTCTGGGACAGAATTGATCTCCATCCACGTATATTTTTCACATTTAAAGTGGTTATAGACAAACCGTTTGAATGGAAAATCAAATCTCCCTGCTGTTTGCTTGTTGAAATATTGCCTCAGATTTCACCTAATTTGTTGCTGGCTGTTAATATAAAGTGTGTTGGTCGTCGCTATGTTCTCTTTAAATAGACGGGAAGTCTTGTGAGAACACCAAAGAGCCTATTTGTTTGTCTACTTTTCGGTACTGTCACATTTTCCGGGGGTTTCCCAGTTACTCAGCCTTTACAGTGAATATCAAGTTATTCATCACCATGCTAAAAGAAATAGTGTGAAATTACTGAAGTAGCGTTTTGATGAAACATTATAATCAGATGTTATTTACTTTCAACGGATAACTCTCATAGTATATTCACTGATTATAAATTATTTGGGCAGCTTTTACAGTCTTAAAAGAAATTCAGTCTCATTTTTAATTATTTTTTTTTTGCGAATTATGCAAGTATCGTTATGTAAACATCATCACAGTTGCATTGGCACAGATTTATGCACAGAGAAGCAATGACTTTAAACAGGAGATGGAGATAAGAGGTGAAATAATTACTTTGAAAAGAAAAAGGGTTTTTTTTTTTTTTTTTTAGTCAGACTAACTCCCTGATTAAAAAAACAAAAATGACCTTCACGAAAGTATAAATGCCATTAGTGGCTTTGGAAACCTACACATGCTTTACCTGTTTATTTATGTAAATTGTGCTAAAAAGCATAAACTACACCTAACCAAGACTCCTGTATAATGTTTGCTATGGTGGTAAAAGAAACCATAATGTGAAATTTAACAGAGTGCATAAAATAAGTAGATTTAACACGATCAGTGACATTAAAAGTTGCGATATGAAGGCTCAGCTTGTATTATTGAGCTTCTGAATTAAGAATTTAGTGTTGCTCTGTTCATTTTTCTATAGAAACCCCACAAACTAAACCAGCTGTCATCCTATGTGCTTATAGCTTCGCCTCATTACACTTTGCAAAACAACACAGTATACTGCATAACCCTATAAATCTGCAAATCACAGGATATCAGCTGAACCACTGTGAAATAATTAGGAACTATAAGCAACTTACAATCTTAAATAACTTTACAATCCTTAACTAAGACACTTTGAACTCGGCAACCTGTATGGTAGCCAAGCTCTGGTTCTAATCGTTCCTTCAATATCTTGTAGAATCTGGAATATTTTGGATTTTTAAAACATTTTTTTCAGTTTCTGAGTCTGTTACAAGATAGAAGAGTGATAAGTATTCTGGTGTATTGCTTATTGTATTGTCTAAAAGGCAAATATGAATTTCTAAATCAGATTTTTATACATGTATTATTTCTATGTCATTGTCTACAGTTGTGTGTCACACATTTTATAGTTTATATTCTTTTTAAAAGCATTGTAAAAAATACTTTTTTCATTTAATATGTAATCATCAGCATGTCTGATTTAATCACTTCATTTATAGTTTAATTTGCTACAAGTGTAATTCTTAAAAAAAAGAATAAACTGCAATCATTATCATTTTAAATATTTGCAATCAAAATCATAGTTGCTGACTTCTGTAATGGAAAACAGACGATGTTAATCTGTACCTTACACTATTGTTCAAAATACTCATGCTTTATTAGGCTCGTCTGTTTTTGACTAAAGATAATTAGAGTTGTAACAATGATTCCTTTAAAGGGCCAGCGCTCTCTGAACTGACACATAAACCTTTCATCGGTAGCAATTTATTTTCTGGAAACAAGCCGCGATATGGGATACCTCTACTTCTTCTGTTCAAAGAGCAGACTGCCTCAGCCTTCAGCACGGAGGGCTGAACATGTGAGTAGCAGGAGGGTGACGGAGGAGTGCTGCTTTATCCTTCAGGACATTGAGATGATTGCTGTGGGTGAATCACAGAAGCACAGCTACATTCATCCCGAGACTCTCTTTTTGATGGAGATGAGAGCGCTACGGCCTATCGATTTTGTCATCAGGACTCCTCGCCTTGAATACGCTGTGTTTTCCTCTGTCATTTTTGTGGAGTATCCTTTTGAGCGTTGTAATCAGCCTTCAGGGTGGGAAGGTAGTCAGGCTGAGCATGCTGCCTCCTGCTCCTGCCACTGCTTTAAAGCTGAGCACATAAGCCTAATACAGATTCATGACCATATTTCTTTCATGGCACTTCAATTATGAGTCAGATGTTTCCTCTCCCGCCGCCACGTTTCACCAAATGTCATTCTACGAGCCTGCGCGCCCTGCCGACAAACACCACATACAAATTCGAGCAGCACGCCCGCACAAGCACACAACGCGCTACGTCTCACATCATCTAACACACTGCAGACACAGTCAGTGAGACGAAACGAGAACAAGCCAGGCGCAGACGCGCACAAACGCACACTGTTTGCACGCGCCGAAGTGCACGGGAAAACAGACGCGTTCGCAGGCACAGATACAGTTTACAAAGCAGCTCTTGTGGCGAGCTCCCCAACCGCCATTCTGACCAATGAGCGAAGACGAAGCGATGCATGTAGTTGAGTGATAATGTCCACCGCTGTAGCATGGTCAGATAATCTCCCCACGGTAAAGCGTTAAAGCTTTATTACAGGCACGCTCATATAAACCAAATAAAACCGAGGCCAGAGAGAAATAAGACCATGATGGGCCAATTAACACTAAGCTGTGTGAAGATATTTAGTCATGAAAACTGCAACAGCATGAGAAACGGGGATTTCATCCTTTTCGGCCGTGTGTGTTTAAGGTGTGGCTGCAGTTTTAGAAAAAATAATCTACATCAAACAGCATTAGTTAAGCGTGATGAAGTGTTTGTTTTGGACGCGAGCGTAATATCAGGTCATCTGACGTCTAGATTAATGTAATTCCTCAAGCTTTGCTTCATTTTATTACATGTCAGTGGTTTTTACACAGAGGAAGTGATTTATCCGAGAAAACGGGCTAAATCCACAAATAGATAAATATCACAGTGTGACGATGTATTTAATTAGGCATCTTCAAGGGAATAGGAAACAGCAGAGCAGAGAAGATGATGGGTTTTAGTCAGAGCATCTCAAACCAGACTTTCTGACATTATTATAGCTCTCACACCATCGCCTTGCAATCTGGCTGTCTCATTAATAATGCAGCAAACACCTTTGAAATCCACATAACATACTGAATATTTAACACAACTCGCAGAAACAATAGATCCAAAGCTCTCCGATAGACCCTCCCTTACAAGCTCGTTAAAGCGTTATAAGGTGGAGACTGAAAAAATGAAATTTTATCAGCAAAAGCAAACACTGGTAAACATAATTATTGCATGTATTTTGGTCTCTTGCAGCTGTTTCAGATTACCTTCACTATGTTTTTGGTGTCATTTAGGCGATATATTCTCTTGCTCACGTGGAGCAAAATTATAGATTTTTTTTTTTCTCTGTTATAAATTTAAGGCTTTGTTGGGTGCTTTGCTATGGATTTGACTGCAAACTGCACAAACTCGCACACACCCTCACACGCACACATACAATACAGACACGTACAGAGTTCGGTTTTTTTTTTGTTTGTTTGTTGTTTTTTTTTACCAGGAACAAGGAACATGGTCACGCACGTTTGTTAGGAAGCTAGGTGGAGTTAAACACAGGGCCATCTATTTGAGGCATTCAAAGACTTGATACAAGGCAACAGGGACCCTGAACACATATTCTCATTGCACAATGCCCCAGTCAAAGTTCAGATGTAATTAAAAATATTGCTGTTTACAAATGATCTTCATTCAGTCTGACTGAACTCTGGTTGTGCAAACTTATTTAAAAAATGGTCTCAAGATCTAAAAATCGGAGTCTCTAAGACTTGAGGAGGAGAGATGGTTGTACAAATAAGTAAAATAGGGGTTGCTACGTACAAATGCAAGCGTATTTGCTCCAGCATTATGTGCTGCCATCCAAGTTTTGTATTTGGAGGGCATTTTAGCTCAGGTGCTGCACATTGAAATAACTGTTGCTCAGTGAGTTGTGCAGCATAGCTTTAGATTAAGATGTACTGTAAGTCCAATTTTTGGAAGAGATTTAAAATGAGCCGTAAGGCGTCGGCAGCAGGGAAAACAAACATATCTGGAAAGAAAGTTAATTTTAGGTGAAATCCTTAGAAAAGCTGAATATCGCGGCAAGACATGCAGACACGTTTCAGGGAATCTGATCTGTTGAATCTCCATGTTCCAATTAAAGAGGAGACTTGGAAGTTTCTATTGGAGCGCCATCAGCCCCTCCTTCCTGCAGCTCTTCGCCCCTGTGCTGCTGTAATGGTAATTATTGCTTCAAAGGCTGGACTGGAATTTTTTTTTTTTTTTTTTTTTTCCCTCAGCCTTCCCCCCAACCCCCCAACCCGTCCCTCGTTTGCAAACTTTCATATTTCAACCTGTTAAGATGAATGAGAATTCATTTCAGATCTTATCTTTAATTAGTTATTGACCCATCGCAGAATGATTATCACCGGATGAATTATCGAGTGTAGAGTTTTACACCATTCAGAGTGTCCTCTTACTGCTTGTCGAACTGCGCTCGGGTCAGGGCCTCGAGGTGGAGGGTTTGTTTACCAAAGACAAACAGTGTTTGGATTTCTGCTCATTGATCTGTGTGTGTGTGTGTGTGTGTGTGTGTATATGTGTGTGGATATGAGATTGTGCTTCTGTGTGTGCGTATGAGAGACAGAGAGGGAAAGGGGGAAAAAAAAAAGAGAGAAGACATTGCGGTTATGTGTGCGTGTTTGGTCACATGCACTGGATGCACGTGTGCACGAGCCTCATTGCAGCTCTCTTCTAATGATGTGTAATGAGTCCCAGTCAGGGGGGAGTATCTTGTATCACTGCTCTTTACAAATATAATTACTCACTGGCTCTCCAGAGCATGTCAATTTTTCAGTCCATTGGGGGGAGAGGGGCAAAAACTTGGAGGTGGTGTGTGTGTGTGTGTGTGTGTGTGTGTGTGTGTGTGGGAGTATGTGGGAGGTTGGAGGTGTTGGCGCTTAATTACTAGTTTCCAAATGCATTAGAAATTAACAAAAGCTGCCTGGCTTGCCAAAAGCCAAGGTGAGACTCTTCAGTGCAGCCAAGTGCCGTAAATAGGAGAATGGTCAAGTACAGGGCATACTTTGTAGAGTACATCCACCTCTAACGGGGATTATTTTATGACCTTTGATGTTTATCTGTCATGTCGTGCTGATCGCAGCCTTTTTATGGACAAGCCATCCACAGTGTGGACCGTCACCTCGGTCCACTCAAAGTTATTCGACCCCTCCAAAGAAGTACTTTCCAGAACGAATGTTAATAACCCCCTGCGTATGGACGAAACCGTGAAAGCAGCAGCGCAGGTGGCTGCATTTCCTGTTGCTTAGCATGATTCCAGCTTCTCCCTTTGTCGCGTTCCTCTCTTTGCAATTGCGACTGTCGGTAATTCAGGCAGGGATTTCGGGGGAGCAGAGGATATTTGCAGCTATGTGCGAACAATAATGTGGAGCAAAATGTAGTCTACCACCCAAGTTTGTGGAGTTGTTTTCACCAGCGAATGACAGCGCAGCTCCTCTGAGAGTTGAGCAGCGCGCAGTGTGCTTCTGACCTCCTGACCCCGGCACTGTAGTCTGCTGTACAATCTTCCAGGCTGAGCTATGAAAGCATTTGCTCCCATTTTTGCTGCCTCATTGGTGTTCTTAAATGATAGATTTTTATTCTCACTGCAGTAAAATTTAAGGATACCATCTAGTGGAGTTGTTTATTTATTTTTTTTCCCTCGCCAATAGAAGTCCATGTATATTTAGAGCACAGCTGGGCAATGAAGTACGGATTTCCTCAGTAGGACTGAACACAAAGTGTTTGAAAAGCTCACCAAAGAAATATAGCAAATTCTGCTTTGTATCACAGGGGGAAGAACAAGAATCAAGCTGATGAGCAGACATCAGTAAATGCTATGGCAGATTTGCAGCATTGCAGCAGAGATTTTGAAGCATCTGACGTTGCAGCGGGCTCCATGAAGCACTGTGAATACATCTTAATCGCAATAATAATCACAGTTATCATCACAGTTTCCAGATTTGAGACCAAGATTGTAAAGATGGGGAAGTGTGGAGACATTGTGATTATAAAAATGAAGTAGCGTATTAATGTGTGTTATTTGCCAAAATCGCCACCGCATTATCCGACAATGATGCTGCTGTTTGTTTTTTTAATAATGCTGTCTTGGCCAAAATGAGCTACATCAATATCGCAAAGCGTTTCAAATGTAATAATTGTTTGTTTTTTTTTTGTTTGTTTATTTTATATGCAAAAAGAGTGCAAAGCAGTAGATCCCCAGCCTTTACATGGGTTATAGTGGCCACAATGCCAATATGCACAGAGGATATTACAAATTCACACCAGACAAAAGGTTCAACGAAGTGTTTTCTTGCTACTGCTATTGTTGTTTCTATATTTACCAATCAGATTCTAAGCTTATGATATTATAATACCTTGGTTCAACCTTATTTATGTGACTCTAACCTCCAACTCATGATCCAAGCTTCTATAAATGGCAAACTGTGATCTTCTTCAGAACTGTAGCTCTGTTTCAAATCTGTTTATATTTTTTTCTTGGAAATATTTACCATAGTATTGGTTTCTTTGAATATTTGACTTTTGATTAAATGCCATATTCTGCTGCATGCAGTTTGATTTCAAGTTTTCTATTTCACTATTGCTGAGTATAAATATTTCTTCTAACTTTTTCCCCTCTGGTTTTCACTGGAACGACGGTGATGCTATGGGCAAAACTGCAAGTGTCTGACTCTGTGTTTCGACTGGCAGGACGGGGCTCATCAGATATCTCTATACTTCTCCTTGGCGACCACTTTTGGCAGAAGGAGCAGATGATACAGCAGGAAACATTGGTGGAACTTGAAAATCATCTTAATGGAATTCATCGACTGGATCTTTGATATTGAAACCCGGCTGTTCCAGTCCGCCCTGATCCTTTTCTAAAACCACTTCTGTGTTTCACTGTTGCCAATTTTTTTTTTTTTTTTTTTTTTTGTCCCCTGAAATTCCGCCAGAATTCTCACATAGAGATAAAATGTTTTCCTAAAGCTATCGAGAATAAGAACTTACCTCTGAAGGAACAACTGCACTAAATAATGCAAAAAAAAAAAAAAAAACAGAGAGAGGAATGAACAGAAAAAACACAAATGTTTGTACCAAAAAGAACATCGATGAGTTCTTTTACTGTATTGTTCTCCTTCAAATTGTATTGCAATCCCTTCCTGCATTTCTGATAAAAAGACAAACAAATCATACTAAATACATAATGTATTTTACTAAGTAAATCAAATATTTGAAATGACAATCTGACTTACTGCAAAGGAACAGTCCACCTGACCACCCCATTCCAGGCAAGGCTTAACCAACTTAAACTCTTTCCATAAATTATGTATCCTTCCAGGTTCAGGTTATTTTGTTTATTGACTGACATACGAGTGCAGCGCAATACAAATTCTTAAAAGTAGGCAAAAGGGGAGAGGGAAGCAAAGGTTGAGTGAGTTTTCTTGTTCCTTTTTTTTTTTTTTTATCAGTAGCAAAGCTGGAATGGATATTTACTTGTTTTCATTGCCATTTGGATAAATTCATCCAAATTAAGATGAGAACAAAACATTTATTCATCCTATTAATGTCAGGGAGTGAGGGATTGAAGTAATGGTTTTTCATGCTCCAGTCTGCGGCAGCTTGTTGATGTCTCTCTCCCACAAATCACAGCCAGGAAATTAACTCTTAGGCTGTTCTTGCAAGACACACTGTTACAAACGTCTGGCTCGTCAAGACGGGGCCAAGAATGGGGCCAATTGTTTCTCACTGCTTGGCTTTTTTTTTTTACTGTCCCCGAGAAGATGTTTCTTGTCTGTAGCATAAAACCCAAGCGTGGTATTGATTATGCATGAAAGAGAAAGGTGCTAAGTGGCACAGAGCTTTGGAAAATGAGGGAACGTCTGCAGCCAGACAGGTTTTTCACAGCAGCATGCACCCTTTTCTTTTTGTCTCACAATTTTGTTAGAAAGTCCCACTAAACATCGACACTTATAATCTTATGAGCTTTGGATGGATTGTGTATTATTCGTACTTTGTTGAAATGTAAGTTTAAGCACAGCAGGTGGCGACTGGCAAAACCGTTGTGATATTTTAGATGTTTCAGTTTGGTGAGTCACTGAAGCTGCTTCTCTGTGTGAAAATCCGTCTGTATTGTGGCACTTTGTGTTTTTTAACGTGCAGCCTTTTAAGTCTTAGGTGATGCAGTGAAAGATGTACACCAATAGCCACTCAAATGGACTTTACTGAAGAGGAGGGGAAAAAAATGAAACGAGGAATAAAATGCACGTCATGCTAAACTAAAATCATGTAATTCAGGTGTTTCACACTGGGTGGCACAAAGCGGTAACTCCAAAACAGAACTTCAGAAAGATGTGTTGCTCGCAGGGCTGCGAAATCACACTCATTCTGCACCGAAGGTTGACGCATGTGCTCCTGTTGCTGCTGACAATTACACTCCCCCCACACGGAGCAGCTCTGTGATTGTCCGCCGGTCCGTTGCGGACATTGTTGAAATGTTGTTCTTTGGATTTCGCAGTGACGTTCAGCACATGCCAGTCAAGGAATGCTTTCTGCTGCCGGTCAAATCGCTGGCGTACAATGCACGGTTTACCGCATCTTCTACAACCCCGTAAGTGTTTGTGAAAAACGGACAAGACCTGCTAATGGAGATGAATGAGCCGGGGCGGACTGGGGCAGAACCGTCTAAAGCCGCACCCGTGGAGAAGTGAGCTTATACTGTAGCTTTCCTGCAATAATTAGACCCTAAAATGAGACAGAGGAATGTAGAAAGGAGCTTCAGTGTATGTCGTCTAAAATTGATCTGTTAGATTATAACACTTTTTTTTGCATTAAATCTGTCAACATTTACCATTGACCGTTATTTTCACTTTGTTTCTAGTTTGTTTTATAGGAAGTATTCAAAGTATAGTAGGCTATATGAGCTTTTAATTAGTGTGTAGCGTAGTAATTGTCTTATAAGAAAAATCC
The DNA here is from genome assembly GCF_000485575.1 of Poecilia formosa. Lineage (NCBI taxonomy): Eukaryota > Metazoa > Chordata > Actinopteri > Cyprinodontiformes > Poeciliidae > Poecilia > Poecilia formosa. The sequence goes on along the minus strand of NW_006799965.1, from coordinate 3,402,058 downwards.
AAAGCAAATATTCAAATGGAAAACTGATACAAATTGTGCTTTTGTTTCAGAATAATGCTGAAAGGATTTTTTTTTTAATTCACGGGGGAAAAAATTTGTGTTTAACTAAAATAAGTTTGCAATAATTTTATTATAAAAACTAATAGACTGGAGCACTTGTCTCCAGTCGCCTGGGTTGTTCACATTCAGCTGAATTGTCATTTAAATCTTGGCTGGAGGCTTTCTGTGCACAACAGGAGGCAGCATTAGATTCAATGCTCCTCCACTCTGGAGCTTCCTATAACTGTGATGTACAAAGGTTGTTGGCGCTAATAAAATCGGGACTAAAACAATTTTGATTCTGCAAATAGTGGTGGCAGAAAGTTTCTTTCACCAATTTATCTGTGATTACCTGTTGGTTTCACAGAATCTGTTTTTGTGTCTTTCATAATTTTAAAGCAGTAACGTTTATGATGTTCTCTGTGTTTTTTATTTAGTTCCCTTTTAGTACAGTACTAGTGGATAAATTAGGATTATAAAAATACATCCGACTCACAATATGAGAGCGCTTCACAGGCAGGAGGAGAGATCTTAACATTTTTGGTTTATATGAAAAACCCCCCTTTTTTCACACACACAGATTAAAGGCTTTATAAATTGCAACATCTGTTATAATGAATCGAATCGGTGTAAAACATTACAGCCACTATTTGCACATTGTGGTGTGTAGTTTGACCATTTAAAATGGTCATAATGCCCAAAAAGCATAAACCTTTTCACATTAGAACAAAGATTTCAGAAAATGTAAATAAAAAAACAAACAAAAAAAACATTCTGCCAGCAAGTTGTTTGTACCTTATCTGTCATTGTGTGTTTTTTCAACAGAGTTGCATTGCCTCACAAATGGCAGGGCAGCAACACAAACATTTCCTCTTCGACTTCAAAATCAGAGTCTCAAACGTATGTAAATGTGTCGAGCTTAATGCACTGAAATTCAGGGCTCCTTTTAATAGCTCACACTTATTTCACCAATCAAAGTTTCGCGTTGACAGCAACTGAATGGAGCTTTCCAAGGCAGACTTTCCTTTAATGAAAAATACTGTGGCAATGTTATAACATGATATCTAATGACACCCCCTAGTTCTTTTACTGAATTTTGAATGATTTTCACTCCAGTATGACATTTCACAGTTCATAACAATGTTCTTCATTTCTACTGTTCAAGATTACGTTTCTTCGTATCTTCTTATCACTGCACAGTTAAAAAAAAAACAACAACAGCAAAACGACCAACTTCGGACCTGCTTCCATAAAACTGACCCCTTCATTCACGGTTCGCCACTTCAGCCTCTCACCCCCTTATGTACTGATTCCCCTGTGTGGCTCACTTAAGGCACATGATAAAGACATACAGTATCTTCTCTAAATAGTTCATTTATTTGTAAATATTTATTAATTAAATCCAATATGAGGCACCTATTAGAAAGTCTCAGTTGTAGGTTTTGTATCTGACAATGATTAGATGACAATTTTATATTAAGTCCAGAAGAACGAATCAATTGCCTGCGCTGCTTTTTTTTTTGTCTTTAACACATCTTTCACTTTTTCAGCAAAATCTGCATTACCCTAATTATTTTGGTGATGGAGAATGAAGAGTTATTTGGTCTAGCTATTATTTAAATAAATATGGTTTTGGAGGAAAATGCATGCATAATGACTCATTTAAATGTGGGTAAACTGTTTCAGCAGAGATTCTGTTTGCTTTGTAAGCCACTTTATAAGCACAAATCTGAACCTCGTGCCTGTTTTCTGAATTGGGAGCATGTGCAAACTCATATTTGCTATCATGGGTTTACTGTTCTCATGTTCTTATTATAATGAAATATTCCTTGAGCCCTGGAGGCAGAAAACATTAGTCTTCATAGCAAGTTAACGCTTCAGCTATTTTGGTGGATGTAAACACTTCTGGTTGCACATTCACTAAAACTTATTGATGTATCAAACTATGTAATTTTTTTATTTTTATTTTTACTTTTTTTTACAATTTTAAAGTTAGATTGCATTCCAGCTGTTTCATTGCATAAACTTGAATAACCTTTGGTGCTACAAATTCAAATCCAATCATTCTGCTGCTTCTACTCCACTAAAAGACAACACCGTGGCATAAAAACAGAGGATGGCTTTTATGTAAACCTGTCACTGGTGATACAGTATATTTGTCACAGAGTTTAAAACTGACAGGGGTCGTTTATCACGCCTGCTCCTGCAAAACAAGACGAGGCGATCGATTTAAAATATGGCCAGGTAACGGCAGTTTACATATTGGATGTCATGGGTTCATTTTTATTTTTTTTTTTCAAATGACAATCACCATATGACTATTTGTTAGCTTTCAGCTTGTTTTCCGTTTGTCTCATTGGGTACCTCTACACTCAGCAAGACAGCAAAACTCAAAACAGTAGGGATCTTCAAATGACAAAATGGATATTTTGTCATTTATTTGAGAAAATATCTAAAACATAACGCTTACTAATACAGTGGTGTGTGGTATACCTGCAGTATTTAAAATGATCTTTCCTGTTTTAACTATCAGCTGAGTGTCAGCGTTAGACAACTTGTGCGTACCGAATTAATGCGCTTCATCTTACTTGAATTAAAACATTGCTTTTATTTCAGTTGAGATTTTGGTGGTGCGTTGTAATTAAAAGTTTGTCCTCCCTTCATCCTGGAACAAATGGAAACAAGAACAGAGCTCATTATATTTCATAAGCATGACATTTTTGGAAAACCGTGACATTAAGAAATTAATGTCTATGGTACAGAAGGGCTTTTCACTATGCAAAGCAAAGCTCGGCTGTAGCACTGTCCAGAGATGAAAACACGTTTAGATGATTGTAGTACTTTCACCAAAGCCGCAAATATGCATTACAAAGACATCAGAGAGCCAACCGACAATTGCTTTCATCTGGTCAAGGGGTCCTTCAGAGCATCTCCTGTAAAAATGGAGCACTTCAGTCAAAGATGGGAATATGAAATGCAAAGATGGAGCGGCGGTTCACCGAGGGAAAATGTCAGGCTTGTGTCAGTGTTTGTGAATGAGAAGGTTTATTGCTGGAAGTTTGACCTTTACTGTTTGGTGATGGAGGACGTGCTTTGTGGAGACCGCTTGCGGTCCAGACAAAACCTCATATTGTTACAGTGCAAAAACGCACCACAATCTGAGTTAGATTGTCTTGATGATTTTACGCTGCCTTGCAAATGAATTCACATCAACTAAGCTATGATTGCACAAAGAAACATTTAGCACGCATTTATATTCTGCCCTCTGACACCTTTGAGCGGAGAGAGGCTAACATTTTTGACCATTCCTTTTTGCAAAACAGATCAAGCGTTGTTAGACTGGAAGCATCTGAACATCCAGCAGATTCCCAACTAGATTCATTTGTGGACTTTGACACACTTACTATGGTGTATTTAAGTACTTCCATTGCACCATTAGCTGTTCATTTACGGTTGATTTCCTTTGGCAGGGAACTGTTGCCACAATCTCAAATATTCAACCTCTTGCTTGTATAAAGCTCCATCCTTCTTTTTATTAATGCCTAGGGAGACAGCTTCTAGCAGCTCCTCTTACTCTGCTGAAGAAAAGCATCACCAAATCATTATTTGAAGGTTTTGGTTATTGGGGGTTAATAGTTGAGCAATTCATCACGAATGATACCTCAGCTTTCTTGGTCACACATACAATATGATGGTGCTGCAAGAACATTTTATTTTTTATTTCTTACTGGCCAAAAAAGAAATCCTGTTACTGATGTCTTGTCTTGTTAGCTAAAAATGCCAAATTAACAACAGGTGTATAGGTGTGTAGTCGTAGTGTTGCCTACAGCAATGACAATATTCTTCCAGCTCTGACTTTTTTTTTTTAGGTCAAAGCTATAAAACCTTCACAAATAGAGTTTTTGTGTGAATACCTGGCCTTTCTTATTGCTTTCGGAGCCAGATGCCCTTTTAAGAGTTGTATTAATACATCAGAGGATTTATTCACACCAACTGCTCCTTTTGTGTGACCTCCAATATTTCGGATTGTTTGGGTTGGTTTTATAGTCTAGCTCATAAAAAATAATCTCAGTTACCGGTGGATGTGAATTGAAGGTCCCTTCTTCTTTAAATGTACAGCAGCAAAATGTGTGAATTGCATTAACTGCTTTGGAACATGTTGCTGTACAGGCAAGCACAGAATTGGCTTTCAAAGATACAGGGAAATCCATTAAGACAGTCATATGAAGGTTGCAATAAACTTGGGATGGGGGTTGAGGGTCACTGGCTAGCATGGCACCAACTCTAGATGTACAGTCAGAGAAACACTGAGATCATTTTAATCAAAACAGTTTCAAGTTGCAATCAAAGTCCAGATCCAAGTTGATATTTTCTGTCTGATTACATATTTCTCTTATGAATTAAACCAGCTATTATGATTTAATATCAAACAGTTGCTAAGTACTTGAGTAGTTTTTTTTTTACCAAATACTTTTTTTTATGAAAGCAAACAATGTTGTTTTATTAAAATATTGTTTAATCTATTCAACTATGTGTTGTTTGGAAAATATTTTATTTTTCTTAATGTTTTAAAAACCTTTTATCAGTAAAATGTTGACATTTTCTTAATCTGTATCAACAGCCTGTGCTGGGTGTTCTTTTAAATTGAATTTTATTCATGAATTGTGGTCTGCGTAGAATATTTATGAGGACTGCAAATGGCTGGTCCATGATATGAAAAATAATGAGATACTATCTCATTATTTTGAGATAATTTATTTATTTTTTAACTTAAGATAGTGGCGGAGATGGGCTTCCATACTTTTTAGACATCTTGCTGTAACACTTTAGGATCAATTAAATTAAGAAATTTAAGACTAGCAAAATGGCAGAGCAATAAAATATTACCACATAAAGCTACATATTTTTTTAAGTGCAATCAGTAATGCTTTTATAACAAATTTATGTCAGATCATGATTTCTTGGTTAATGTCAAGTTGTCATAACGAAGACATTTTGAATAATGTCAACTTTGTATTAAAAGTGTCATAATTTACCAAATGACACTTTATGACAACAGTCATAAAGTGTCATGAAGACTTCCTCATGTTCATGACAGGTGTTATGTCATGTTTATGACGGTGCTATGACAGTCTTATTCACACCCCATCAAATAAAGTGCTACCGCCTAATCACTTTTTTTCCTGAATGGTAGGAAAAACCGGAGCACCCGGAGAAAACCTATGCATTTAGTTTAGAGTGTATCGTAGAAAGAAACACAATGTTCAGTACAGGTAGGGATGCAAGTTATTAATTGATGAGTTAATCTAAAGTTGATTCGATTAAAACAGAAAATTATGGTTATGGCCAAACAAAAGAGAGTCTATGCAGACGTTATTATTTCATGACGTTATTATTTCATGATTGGAACTGTCCATCCATCCATCATCCATGCATCCATCCATCCATCCATCCATCCATCCATCCATCCATCCATCCATCCATCCATCCATCCATCCATCCAAACGCACCTCATGATATATTTTTGCCTTTAGCCTCTAATGAGGGAACTTTACCGTTCTCATCTACGATCCCGCCAGGTTGCCCGCTAATTTTTCTCCGCTCAGTTTTCCTGTCTGTCGGTGTAAAATGCGGGATTTCAGGCTTCCTTTTGCTTGGGGGAGTTGGCTGCAGTTTTAATTTTGGTTGTGTTGTAAGGTGGCCTTCTTTAAATGCTGGCTCCAACTTGCCTTCACGCAGAAGCAGAATTCTTCGATTACATATCGACTTTGTTTTGGGTAGCTGGACTTTTTTTTCCTGGATCGGTGGTTGAACCTCTGACTTGTTTATCATTGGTTTCTGTTTCAATTTTGCTTACATCTGTAGGTCCCTTCAAAGTAATTTCATCTTCTACCTTTGCCTCTTTGCTCTTTAAGGATTCCTTCCATATCTCATGTTCCATCTTCTCACTGATGTACAATTGTGTCACCTTCTGCACTTGGTCGGTGGCTTCTTTAATTTGGTTTTGATCCCTCTCCCTCTTTTCATTTAGCACCTTTATATGATAATTTAAGGATTTAATTTCTGTCTTTAGGTCTCTCCAATCAGATTCTGTGTGGGCTAAACATTTTCACAGCCGCAGCCTCTCTCTGTTGTTGGAAGGCTAAGAGCTTGGAGGTCTCAGCCTGCTGCTCCATGAGTTTACTTACCTCCTGTTCTTTTCTCATCAGACATTCTTTTAATGTCCTGTTTCGCTGTTTTTCCACAGCTAATGCGCTTGAAGATAAATCGACCCTTGCTTTAAACTCTTGCTTAGTTCTATCCATGGCTTCCTCCATTGGGGTTTTTGGAAGTTTCTCTTCAAGAATTTTATTTTCCTTCTCTGCCTCTTTCAACTGTTTTTCCAGAGTGTTTACCTTGCCCTCAAGAAGTCTGTACTTGTCTTTTTCTTTCAAAATCTCATTATTTTGATTTCGTCGATCTTTCGGGACACCTCAATCTCAAGTTTCTTCACTTCACTTTGATGTTTTTCAACCTTCACTTCATATGCATTGATTTCAGACATCATTTGCCTCTTTTCTGTCTCAATCTTCTCAACCTGCAGTTTTGAGTCCTTCTTGAGGTTTTTTAAAGAGGTTTGAAGCTCTTTGTGTTATGAAGTGGTGGTTTGTGAAGGTGAGAATGAACGCAGGAGTCCAGGTTATGAAGAAAGTGACGATGAATTTAACGATGAAAGTGGCTCAAACAGTCCAGATCAGGCAGCACGGCAGAGACAAAAAGCAGACAGCTAAATACCGGTAGCAACTGACACAAAGACTGAACGTGGAGCAAAGTAGCCTCAGGACTATACAGTTCGACTTAAAACTACTGACGACAAGCTACATGCGACTAGGATCTGACAACAGACAAAGACAACAGGTGGACTTAAAAACACTGGGAGGGTGATCAGGGAACGAGACACACCTGGGAAACAATTAATAGGGAGGACAGGACATCACAGAGACTCACAGGGAACAGGATCACAACAAACACAGAAAAACCCCAAAAATAAACACAGAAGACTCAAATCCTGACACTTTGACTTTACTTTTGTATTGTTTTTTTGTACTGCTTCGCAAGGCAGTCACCGCCCTTCCTTATGTAATGCTATGGCAGGCCCCAACTAGAAAATTCCTGACGGAATTTAAGTGGGGCCTGCCAAAGTGTGCTCGTCGGTTGGAACCCAGGGTTCTGATGCTAAAAATTAGCATCAATGCTAAAGAAAGCTGCAATGTACTCAACAGCATGTGGAGAGTCACAAGCATGTTGAATAACATGGATGCATGCCATTTTATATGTTAAAATTAGTGTATAAGTTAAAATTAGCCAAAATGCTAATGTTAGCCTAAATGCTGGCAGCAGCATGTGGAGCATCAGTAGCATGTTGTTTTAATTTGACTTGCTCCATTTAGTATACTAAACATGTCTAATTAATGAGAAAATTAGCTAATAGCTAACTTTAGGGAAAAGGCTTGCTTCACAAGCCAGTCACTGATCTTCCCTATGCAATGCTATGGGCAGGCCCCAACTAAATATTGTAAAGACATTTACATTACCAAACTCAAGTGAATTTAAGGACACAAACAACTACAGAAAAGAAAGAAAAAAAAAAGAAAACAATGCATTGTGGGTAATAGGGACAGCAAATTACTGTTCTGTTTCTCCGCTAGAGATATTGACACGGGGACAAAAAAATCAATTAAATGAAAACAGTACATATCGCTGTATGAAGTCTTTGAACAAATATAATTCTGTCAGGAGATGACACCGGCAAGATATATTGTACACCCGAAGGTGAATATTTGTATTTCTGAGACCATTATAACTTTAGTCTATTCCCAGCTTGTATTAGGAATCTTGTTTATGGTGCCTGAAAGATCTATCTGAGGTGATTCATTGCTCGAATGCTTTGTTTTGCTTTATGCTCCGCGCCAGGAGGGAGCATGGGATTCCTAATGGCAGCACAGCTTTTCTTCTTAGCGCATTTGTCCTTGAGGGATTTTTAACTTCACAACCACAAAACACACAGGCGCTTCTTCTTCCTGAGGGTAAAACGCAAACAGGTAAACTGCCTTATCGAACAACAGCCAGCATGTACCCCTTCCAGATGAGCCCAGTACAACGCCTTTCATCATTCTGGAAGAGGGAGAGAACAAAAAAAAAAAAGTGTTTGTGAAGCTAAAACTCCCCTGTTTGCAGTTGTTTACTCCCTCTTCAGCAGCAGTTTTGAAGAGAAGATTGGTGTATCATGAGGACAAATCTTTCACACGCATCATCCCTAGGACAGGGATGATTAGTGTTAAAAGATATAGACTGGTCGAGGCAGGTGGAGGTAGTGGCTTCTTGTCTTGTAGAGGCATTAATCATAGCAGTGACCAAGCCTTAGCACCAAGGTCAACAATTCTTGCTTGTGTGGGAAAAGCTCTCCACAGCTGCTGCCACACAAGCGCCTCTGCAGAGGTGCTAACAGAGGGAGGCGTCTGGAGACGGCGAGGACAAAAATGACAAACTGACAAGGTGAAAAAGTAGGAGGAAGAGAACAGGGAGAGGAATGTGGTTCAATTAGGGACATTCCGAAGAGAAGTGTAGGTGAAAGTGCCAACATTTTAGGTGGCGGTGAACGCGACTACTAAGCAACGATAGGTGACAGTTTTAGAATGACGGATTAAAGTGGGAAGCGAAGTTGTTTGCGAAAGAGTGGAAAATTAACAGCTTGTGTTGCACCGTCACAGTGGACGCAACTAACAATCGGGGGAGGAAGGATTGGAGACAGAGTACGAACAAGGTCTGGTCACAGTTCTCTTAATTACACCCATTGAATGGGAGTTTTCTATTATTAAAATAGGACAGACGTGAGAATTGTTTCTGTTCAGAGTCGTGACTGTGTAGAGTTTAGGGGAAGATTCTACACTGATGTGATATTGCGTTTATTCCTCGGTACTTTTCTGCTGTTTTTAATTTTTAATTTTTTTTTTTTGACACATTCAAATGTTTAAGATCAAGAATATTTAAACATGAAACAAAGGAAAGCGGAGTCACAATTATCTCACTTATTAGAGAAAATATGCTAACTCTGATGGTCCTGTGGTGCAATCTTGACGAGGCACAAGATTACACCACTGCATCGCAAATATTTTTAAGTCCAGATTTTGATTAGACCTATTCAAACACTTTGTTTTGTTTTTCTTATTTTGGGTCATTCAGGGGTGGACTTCCTGGTGTTTTTGGGATCTTAATCCTGTTGCATAACTCAAGAACGCTTAAGCTAAGGTCCTTACTGATGGCCAAACACTCCCCTTCAGGATTTCCTTGTAAAAGCAGGTTTCATGACTCCATCTATTAAAACAATCAGTTCAGGTCCTGAAGCAGTAAAGCATCCCTGACCATCAGACTGACCCCATAATGTATATCAGATATGCTTTTTGCTAAAACGAGTCTTTTTGGGTCTCCTTCGATCAGCAGTTGTTTTCACCTATAAACTCTGCTGCTGTTGACACAATGTTTGTTATTGTGATATAAAAATTGTCCTTCAATGCCACACTGTCCCTACTGTTTTCCCTTAATAAATGTAATCATCATTTCAAAACTGTTTTTTTTTTCTAAATTACTCAGGTTATCTTTGATATTAAAATTTGATTGATGATGTGAGACAACTAAGGAAATGACAAAAAAGCTAATGTGACCAGTGGACTTCTGAGTTACGTGCGATTTTGTGATCAGACAAACCACAAGACTCCATTTCCCAGTTACACATAGTTAGAAGAAAGCTGTTGGCGATAGATACCTTTGCAGAACTTTGGAAAGGAAAGAGGTGCTTATCCACACATCTAACATAGGCAGCGTTTATTTGCAGATTATGTAAACTGTCTTTTGTACTATGTTTCTCCACTGAGAATTGATTTTAAAGAGGGTCATTTGTGGATTTGTATAACCTTAAGGAAGCTTACCAATGTGTGGGAGGGCACTATCACTCAAGCAGCAAAAAGAAAGCACTATTGTTTTTTTTTTGTTTTTTTTCTCTCTTTTTTTCTCAGCTGCAGTGTGAGATTCAGTGCAGCCTCCTTTTCTCTAGTCAAAGAAGCCATGGCCACAGTCCAACTCAGTCTAACTTTATTTTCCTCGCTGAAAAGTCTTGATTGGTATAAAACAGATCCATGTTGGATTTTTCACCACATTCTTTGCCCACTCTTTCTTTTCAAGTCAGTAAAGAAGTAGATTTCTGGTGGGAAATGTTGAGAATTAGAGGAGACTGGGATGGCTTTAATGTTGCAAGCCAGAGTACAAGAAACTGGGTTCTCATTGAGTGCCTGAGTACTTATGGAAGCACGGTGATGGCTTTGGGCTGGTAGGTGAAGGATGAGTTTTAGGGATTACAAAATTACTTAAAACAAACAAGCCTTCATCATTTTTCGACTTAAAATCATTTATTTTGAAGCAAAGATTCAACAAGTTCTTTGTTAACGCAGCTTAACAGGCGCTGCAATACTTCATATTGTAACTAAAAGCAGATTTCAATGACATATTAGCTAGTAGTTTTCCTAGGGCCATGTTTTTATTACTTTTTATTTTTGTGTTTTTATGATGTGAAGCACTTTGAACTGCCTCGTTGCTGAAATGTGCTATACAAATAACCTTCATTAAATGATTGATTGATTGATTGATACATGACATTGCCAATTCCTCTTCCCTTTCTAGATAGCACCTTGATAAAGCAAGGTATATTTAGCAAAGATATATTTTTTTGTGAACTGATAAAGCTTTATCAGTTCACAAAAAAATATATCTATTTCTATTTGTAAATGTCAAAGATCCGTTTTGTTGAAATCTATCATTTTTTGTCTAAGTTTAATGAAAATGTCATTGTTATAAATTAAACCATTAGAAAACATATGGGGAAAAATGCTAATTTTTTTGTGTGTTGTATGTTTGTCAAGTTTGGCTAAGTTATCTCTAGCGCTATTCTAAAATGATCAAAACTGAGAATAATTTATAGCCGTTTTTGATATATCTGTTGTAATAAAGCCAGCAACTGCAACAAAAGAGTATTTTTGTGTACCAACAGAGTTTAAAAGATTCTTACATCACAGCATGACAGAGCTGCTTACCAAGAAGAGGAAGCAGCACAGATGTTCATAAATTTATTTCAGTATCAGTCATTAACTGAGCTATGCAGACATGATTTCCTTAAAAATAACAAGGAAAGAAATGGAATAAGTTAAGGAAACTTTTTACCCTGCAGCATTTGTGTGTGTGCTTCTGGGGAGGGAGAAATGAGTCTTAACACAGGCTACACTGTTCTACTTTTGCGGTTTTTATCATTTAATTTGATTTGTTATGTTCATCAGAGGATTAAATGTGTTTTTCAAGGGTTGAGGTTTTTAGCAAAAGGGCTTCATGGGTAATGATTCAGCAAATACAAATGGATGATGTAACGATAAATCCCGAACCAGTAAAGTTATTGAAATTATTAAGACCCAGAAGTTTTATTTAATTTAATCAGATTTTGTCAGTTTGTGTTCTAAGAGTTCAATTAATTCACACTACACATCAGAGCACACTTTTGTGCAAAGTTTTTCAATTTATGGATGCAAAGAGAGAGAGAGAGAGAAAGAGAGAGAGAGAGAAAAAATGTAAAAAAAAAAAAATAAAATAAATTATGTGATTTCAGCCAACTACGACACATTTTTTACAAAGTTGAGTCTGCGTTGGTATTAGAAATGCTGAATCAGTGGCTGGTATGAAATGAAAATTTAAAGGTACTCATGTGAAGAATAAACAAGGCTTGATGTGAAGTTCAGCTCTGACCCACACTGTTTTTTGTATAGGGGTTAGGGAACAAGGAAGATAAATACAGATATAGGGCAAACTTCTGACTTTAATTCGAGGGGAAACAAATTCTTTTTTTTAAATAGTGCACTACTTTGTGTCAGTCTGTCAACTAAAATCCTCCCAAAATACAATATAGCTTGTGGTCGTAGCCTGACGAAATAGAAAAAAAAACTTCAAAAGCAGTGAACAGTCTTGCAAGCGACTGTAAATACTGAGTGCCTTAATGTGTTTGATGCCAGTCAAGTCTTTATTGGTCTACTGGAACAGCATTTCTGATCCCCGGCATCATATATTTCAATAGCACCGTTTCTGCACTTGAATATCCTGCTTCTCCTCTGCTGTGCTGCGAGTTTTATTGAAAATCTGTAACCTCAATAGCTTTCTCTGTCCTAAGATTTCTCCCTCGTAATCCAGAGTTTCATTCGTTCCTGTTTTGTTTACATACTTACGAGCCTCGCTGCTTTCTCCCTCCCCCCCCACATCAAACTCTATTAGTTTCTGTCATCGCATAACCTGACGTAGCAGGCTAATAAAAGCATCAGTAAGGAGTGCAGCACCTGGCAGCCGCCCTGGAAATGGATTTGCTGCATAGAAACGGCTCTCATCTGGTTTGGAAAACCCTGGGTCCTGCTGCCATATATTGGCCAGGAGCCCGTGTGAATTGTGAATCCTGCGCCACTTGGCCTTTATACTAGCAGGCTACATACTGGCAAGTTGACCTTTATCATTAACCCCGCTGCGTGCTTGTCATTTGAAGTCTTTATTATTCACGATTCCCTTTGGGTGTATTGTATACCGGGGAGCATTGAGAAGGGATGCTGTGCTACTTAGTACATTCCCACTCAGCATTCATCGCATTTAGTTTCTGCTCAGAGAGGCGAATACTTTTTTTATTTAAGGGTAAAAAGCATGAATGTGTTCACACAGGGCCGTGTCATATTTTTGATCATAGCCATGGAACAGTGTAATAGATCTTTACCCCCACAGAGTTACTGAGGGATCATGAGTGTTTGGATGTCCAATCCACGTGTTTTTGTGGAAAAAGCTCACAGCTGTCTATCACTACTTCCACTTTTCAAAAAGTAGTTTGTGATGTTTGATTGTAAAAACTGGAGAAGTCATGAGAGTGTCTGGTTAAGGAGTCTCGGGGTCTCATCTTTGCCTTATTACAGATGATTTGGTTGTGTTGGCATCTTTGAGCCACGACCTTTGGGGAACAGTGCTGAAGCAAGTTTGAAGCGCCTGAGATCAGGGCCGACTCCTCTTGGCCAGGTCCCTCCAGGACCTGTTACCTCCTTGACCCAATCAGAGAAAGGCAGAGGATCACACATCCATCCATGGAAGCAACAAAAAAACAATCAAGCAAGAGTGAAATGTTACTTTATCCTGTCGGTAAAATAGACCGTGCTCTTTCAAGCACTTTCATAGAACTACACCATTTATGCAAATGTCCAAACGAACTTCCACCATTTTTATCCTGATTTTTCTCCTTTTTTTTTTAACACTCCCTCTTTTTTTAATAAAAGATTCAGATTCTGAACTTTGGAGACTCGGCCAGGCCAGAGCCGCACAGCAAGGGCTCAAGGCACCGTTGATATCCTCTGAGTAGTCGTCTTTGGCTGCAGCTAGTGCTAACCAGCAGCCATTCTAATTAAACTCAGTTTGCTCTTGAAATGCTTTAAAACATGTTCAAACACTTCTGAACGACAACTGTTTGATTGGACACATTGCCGCCTCCATCCTGTTCGCAGGTGATAAGAGCGTCGTCTGCAAAGGGAGTCAGCAGGGATGTATTTTTTCTTTTTTTTTTCTTTTTTTTTTTCTTTTTTTTATTTTTAAGTGCGGTTCCAGTGTGTGCAATGAGACCAGCCCAATCCATGTCACGCGCACACTCTCTATGATAATATTCATGACTGTTTCCCTTTTTGCTTTTTTGCCCAGATTCCACATCCATTACATCTTTATCACAACTATGGTTTATTATCATCCAGCTCTGTGACTTGCCTTCACTCAACCTCATTCTGCTGTGTGCAGAAGTCAGCAGTCTGCACAAAAAAAAAAAAGTAATCCACCGCCTCTACTGATGGGATGCGATATAGCTCTCATCACTTTCAGTGCTGCTGCAGCAGCTGCAGAATGTGGCAAACAGGCTGTTGACACCCCACTTCTGCTCTGTCAAACACTCCATTTGAACAGTGTGCTGTCAAAATAAAGCCTATCAAATTACTGGATTACATTAATCAATCGCGGTGTTTTGCTGCATCCCCGCCATCACGGTAGCTCTCTTCTTTGGAAAAGAGCTCTGTGTTCACTTGTCTTGAGTTTAATGATGCCGCTGAGCTCGGCATCATATTTGCATGTACGCTCGCTTGTGCGCCACTAGCCAGAGGACAGATTGCAAAAACACCGTTTTAGCCTTGCACAGTTTCCCATTATTAAAAACAGAGTCCAAGAATGCCGTCCAGATTACAAATGCGTAAATTGGAAATGCGTGTTCGTTCCTCTTCTCCTATATGCTGTCTGAATCAATTGAACAAACCGCCATGATATTTGATGACTTGTGAGCTCCAATTATTAGAGCAATATTATGGCCGGGGTAAGTCCGGGATACTCCGGTGGAATTCCAATAGTGTTCGGGAGCTGTTTGTGTTGGTGCTAGTCCTTCAGGGGCTGCAGAAGGGCATACGGCTCAATAACTCAATTTTTAACAATTAGCCCCTGACATGTCCCACGGAAATCAGATAGAGAGAGCCCCAGTGAATTATATTTTGGAAAGTACAGACATCAGTGTTCCAGAGGCCTAAGCTGCTATCCAGAAAAATTTTTTTTATGACTTTCTTTTCTAAACATATTGCTGATGAAATCAAAGAGTTGATAAGAATTGAAGTCTTAACCCCTAAACTGTTTAGAGTGGCTTTTTTTTTTTTTATTTCGTCTGCATCAGCATGGAGCTCATCACCAACCAATACTGTTTTCTCTCTCTCTCTTTTTTTTGTTCTTCGCTGTACCAAGGGAAAAAAAAAAGGTCACTTATTATCAACAGCACAGTTGCAACACTTTCGGTGGCACATTCCTTATCGCTCACAATTTCATCTGTATTATAGTGAAATCAGAGGTGCTTCAGGATATGTGAGCAGATCTCATCCAACTGGCCACGAGACACACCCCCTCACCCCTCCCACCCCCTCTTCCCGCCAGAGTCACCTTGGGCTGAGGCCGACTTTGCTGCATCGCCGCAGCCTGATGTTATTAGATTGTCCAGGAAGGAGAAAGGTTAAAATAGCATACGCAGTCCATCTTGCCGTGGCTTGGTCCCCCGCTGCACTTCCAAGGGAATATAGAGAACAAATAGAGCTGTTGGTGGACGTTTGACTTTTGTGTCCCACACGCGTCCAGGCTCACATGTCCGATCAGCACCGAGCCTGGATGCCATCAAGAGGATGAGGTGGTATTTGAAGCAGCCTGCTCAGGGAGGAATGCTTGAGGGGATAGGCTCTCCTTTGGGTTCTGATGAGCTCTGTGCTATGGCCTGATTGCAAAGAGGTCAAAGCTCTGTGAAGTAAGCCCAAGAGACCTGATAGAACAATTAGAAATATGTGTTTCTGGGTCACTGGAGCACAGTTACAAGTCTGCTAATATATATATATATATATATTTTTTTCCAATTTCCTGACAACTTAGCAAGTGGAAGTGTCTATTTTTGGCTTTTATCTGGTTAGTTATATGAGTGTTTACAGCATGTGTTGTGAAGTTGTCCAGTTCCAGTTCGCTATTAAAATTTACTTAATACAACAGGTATTAAGTAAATTTTGTTTCCAGGTATTCCTACCTTTATATGACTTTGTAAAATAATGGTACAACATGGCTTTTTTGTGTTTAGATAAAAAACAAAAGACAAAACATGTATCTACTAGATCCACATGATAATAATTTCCAGTTTTAAAGTTGACAAAGAAAAAAAAGAAAGATGTCTTGTGTTCTTAGAAGAAGAGCTAACAATAGAATTCAGGGAACAAAGTCATGCGTGGAATTCTTGAAAACACAATAAAAACAGGAACATAACAGGAATACGGAGCATAACAGGCATGACAACAGGGCTGACCATGTCCAAGGAGAAGCAGGAAGTAAATAAAATGCGATGCTCAAGAGGACACCACATTATTAAATTAAAATACAATTAAACTCATGACAACACATGAAAAACCTAACTGAAAGAAAAAAAACGACATACAAAAATAAAATGCGACAAATTCTGACAATATCACAAGTCTAAATTGCACATGAACCTCAAAATCAAATATGGACACCTTGCATAAAACTTAGTAATAGCCAAAGGACAAAATAAATAAATAAAAATAACAAACAAATTATTTGCACTTTTGTACAGCCACACATAGACACAGCTGTGTGCATGCATTGGGCTGTTTGCACAGGGTTGAAGACTAACATACATACTAAATATTCTCAAAGACAATTGCTCTAAATTGTCAGTATTATCATTAAATCAATTTTCACCAGTGATTTGGCCAATCATCAATATTTTGAATTGAATAAATGCCTTTTCCCCCATCGGTTCTTGTTTATTACTGCAGTAAATTCTTACAACTATCCAGAAATAGATAGACCACAGTCGCAACCAATTCCACTTATTCCTGGTGCACAGTTTTTGTTTAGCTTGTCAATAGTTAATACCAAGTTTTGTCATAGTGGGCCTCTCAAGTGTCACCAGTGGTGTTCACACCGCAGCTTGAGAACCATGGCCTTTGATTTCTGTCTGCCTTGTGCTGCACATCAGATCTTTCTTTTCCAAATGTGCTAGTTGGTTACGTTAACAGCAAGTTGTGCTGCAAACACTGTAGTGGCAATATAAATGATTGAGCTGTGGGCTTTCTACCTGTAAGCTGACCCAAAAATAAACAAACCCATAATTTCACATATGCTTAGAGCAGCATGTACCAAGAAAATGCGAGTAATAAATCCTGGAAAATTGGTCTCCGTCATAAATATTTGATGAAATCAAAAAACACAGAGTATACACACCACACAACACAAGCTTACAAATTTAATTCACTTCTCACGAAACGCTGTTGGCCCCTGTGCTTCCATTGTCAGGAGCTGTATACAGCTCCATTCAGGCAGCATATCTCCTGCTTAATTTAGCAGTAAAGAAGTTAACAATGCTTGACAGGGACTGAAATGGATATGGATTCTTGAGTGTCAGAAATTTAATGATACAGATCATATTAGTTGAACCGCTAACGTGCCAGACCATGAAGCTAAAGTTTGAGGATGTGCATGTGTTGCTTCTGACTCGATCGCAAAAATGTCAATTCTTGAAGTGGAAACATCAAAATCACTCATATTTGAATTTTCAATGTTTGGTCTCATAACTCACACAAAAAAATAAATTTTACTCTGCATTGTATTCATAGTCTTTGGTAGTAAAACCAAAGTGGTTTGTACTACAACCACAAACTTGAATGTATTGAGATTTATTTGATAGACCAACAAAACTATGATATATATTTTACCAAAGGAAAAATGAGGCAGAAAGCTAACACTGCATACACACTGATAGGATAGCAAAAAATGGAGGTGGCAGCATTGAGCTGATTTCTTCAGCATCAATAGCGCAAACAGTAACTTGTCACTTAGTAGACAAGGTATAAAATATGGAGCTAAATGATGTTAATGTTCCACTACAGCCTGATAAAAACCACAGCTTTGTCCTACGCTATTTGCTTCATACAGAGGGTTTGGGTTCTCACCTGTTGAGAAATGATTGCTACACTTCACCCAGTCGCTAACGTTCATCCATGACGTATCTTATGCGCCAGTTCGATCCTAAGAAGCTTACGGGAAATTGTAAACAACTGTCCTCCACTGCGAAGAGAGAAGTCATTTTTCACAACTTCTCATTTTGTTCGCTGATTGAGTGGGTTGAAAATCGACCGGAGACGATCTGAGTCGAGGGGGAAAAGCAAAGACTGTGCTGGAAGCAAGAATTTTTTTCAAGCAGAGCTGCACTGGAAAGCAATGGCCAGGCCAGTTCCACTATTGAAATTGTGACAACTGAAGCAGGCAAGTTCATACGATCTTAGAAACCCCTAAAGCAGAAGTGCATAACTATAGTAAAGCACATTTTGAATATTTTTCAAATAATGTGTAGAATTGAGCAACTTTGTGGCACCCACATTATGTACAAACAATCCAACTGTACGATAGAATATGAGCAATTTTATAGATATAAAAAAAGAAGTTAGAATCAAGTATTTAATAGTTTTTGACTTCTCTAGTTTTATGTCAGTGTGTGAATGGCAGCTATGTGAAAACCTTTTCAGAGATCTAGAAATGCAGTGCAGCTTGTCCTACTGCACTGTGGGCAGCCAGAATAGGTCATTTTCGAATGGACAGTGTCCCGCCATCCATTAATGGAAAATCTTCTTAGGTCTGAGGAGGGTCAGCCTGACAAAAACCAAAGGTCTGTTCTGGGCAGCTGAATATAAACACACACCTCACCTGTCAGATTTTTATTTATAAATGATTCTGCAAACCGTGTGTCCTTTACTTTCTATCAACTTCTTCCATCAACAGTTTGTGTTTTATTATAAATTAAGATAAGACATATAATCTCCAGGCCCTTATAGTTTTGCCAGATTGAAACTAAAGTTTATTTATTAGGTTATTTTCAGAGACAAAACAGTCAAACAAATGCTGTGCACTGAACACACAAAATATCTATTAAAAATAAATGCTGTAACAGCCAATAAGGACATAGAATAAATTAGCTGTTAAAATGCAAGTCAATAAAATTAACAAAAAGCTTGATTAACCTAGAAGGTTTTTAGCTCTTTTATTTCGAGTCCACAGACTTAACTATTCATATTGCAGTGGTATACTGCTTTACCTGTTGGTTCATTTTATTTAGCATTTAACCTGTTGTGCCTGAGCCAGTGGTCTACCTCCAAGACTGTAGACTTGAATTATGGGTCAATTATCTCCCCCGGTCTTGCAGGCCTGTTTCCGAGTTCAACTTTATGTCATCTTTATGTGATACCCTAGTTCTGCCATTTAAATAGATGTGCCTCTTAACATTTCCCTGCCATATTATTACATGCTGACTGCATGCTTTTGCGCCCTGCATTTGCAATTCAGTCTTTGCTCAAATTTATATTCACTAACAATACCATTGTGGCCAAAATTATAATGCTAATCCCAACAGTCGGTAGAAAATATGGAAAATACTAAGGGGGGCGGGAGTCTCTGAGCCTTTTAGGGAGGGTTTTTTCTCTTGAAAATAAAAAGCTAACACATTTTCTTCTGCAAACAAGTCAGGGCCCAGTGCCATTTGCTGATGGTACCTCTGCTCTGCAGCCCATTTTCCTCCATGTTGTAAAAAGCTAAATTAGCTTCCTCTGGAGCCAATTTAGCTGAATTAAGGAGCTTAGAAAGGTCATACTTACATTTTATTTAAACCTAATAGACATTGCATTAAGAGTGATTTCCCGTGTTTGCCTATGTTACCTCCAGACTTTAAAAATTTAATAAGACCAAATTTCCATCCATTAATTTCTGATCCTTTGTCATCCAGAAGCATTACATGTGGCTCAGGTGTAAAAAAAATAATAATAATAAAAAAAAAAAAAATCAGGTATCCAATATCTTTGTGGCATTTTCCTAATTTAGACCTTCAATTCACCGCATGTTTGGCCATTGAGCCACCTATTTAAATTAAATAATGAATGAATTGCATGGGTAATTATGAAAACTGCTCACAAGCGGGACTAATGCTTCTGCAGGTTTAATTAGAACAGGAGCCTGCCACTCAAGATTTTTCCCGGTGCCAATCCGAAAGGACGGAATTGCGAATTCTCAGGGTGGAGGAGATAAGGCTCACCTCGTGAGCTTGCTATACATCAGACCTCTGCACATGGAGCTACAGTTAGCTAGGCTGCAGAATGTTTTAGCCAGATGTGTGGCTGGCAGAGTCAGAAAATACTGCACATTACAGTTTTCCTCAGCAAATGATAGCAGAGTTGTTAACCAACAGTTTTTCTTCTACGGGGAGTTAACCAATGAGATACAAGGGTGATTTTTATTTTTATAGCTTTTGTTTTTACAAGTCAACAAAGAGTGAAACAGTGAGGCAATAAGTATTTGATTTCATACTGATCGTGCGCTTTTAATTATTTCCAACCATAGATAAAACAAGTTTTAGAGCATTTTCATTTTTATTTGATGTTATCACCACTGTAAGAGTTTGACACGTCTACCTTTTGTTTAAATGGTGTGAGAAAATGCAAAACGTAACAAGATATACCACACATTTCCGTCACATCTATATAATTGATGCTATTGCTACTCGGATGGTACAGCATTGATTCAATAATATTCCTTAATCTCATGGTGCTATACTTTCTGCACTGATGAGGATTCAGCATACCTGGTGCTGAGCACTTCATTTAATCAATCATTCAATCAAGTTTATTTGTATAGTGCATTTCAGCAACAATACAGTTCAAAGTGCTATCATAAAAAGTTAAAAGACAAAGAACACATAGTCAACAATTGAAACATTACATTTTGCCAAGTGCCATCGTCACACATCAGTTGTTGGTTAGTATTTAACTTATTATGGTTCAAAAGCAACTCTAAGCAGTTGGGGTTTTAGTCTTGATTTAAATAAACTGCACTCTGAACTATTCTCTGATCAATTGAATTTATAATTATTTGACCATTTGAGGGCAATGATGGGCTGCGTATAGGACATTGAGTTTTCATCTCCAGAGGATTATGTATCAAATGAAAATGAAGTGAGACGATAACGAAAGTAAGCAGAGTGAGACGCAGCAGGACACTCTGAATTTTACAGCCTTCGTCCCACTAAACACGCACAGTGCAAAACAGGGTTGCATTGTCCTTCACATATGTGACAGTTTTACAATTACTCTTTATTACCTCACGTTTAGGACCATATTATGTGCTGTAACATATCAGCGACAGATACTCCAGTATCTTATTTTGTGTATAAGGCCACACCTGTAGGCAAAATCAATTTCTTCCCTTTCAACATTTCCACCACCATGGACAAGACCAAAGAGCTGCCAAAGCACCTCAGTAACAAAATAACAGATCCCGACTAGACTTAGACGAACCGTAAAACCATCAGTAAGAAGTTCATTGAGAAGGTTCTAAAAGGTGGAGTGATTCATTTGAAATTAAAGAAAAATAAAATAACCTTCAATTAGCTTTGATCTTATACAGGCTAGTTCTAAGTTTGCCAGTGACCAAATAAATATATATTTTTAAAAAAGTGTTTGAATGATGTCCACTTTGTCTTCTCCAAATGCGTTTTGAGTTGGGGAACTTTTAAGCTGTGGCCTTTAAAAATGCATTTCCCACAGTCAAACACAAAAGTGGAAGAAAAATAATTTGGAACTTTTTTCTACTAGGCCCCATAAACACATTAAGGGGCCAATTTTCAGCACCAATAAAGCCTTTGTCAGGAATAGTCTCATCCAGAACACAGAAGATGGATAATAGATGGATCTTCTAGCACGGCACAAACCCCAGACCCTGGCAAGGCTTGAGAGAAGCCGCTATAGAAGAGTTACGGAGCTGCATTTTCACACATAAGACCTCTATCCTTGTTACTCTTTCTCTCCCAATTAAAATTAAGCTTCCACAAAAAGAGAGTGTGTTGATTTCCTTATTACTTATTAGACTCAGGGGATCAAATTATTATTCTCACTGCATGATTAAATGAAAGAATAGATGTAGGGTTGTAGAGCAGCAGATGATTCGATCAACACAACTGGCTTCATTTGTGCACTGCACCTGCTAGCTGTTTGCTGTTGATACTGACACGAAGCCGGAGGGCTCAATGGAGCAGTGACTGAAACAAGATGTCCCTTTAATAAGATTCAGAATCCTTCCTTCCATTAGTTCATGTCTGGTTCCCTCTCTTTAGTAGCATGCTTGCGTTGTTGTTGGGTAAGAAACCGCCCGTGGAGACCTCTAAGGAAACTAGGCCCTGGAGGATACAAAGAGTGTTGGCTTAGAGGAGAGAAGCTCCAAGATGAGCAGCAATGCCCATTCAAGTTTAGGTCAAACTGGGAAGGGTGGATGTTGGCCTTGACTGACCACAAACACCGCTATGCATCTGTGTAATGAGTGGTCTGCCCCTCCCCGCCCCCACCGAAATGGCGAGTCGTTCCATTTATGCGCCGTTGCTCGATACATCCTTCCTCGCTCTACTCAGCCTTTCCAAGCCTGAGGGCAAAGTACAATACAGTGGCACAAAGACATGAAGTGTTCGGGATGGAGAGAGAAAACATTCGCTGTATATTAAATAGAATGAAACCTCACATTTTTTCAGTTGTTTCGAGCAAATTACTGTAACAGTAGGGTAACCGTGTTAACAAAATTGAAAGGTGATGATTTGAATACTTTGCAGTACGTGTGTATTTTTGCGCTAATACGATTTCCTCTGCAGATTTTGTCGGGAACTAATGTCATTTGTCGATGTCCTTGGTGAACAAGAAATGCGTAATCTCTCACATTGTTGTTTACATATGGTTTAATCAGAGAAGCATGGTCGTAGATAAAAACCTCCGTGCAGCATTCAGTCAAAGTGCAAACATAGGAACTCATAAATGTCTGCTATCAAGTAAAAAAAAAAAAAAAAACCTAATTAGGCAAAGAGATCTGGTGGGGATTGCATCAAATTAGGCGACTGACAAGCTCAGTAATCTAGAGCATATAGCATTTTTCATCTAATAAGTCTCACAGATGTCCTTGGAAAATGGAGTGCACGTTGATGTTGAGCTGATAGAGAGGGAGGAGAGCGGAGCATCTGAGGTGTGGGTCATGTAGGAGTACAGTGACAATTTCTTCCGACAACGTCCCATCTTATTTTTTGCTCCGTCAGCACAGTCTTTAAAGCAGGGATGTCGTATTTAATCAAATTACCTGCAGAAGCTGCTCCTTCTTTTACTAATTAATTGAGGGCTGGTGGGGGTCGGCGCCTGTGAAGGAGCATGGACTGGCTCCTTTGGGATGAGTGTGTTTGTGCTCTGTGAAACACGAACCAGAGAGAACTGAGCTAACAGGAGCTGACAGCGGCAACCGCCCTAGTGCTCAGATGCGAGAGAAACCAGTCGACTTTTTCATTTGAGCCTCATTAGGAAAACAGTGAGATAAGTCATCTCGGGCTCAAAGACGGCAGTTGGGTTTGGTGCCGCGGCTTTTCAAGGAAATGCGAATCAGGTTTGACTGAAGATGTCAGGACTTTGAGACTCAGAAGCTGTTATGTTAAATGGTTGTGCAAGATAGTGGGCTCACACTCAGCTACATATTCCTGTCACATAAATGGACACTGCATTTGCATTATTAATGGGCCATGTATGATTTAGGGATTTTTTTTTTGTAGGAAAGTTATACAGCTCTGGGGGTTGGTCCTAAATCTAATTCTATTTAAAGGTCAATTTGTTCAGTGACAATACAGTGTCACGCAAAAGAATTTATATTACTTGAACTTTTTCCACATTTTGTCACCTTACACATACAAACATCAATTTAATTTATTTGGATTTTATATTGTGGACATACAATGTGGTGCATAATGCTGAAGTGAACAGCGTTATTAAACTTTACCTTTAATAACATAAAGTTACCTAAGTTTTAAAGTGAAATCAGTAATATTTTTATAACAAATTTATATCA
>NW_006799965.1:3340541-3377976 GCF_000485575.1 Poecilia formosa | reverse complement strand
ACAGTCATAAATATTCATGAAGGCTTATTGATGTTCAAGACAGGTGTTATGTCATGTTTATGATGGTGCTATGACAGTCTTATTCACACCCCATCAAATAAAGTGTTACCAAAAAATGTATTTAAGGCTGCAGTGATTCTACACTTATGCACAGGTTCACATTTCAGGTCAGATGCCCCATTCATTCATACCACAATGGAGAGGTTTTGATCAAAGCAATTCCCCATCAAAGTCTAAATCTATAGATTTATGTTAAAAAAGATTAAAAAACATGATATTTATGTTCATAAACTATCTGCTAGTTTATAATGGTTTATTACATTAAAAAATGGCAATGCAATTTGGTGTGATGTGACAAAAGTTTGAAAATATTATGGAACGAATACCAAGGCTCTTTAAAATGCGTGTTATTAAAAGGCTGCAAAACTAAGTCAGAGGCAGTTCTTCTCTATCCCTCTTCTTCCTCACCAATTTTGCATTGCTCTTTGACCCTCCCGCTCTCAGGTGTACAGTGTGTCTCGCCAGCCTATAGGGCATGCGGAACAAAGCCACTGTGACATTTTATCTGACGGTAGCCCCTGTGGGGCCTGAGCCAAGCCGCCGAACTGTCAGGCAGATTTCAACGCAATGAGAAAGGGGAAGAAAGCCAAATAAACAGAGGCCCAGTGCAATCTCCCATCGCTATGCAGTGCAGACGGACCCAGAGAGATGTCCTCTGGGATTGATGGAGGCCAAGATGAAACGGAGAGCCAGAGCTAACCTTTTTTGTTGTTGTTGAAACCCAGTTCTTTAGTGTTGCTAGATTTAAAGGAAGGAGTGCAGAGCAAAATGAAAAAAGAAAAAAAAAAAAGCAACGGAGCCTCGTCCGTTCCAGAAACAAGACCAACGTCTCAACCAAAGGGAAGGGAGTCAAACAAATATTGTTTTCTTTTTGGAGGACATTGGTGCAAGTGTCTTTTGTGTGGTCCATGCTTTTTATGTTCCCTACAATAATATTTGCGCTGCCTCTTTTGCAAAAGTGTTAATGAAATCACACACACACAGTATTTCAAAACAACAAAAAAAAAAAAGAATTCCTCGTATCAACGAACTGGCGTGTTTCCCCAGTATTGCAGTAGGGAAGTTGAACCAGCTACGCATTCTCACTTGTTGAAGCTTGTGAATTCTACATACAGTACGCACAAACTGACTAGACCGCTAACCATTAATTCATGAATGTGCCAAATATGCTTGGCATCAGTGAGAAACGTCAACAGACCACAGAAAAAAAACGCAACCTGCTTTAACAGAATTTATTTTCTTTTCTACTTTTGATGAAACGTCTATGCACACAGTTATGACTAAAAAATACTCCCGTACTGAATAAGATTTCCATCTGTAACCTGCTTTTTCTTCCAGCATTAGATTTCAAGGGAAACTTTTAAACTGTGTTTAATTGGCTAAATGAAAATGTGGAAATGTCCAATTAAGTATGGCACCATAAAGCCCCACTCAGCTCCTCATCTCTATGGGGTAGCATTAACCTCCTGATGCCTTCGCAGGCAGATGAAGAGATCCCAACAGCTAATGTTAAGCTGGAATCGGATTCTTAGCCCCGGGAACTTCTTATCAAAGCCCCAACTTAGTCCTCCACGGTGCACTGCGTAGCCCTCTTCGGTCTCAAATAGACCAGTCGGCCCCTAGCTTAGAGAAAACAGAATCCCCCTGCGCTACTTTCCTGGTGTGCAGAACAGTAAGATCACTGCAGTCAGATGCAGAGATCAGAGAAGAGTGAGAGAGTGGGAAAAAAGAGTAAGAGTACATGTACGCGCAGTAGAATGGTGACTGAGAGGTACTTTAACCGGTAGTTGTTTGAGAAAAGTCAGCAGTTTTTCCTGTGTCAAAGTTCACTGAAGACAGACAAGAGTTGGAAACCGTTTTCTGTGCCTCCGGTTAGCAGCATTAGACCTCCAGAAAGGACCGAACACTTCTTTTGTAAGTGATAGACACTTTAAAACCAACTCGTTGGTTAGCTTTTGCTGGCTTTTAAGAAAAAGCCCAAGAAGAGCAAATGAGGTGGTCGGACCAGAGCTCAGTACCTGCTGCTCCTAAAGACAGGTGCATTTCTTGTATTATTTTGTTTTGCAACAAAGAGCAAATGCATGCCTGACCTAAGTTACTGCTCACATTGCCTTTTTTTTTTTGGCACATTTTCAATTTTATATTGTGGGGTAAACACACAGTCAGTGTCTAGTCTTTAGATCCTATGTGCCAGCTTCCACTGGCTTGTGTGTTGGCCATGCAACATAGTCAGTGCATTTGGACCATATTATGCATGGTAATGAGTGAGTGCTGTTGCGAGGGAAAGCAAAAGTGCCATCATAATTGAGTTAGATTAATTAAAGACACTCCACTGTATTCTTACAGATCAGCGCATCTTGTTAGAGAGCTGTGGGCTGAAGCACCGGAGGAGGTGTGCTTTTGGACTCGGAGTATGTGTTTGTGCATGTGTAACCTGCAGATTGTGGGCTAGCCAGGTTGTTGTGCAACGAACTAATTGAAATGAGAGGCGATGTGCGAGTCTCAGCCAACATGGCCGGTCCATTTGTCAGGGTGACATCACTGCACTCACACCCCATCCATCTCCGGGTGGCAACACAGAACCATGCTCCTCCTGGTGATTAATATCCATACCCCCCTCACTGCAATGCTCCCCACCACCCCACACTTGCACGATGCTACACACATTGGCATTCATGCCAAAACAACAACAACAACAAAAAACAAGAAAATACTCATACACACTCTGTTGGAAAGCTTCCCATTCACTTATGCACACAGTTGCTGCAGTCAGTCCCACATCGATTGCACCTCAGTTTACGCTTTCATGTACACATAGTTGAAATTCAAAGCCAAATAGGTTAAACACAGCGACTTTTCATAGATAGGCAGTGTTTGTGTTCTGCTGTTTTTAGGTAGCCCTAATTTATCCTGGGTCTCTTTAATGATTTTGAAAGAATGTTGACTTAAATGTAACTATTTAAATGTTGTTGTTTTTTTTCTTTTTAATCAGCAATTTTAATCCAATCTGAAATTGTCTTTATGCTTATTAGGCTCATATTTCAAACCACTACGACTCTCACTTAGAATCTCAGTAAAGGCCTGTTTATGTTAGTGCACATCTGCAATTTCTGGCAAAGTAGTCAAAATATGTTGTTGTGTTACAACCACAACTAAAACAGCAAACATGTTCATCTGTCCAGGTGAGACAGAAATGTAACTTTTTGCTTACACACAAAACATGATTTGGGCTCAAAACGAACATTGCACATCACCTTAAAACACTATTCACACTGCAAAATGCGGTGGTGGTGGGGTGGCATCATTAAATGACAGATGAAGATATAAGTTGCATTTCAGGAATGATCAGACATTGTAGTGTGTAGATTCTTCTCTTTTGCTGCGATTCTGTTGCAGATTTATAGATGGGTAAATGTGCTTTAATTTCGCCTCAGTGGTCCCGTTTACTGATGGCACTGTTAAAGCCCAAGGTTTTAGATTTAAAATCGTTTTCATTTCATCAAGATAGTGAATCACAAAGGAGCATTCTCAAAATGACAGCTGAGAAGCAGATCATCTGTTTTTATGTAGCATTTTATTGGAAATAGCATGTCAAAGATGTTTGTGGACTGAGTTATGGCAGATGGCCGCTCACACTGAGCCAAGTTCTGCTGGAGGTTTCTTCTAGCTGTTGCTACATGCATGCTCGGTGTGAGGGATTGCTGCTAAGTCAACGACACACTGCGAACGTCAGTCCACTGTTGCTGCATGTTCTTCCACGAGGAGTGAATGGTGTAAGTGAGTGACTCCAAGCAGTCAGATGGGTTTCCTTAGAACAGTTTGTAATCAATTTTAATAATAAACTGAACTTAATTGCATTGTTTGATAACCAAACTGGAATGCATGGAACTGACTTTGAATCTTTCTCAGTGGTTGGAATGAACTGACTATTTTTTTTTTTTTTTTACGTGTCTCTAGATGATATTTGCTGTTCGTTACCCTTACATAAATAAATGAATTGAATTAAACTGAGTTATACCACTCTTAATAATCAGTGAAACAGTCTTTATTGACCTGACAACAATCAATACCTTCACCAATCATCATCCTTTCACCACAGTTGATGTTAACTGTTAGGCAGTTTGATTTAATCGGGCTGAAATCTCCACTTCAGGAAAGATTGTCAAAGTGCTGGCTACAGCCTCTTAAGCGCTTTTCGTTTGGAAACTGGTTTTTGCCGCACAAGATGAAGAATTGTGAACGTTCGTAGATTGATTGGGCAACAACATCTGCTTCAACAGTTTCTCTGAATTCGTACCAGAAAACTGCGGAAACCTGCGCTAATATGCTGCTGCAGAGACTTAATGACGGTGATGATCAGGTAATCAATGCATTTGATTAACAGCATCTGGCTTCTACTTCATTTTTTTTTTTTTTTAATTTCTGACAGCAGGATGTGAAAATTCAGGGGATTTTAAACTGTTTATTCATATCGTTTTAGATTTTGACAAGCAAATAAAACATGGTGTGCTGTAAGACATTTTGCTTGAAAGACATTTCAAGGGATAGACATATTTTTTTGTATTTCCCAATATGGAAAAAAAAATGATTTTGTCTCTACTGTGGCAACTAGCAATGTACCCAGACCAGAGGTCTGAGAAATTTATATTCAACATAAATATATGCATCAGAAACCATATTCTCTGAGCAAATCATTTCTCCCTGTAAACTAGTAGGAAGTTATCAGTCGGAGAGCAACCTCACTGACAGAGGTGCAATGTTTTGTTTTTTTTGTTGTTTTTTTTTTTTCACAAAAGTACACTCACTGTCTAAAGACAAACAAAGATCACTCATTCTGGGCCACATACGACTGCTGAACTCAAAGAATACAGCTAGCTTCTATTAAATTTGATGCTATGGATCTGCAAGTAAAGTTGTCAGGATTTTACAAATGAGCAAACGTAAGGCGACAGGTTTTATGGTATCCAGAATAAAAGCTGCAAGAATACCTTGTGGATTGGCTTCTCGAGTTCTTGTGTAGAAGTGTCAACCAAGACTAAGCTCATTACAGCTAGATACCAGAGCTACTCTAACCTGAGGAGAAGAGGATTTGGGCTTTGAAGATCCTTTAAATGATGACCTTTCTCTCCTGCTCTGCTCCTGTGATGTGCTTTGATAAGCTGGGGCTCTGATCTCTTCCGTGGTATCACAGCGCATCACTGCACACTGAGCTCCTAAACTTTCTCACCACACCCTGAAATTACATCATCCCAGCTTGCATGTCATGTTTCATGCAAAGTCTTTGAAGTTGTTCTGCCACAGGCCAAAACATCACACAAGGCACCCCGAAGGTGTGATGTTTTGGACAAAGGATGTTGATTACACCAGGAAAGTGTGTGTATATGTAGAGAGATGTAAACCTATCCACAATAATAAAATAACATATCAGTGAAAGAACTTGACAATGACAAATGTGTGTAGGCATTCATTACTTGTTTTATTCCACATTTAACATAAATTAGACTGTACCTTTAGGCTGTTGATTCAACGTAATTTTTCAAAGAATTAAAAAAAAAGAATGCTATGGTCAAAAAAGATGGCATCCTGATTTATTATTTTTGATCTTTTGCAGCAATCACTGTCTACTGTGCAGGTTGATCCAACTTTACTTGTAGGGTTTAGAAAGTTTTTTTCATTCAGTAACCACATTTAACACCAAATATTGTTATGACCTGGTAGCGCTTCAGGACTTTGCAATCAAAAATTTTACTTTTGAGTTCTTGGACAGTCACTGCTCATATTGGCAAATTGTGCAATTCCAGTCGGCAGCTGATTTCTCCTCGTTTCTCCATTATCGATTCAGTTCAGATCTGGATGGACTTTTTAAGAATATTCCACTGCTTCTATCTTAGCAGTTCCTGTGTGAATTCAGCTGCATGCTTTGGGTAATTGTCTTGCTGGAGGATCCATCACCTGCAGCCGAAGCTGAGCTTGCCAACACTGGACTGAGCAGTATGCTTTAATTCAGCATGTCTTGGTAGTCTGGAGGCTTCACTGTACGCTGCGAATTTTAATGTTGTCAGATCTGGTCACAAAACAAAACTGAGCCCTCTTTATCTCTCACAATTTTTGCTAATTCTAAACTGGTATTTTTGTGTCTCTGTCAATAGTGAAGCCATGGGTCTTCTTCCATGGACTTATGAAAGTGACTCTGGAGTTCAATGGCTTCCTTATTCAAACATTTGCATTTTCTGCCTTATCAAAATGGGCATCAAAAGTTTACGTGTCAGCATTAATGATTGGATCTCCGCCTCTGGTTAACTCCACAAGTATCTGCAAGCGCCACTCGATGCTGCCCGTTGCTATTTTCTGAAACGCGGCATTTCCTCATTTCTTTTGTAGACGAGTGCCAGATTTGTCTTCCTGTGAATCACATCAGTGGGTGCTGTGTCCAGTCTCTCCAGGATTGCCAGTATGGCATTATGTTTTCCTTCTTGAAAAGAGAATATAAGTGAAGTCATGCTGTTTAGACCAAACACTGCTTGTATAGGATCCTCTATATTGATTTTTCCTGTCTGTGACTTAAGTTTGTTTTCCTAGTGTTCAGTGCAATGCCCACAACAATACTACACTATCTAGTAGCATTTTGGTTCCATTTAAATTAGCTGAGTAGCTGGTTGTAGACATTGAAATATGAGAAACATAATTCAAGGATGAATTAATTATTTTCTTTTAGCAATTGTATTTGCTTACTCCATTACATTTTAAATGAATTCAGACGTACCCTGGTCAGTTGTCGCTAATGAAATCACGTCTCAGCACAAATGAAGGATTATTTTACTGAGCTCTAACGCTACCAACAAAACGTGTCCACGTCTGCACATATATGCATTACATTTGAATATCACACTGTTCGTTAAGGCACAGTGTTCTTAATGAAAATCTTCCCACTGTGTACGTGCATCCAAGTGGAACCAAAGTGCTGCTTAACCTCACAGTTGTGACTCTCAAACACCAGTTTCTCCCGTTCCTCCTGTGGAAGCAAGCAGGCCCGCCTCCGCACCAGCTGTGAGATGCAAAGCTCCCCTTCATGTAAACGCATTTCAGTGTCTTTGAGCATTCTGTCTGTGCTATTATGTGAAAGGGAAGATGCTGCTGTGAGATGGTGAGAAGAGAGAGGGTCGTTAGGTAGGGAGGTGGAGAAGGGAAACGGAGGTAGGTATGGAGAACAGAGCAAGACGCCAAGAGGAGGAAGACGTGAAACATGACACGGATTCGGCAAAAAGGAGAGCCGTAAGAGGTGAGAGGCAGAGGCAAAAGAAATCCACGTAGCTAAAACTCAGCAACTACCTTACCGACATGTGATTGATTGAGTGGCACTCGGGTGCCAGGGGTCATACATATGTAAACTGCTCATTTGTAGTTGCTGCCGTGGCTGACATTCACCGGAGCCCTTCGGATTGTTTCGTCTGACCACCAACGCACATCACACTATCAGATTAAGCAGCCCCGAAGTCACATGCAGGATGGCCGGCAGCCGCCACGTGCGCCGCAGGATCTGACTTTAAGTATCTTGTTTTTCATCCCTGCCTGCCATAACAATCTCTTGTCTGTCAGCAACAGATCTGGGTTTTAGAGGCTTAGATATGTGTCAGATGAGCTTTGGTGTTTGTGCAGCACAGATTTTTTCTCTTGACATTTTGTTGGTTGTTTGTCTTTTCTCGTGCCTTTGCTGCACGAAAGCCACATTTTCCAAAAGAGCGCCTCGGCGCGCGTGTGTGTGTGTGTGTGTGTGTGTGTGCGTGTGCGTGCGCGCTACCTTTCTCCAAACCATACCAACACAATGCAGGTAAAAGCTGCGTAATGTATATCTAACATGTTGTAAAACCAAGAACACTGCTCTGACGCTACAGGTATCAAATATTGTACTGGATGTGTTTTTTTTTTGTTTTTTTTTTCAGCACTTTGAAAGGATATGAGTGCATGATACATTTTCTGAGTTGGATATGTATAAGTACATCTATTTGTATTTCTGAATATCTCAGATTATGTTTCAAATTGTCCAAATGTTTCTTGTAAGGTCTTTCTTGCGAAATGGCAGGCAGCTGCTGTCAGCAGTATATATATATAGATATATTATGATATATAATATAGATGATTATTATGACGGCTATAATTAAAGGGAGAGCTTCAAGCTTTACTTTTGTACAAGATATTACTTTTTTGATCTATAAAAGGAAGTAGTTAAAGTGCTGGCCAAGTGTGTTGACCAAGTTGGCTAAGAAAGACTCGTTGAACAGGCCAACAGCACTCTGTGCATTAGCACCGGCAAAACACTGAGACTGGAGTCTGCTTCGTAGCTTTCCACTGGCCCTAAACTTCAGGGCGATGCAGCGGTTTTTAACGACTCTGAGCTGCATTTGATCACCTGCACTTAAAAATGAAAAATCTTTACATTTATGGATGGTTCTGCACTCAGCAATTCTTTGAAACACAGTTTGAGTTTTATGAGTCTTTGTCCTATTTGTGAAAACACAAAATAGGAGAATTTTCCACGTTTTTTTTTTTTTTCTTCTTTGAATTTGGATCGTCTTCGATGTAGACAAGCATAAATACCAAAAAATGTGCGCACAAGTTAAACTTGGAGTTACGAACAGAGTTCGTAATTTGCCAAACTTTTACTCAAATTTAGGTCTTTAGTTTACCCAAATACATTACTAAAATTTTATTGTGTTCTCATGAGTCCAATGTCATGTATTGGCTTGTCTTGTTGGCTGGATATATCGTTATAATCCTAGTTGCCCTTATTATACCAGGACCAATCTGCTCCTCTGAGATAGTTTCAGATCTGTTGTGCCCATTATCATATGTCCTGATTTGCATGCATCTGCTTGTTTCTCAAATACTAAATAGCCATGGGGAATGTCATTTCAAGAATCAAAAAGCATCTGTCTGCAGAGGTTCTGTTGGCAACTTTTTGTTGTGAAACACTAACTCAGTTAGTGCAACTGTGTTGTCCTTAAGTATGTCTCTCTTTTCTCAAATTTATGGCACTGCATGTCTTTTCTCCATGTTTTTTTTTCTCCTATACGCTTGTTAATGTACATAAGCATGTTAGGTGACCATAGGAATTGTTCCCCATCAAATATGTGACCATTAATAAAGAGTCGTTTGAATTAAACAAAAGCATCAAGTCAGAGGTTTTTCCCAGAGGAATTTTGTAATCAAGTAATTTTTAGGATCATTTCAGACCTTTACAAGAGTAGGCATGAAAATGTAAGTTTCTAACAATCTCCCCTAAGGTAACATTGTCAGCATTTTTTTTGCCGGGGTGTTTTTGTTCAGTTTCAAGTTGTCCAATATCAGGGACCCGGCTCCTGGAACATCTGATGGTTTTGTTGCCATTTGAAGCAGCTTGATATTTCCTTTAATTATTAATTCCCGATGAGGCCGGCAAGAACCGGGGGCTCATGCATAAATTCTTTTTAACCATGTTCTTGTTTAATTATACTATCATGTTATATTCAGTAATATGGAACTAGTAACCAGAAATAATTCACTTTCATCCACCCCAGTTCTTTATTTCCTCCTTCCCCGGAAACAAGGACTGGTGGTCGGTAAATGGCTTTCTGTATTCAGGCTGCCATGAAGAGGCTTTCTTGTGCTCTTCATCTCTCCCACCCTCGTCCTGTCAGATCAGTCTGTACTCGAGACATGCTGTGGGCCTCTGAGCTGGAAAAAAAGAGAGTCACTGATCTGAGGTTTAAGACCATTCCCAAAGTTTTTAAAACTAATCTAAAAATCTTTGGTAGGTAAAGAAAGAGAGGAATCAATAGGTGTACGTCTCTCTCATCCTGAGCCCGGCATACTGGCCCTTTATGTGGCTCTGTGCAGGGTGGCCTCTTCCAGCCTATGCTTCTCATCCACACCCCCGAGGCTCCCATTCAACTCAGGCCTGACTCGGGGGGAAGCTGGAGCCCTTTTGTAGTGGAGAACTCTTAGTGTGGACCATCAATGCTGCAACTGTGTGGACCTTTATTTCCCCAAAACAGAAAAGGAGGGGAAGAGATACAGGGAGCAGCCAAAAAGGGACTTGGTCGGGAGGGGTGGCACTAGAGGAGGGTTTGGACACAGACTGCTTTGTTAAAAAGGGACCAGCCAAAGAGGGAGAGGATGAGAGGGAGAAAGAGACGAGGCAAACTGAAAGTGAGAATTAGTTCGGCTAAAAGCCCAAAAGCATACTCTCTGTTACGTCACAGTTGTTATTCCATTTTTTCCCCCTCCTCTGCTCCTTCTACTTCCTCCTTTTACTTCCCTCTTTCTGGGTTGATAACAAGCCCATCCCCTCCTCACGTTTTTCTCACCTTCCATCATTAGTTTACCCGCATTCCACTATCTGAGAGACCAGGCTAAGAGAGATGTCTGGGGTCAAAGCGATCACTATCGTCACCTCTCTCTGCTACACTCTGAATTATAGCCTCACCATAGGAAACAGACATTTAAATCAAAATCAATAGAGCGATATCAGTGCAAGGAAGCAAAGCTGAAGGAAATCATCTTCCTGGGTCAGGAAGAACTGCACAGTTAAGCTGAGTTGGTGGTGCTCATGTGTCATAATATTTTTGTTCATTTATTATAAGGACAGCCGCCACACCAAAATTAAGTAGCAAAAAAGACATGTACAGTCTTTTACATGTAGGTTCTTATTAAAAATTATAAGTAGTGATGCATTGATCAAGTTTTTCCTTGGCAATTCTGAATCCTTGTTCTCTTTAATATGTGGCCTGCCGATTACCGTTTTACAGTTTTAAACTAATCATATTTTCCCCCAATGATTTATATACGTCTATATATACATAATTTGGTTGTTTTAGAATTACACATACATGCGCATACATGCAAACACACATATATATACTTCTCAATTTTTTAATGCATTTTCAAGGGGTGAAGTAAAGTATAATTCACAAAGTCCCACCCTTATTTTAATCATATAATAGAATATGATTACTTAAATACATGAAGGAGAAAAAAAAATGTGCCGTGAGTTTTCTGATGGAAATAGTTTTGAATCCTACTGAAAATAAAGACCTTGATTATCTGGCTTCATGCATCTAATATATTTCCCTGTTGCTGTGAGTCAAGTTGAGAAATTCATATAAATATGTGCTGTTTCTTTTGGTGCATTAAATGAATAGTAAAAAAACAAACAAGAAAAACAGTTTTTTTTTGTATTATCATATGTCAAAGCCCATAAAGAGAAACGTGCAACTTCATCAACATTAGAATTTTCATTAAATGAAGACAGCAAATGAATTATCTGCACAGGTTAAGATAATAACAGAAGCTTACTTTAAAAATCCTGAGCCATGCACTGGCTGTGCAGTGACAAGAATTGTGCGGTGGTGGGTTTGAGCAGGATTCACCTGCTCTCTGGATGTCACAGTGCATGCTTTTCATTGCTCCTACATATTAACTGAAGCTCCAACTGAAGACCCTGTCATGTTGTGTACATTAACCAACCCTCTGGTCAGGTTAACACAACAACAACATCCATGTTTCTTCCAGTGGGAGATTTATATCCACACACACGCATACACACACATGCAAACACACAATGTTGTCCCTAACTAGGAGGATGCAGTAAGACAGGTACGACCTGATCCGGCTCTGACCAAACGACAGTCACTGTTGCCGCTCTGGCTAAAATCAAGGCTGAGACTCTGAGCTGCCACAAGAAGAAAATGTCAGTTCCCCCATCGTGTACAAGTGGCCCACATCAACGTCAAGGCAGGCTTGCTTTTAGACATGATAGAAAATCACATCATGTAATCAGTCAGTTCAAATTACAGCTCCATCGTGCAGGGGAAAAGAGCACAGAATCACTGTTATTAACTCATACAGTTTGTTTGTGTGATGAAGAAACTGTCATGTAGATTCGACATCAAATCCAGCTGACATGTTGGCTGCCATATTTGGAAATCTTTGTTTTCAACTACTGAGACAAAACCGAAAGTTATTCTTTGACCTTTCACAAGTGCTGCCTGTAGAAAACCCCGTTTTCCCCGACAGTTCCTGTGCAATATGTTTTGGATGTGGCATAAATAATTTAGAAAGGCTGACATAAAGAAAAGTGTTTCACATGTTTCCTTTTGCTCTCGTTCAGATCAGCTTGAGGGCATTCTTTCCATTTTGATGGGTCCATTTCTTTTTCAAAAGCGAACACTTGTCTCAGAAATTCTTTGGCGTGATAAACAAAAGTGTCTCTTTGTTTTTAGCGTGCAAATGTTCCTCGTTTGTTGAGATTAGCATTGAAATATCCACAGATTTAGAATGATCGCTGTAGTTCCTAAAAGATGATTTAGGCACACAAAAAAAAGACGATATTATAAGCAGATGATTATCATTTAAACATTAGGAACATGTAAAATTGTACTTATGTCACTGAAACTTCTTAAAGCAAAAACAAATAAATAAATGAAACAATCTGAAATTGTAATGGTGATTATATGCCAAACAGAAAGGTGGGAACTCTGTACCCGTAATTGTAATTTAATCTCACTATACAACATGGATTTACTTATGATTAAAAGCACTTAATAAGACTAAAAATAAATGAAGAATTTTTGTTAAATAGTCAGCCATGATGTCAGATGTAATCCTGTTGAACATCTGATAAAAAAATATGAAAATTGCAGTTTGGAGACGCCACCGTTTGGACCTGAGAGTGTCACCAGTTTGATCATGTAAGGAACTGGTAAATGAATACCTCTGCTAGTAAAGAGGGCACCATCTTTTTAATCTATTCCCGTCTGTTTAATTATATGAAAAAAAAAACATAAGAAAAAGCAACGACTAATTTGTGCTAAACATGGTATAAACAATAACCATGTCAGTCTGAAGTGATTTTTATTGCAGTGTTTCTTGAATCAGCGTGAAAGAATGCCCAGCTCATTCGTGTAGACTCAACTTTCAAAGTACCAGATTACATGTCTCCTGCCATTTAAGGGATGTCAAACGCAATGCCACCAACTTGCATAATTTGTGCCAAATTTATGTGACCATTTAAAAAAAACAAAACAAACAAAATTGCACATCGAGTTTAACGCAAGAACTAAAAAGGGACAGCTTTCATCAGTAATTAAAAGCTTATTGTGAAGTAGCTTGTGTTCATTAGCAATTTAAACTGCCTGGGGTTGAGTAGTGCAGTCAAGCACATCACTAGCCTAACAAAACAGTTCACAAGCGCTGAGCCTCGGCTCAGAATCCGCAGGGTCATGTGTAGGTGTGAGCAGCTAACAGAACGAGAGTTGGACGGCACCGCCACGGCTCATGTGAAGCCAAAGCCCACGCTGTGCTGATCAGACAGAGATCATCTGCTAAGTCTCGAAATCTATAACCCGGTCCCTTATGGGTGAGAAAAAGATTTACATAACTCAGAACGAGAACAAAGTGAGAGCCTGTACAGTTAATTACATATATTAAAGTAGCCGGAGTGAGTCTGCGCTTCAGCGAGAATGCCCAGAGGTGACGAATAGGTGATTATTTTTCATATGCCTATAGATTTATGTGCAAAACGGGAGCGCCGGAGCTTATGCGTCAAATAGCTGCAGCAGTACAAAAACAGAAATAGTCATGCATGAAAACAATTATTTTCCTATCTTAATTGCTTTCCGAAGTAAATACTTTCTGTCACCTTTCCAATTAAAACGCACCCAGGAGCTACGGTGGATGTATTTTTAAATGGTGCCTGCAGCATGTCTTGTTTAAGATTATCACTCTACATGTTAATAACCCGTTTCTTTTAAACATGCAGAGCAGTCAGAGTGGCTTAGGAAAAACATGCCTCACACAGGACACCAGAACCGAGTGTTCGGCAGCACAGACGAGGATCCAACTGTAATAATTTACATTTTGTCATCTAGTAATCCTAAATAATACAAAGCCAAATGGATAATGTTTATAGTATCTTTTCAATTAGGCTAACGCTTGTACAAAATTCCTCTTCCATGCCTTGTCTCATGACATTTCTCAACCCATCTGACATATACTTGGTGAAGTGTGAACTGCTTTGCAAATGAGGGTTATTCTTGGAGAGTCACGTCTCCCCTGCCTCCCCCCTGTGTACCCTGGAGAAGGTTGTAAAAGCTGTTGTCCTTTAGTTATGACGGAGAGCGAGGAGGAGTTGGAGATAAAAAGCGAAAGGAAAAAGCTCTTCAGCTTGAGCCCTCCTTTCTCCTCTTTCTGTCTGCATCTGTCTCCAATCCCATTGCCTATCTCTTTTATTTACTCTCTCTATTTTTCTCCCGCTCTCTCTCTCTCTCTGTCTGTCTCCCTCTCCTTCCCTCTCTGCATGTGCCTGCTGCTCTGTCATCCTCAGGGATGCATCTGAAGGAGACCATCTGTTGATCCATTTGTCTACTGCTTCATTTCCTGTGCCACAGCCTCTCTACTATCGACAATTGGCCCTGGCCTTTCCGCTGCCCACCCTTTTTTGTTAATACCAACAAACCCTCGGGATAAGGGTGCTCTAATGTCGGGGTGTGGTAGAAGGTTGTGCTCAGATTCTCTCAAAGACTAGAAGCGTGTCTCGGATGGTGTCCAGACCATTGTCGTGTATGCACAGCAACGATTTGATTTGTGCGGAAGGATAGAAGAAGACTGCTCCAAATCATCTCCACTAAAAAAGTGAATTAACAATTTTACCACAATTTTCAAATGTGAAACCACAGCTCTTAAAGACAAACTTGGAACATTTAGGCCAAAGAACAGATTTTAATCAGTATTCTCAATGTTGCCAAGTTGACTCAAGTGCAATTAATGATAAGTACATACTCAGGACTTGAAGTGCACTTTATGAAAAACTGTTGTGCCCAACTCAAAAGAATTATTCCAATTTAAAAGGTAAAGAACTTCAACGGTACTCACGTAAGAATGCAACACCATGAAATGTCCTGTAAGATTGTGCAAATTCATAGTACAGCTTACAAACTCGTATTACTAGCAAGAGTGGTAGTAATAGTATTCCTTTTAATTTTTCTTTTATAATTTCATCACACTCTTTCCAAGGCACACAATATTCACTTTATCACATTATTTATGTCAAGGACACAATATATATGCAGCCCACACACGTAATGCAGTCAACACACGACCTTTTATTTGCAGCGATGACTCTGTGAGCTCTTTTAATTAGCCTTATACAATATAAACTCAGTTTTATGAATGCATAGGAGTCTTACTACGAAGGTTAGAAGGAAGTTCTTTGAGTTTACTTGCTGTCTTATTGCTATAAAATAGACACTTGTGTAACAGCATCAAAAGGTGTTGTAATACAGTTTTGCTGCCCTACTGAGCAAAAGGTGACCATTCGCTTCAGTCCTGATAGTCCAATTGGGCAACTAATTAAAATTATCAGTTTGTCTGATTTTATTCTTTATGTGTGTTTGTGAAAAATCAATGTTCTTTTATTCTATGAACTACTGACAACATGTCTCTGAAATTCCAAGAACATTAAGTATTAATTTGCAGAAAATGAGAAATGGTCAAAATAAGGAAAAAGATGTGGTGCTTTGAGACAACAAATAATGCAAAGAAAACAAACTGAGATCCATTTAGAAGCAACAATACTAATGTTTTAACTCAGGAAGCGTTCAGAAATCAATATTTGTTATACCAAAGATCACCACTTGGTGACCAGGGTTGTGAAGAACGACGTGATGTCATGAGTAAATAGAGAACAGTCCAGTATTGCCTTCATATGCCAGTGACATTACATACTCCAGTCACCCATGGATTGGGCAGCTTGGGGGGATATTTTCAAATGTCATGAGTCCAGCACCAGCTGCCTCTACACATAACCTCCACTGCTTTATAACTCACACAGCCACAAATCAGATGTTCCAGTAATGGTCCAATAATAACTATACTTATTTATTTGCATGCCACACTACAGAAAAAATAAAAGTGGAGAAGTTTAAATATCCTTAGGTCTTGTTCACGAATGAGGAAGAAGTGATGCGGACTCTGTATGTCTCAGGTCTGAATGTCTGAGTGTGGAAAAGAATAATATCATAGGGACTATGCTGTCTTGTTGACAAAAGTTTTATCCATTCATCCCTTCGTTCACTTTTCATTGACTGATGCATCATCTAATTGATCCATGTT
The DNA here is from genome assembly GCF_000485575.1 of Poecilia formosa. Lineage (NCBI taxonomy): Eukaryota > Metazoa > Chordata > Actinopteri > Cyprinodontiformes > Poeciliidae > Poecilia > Poecilia formosa. The sequence continues at coordinate 3,361,770 of NW_006799965.1, read as the reverse complement.
CCTTAGGACAGAGTTTCTATGTTCTTATGTCTCTGTGTTTGGTAGATTCTGTTTTTAAAGTCAAACTATGTAAATATGAGACCGGGAAATGTGCATCGTTTTGACTTCAAAATGTGTAAGATCACAGTTAATTGAACCATGTTTTTGTCTAAAGAATTAACCCAGTCATGGGTTTCTCTGTGCCGTTTTCTGCTTCTGTGCATTCAGCTTTTATCCATTTTCGGATGTTACAAACTCACTCAAATGTAATCAACAAGGGTAACGCTGGAAGAAAAATCTGTCATTGCTGTGCCCTAAACAAAAAAAAACAAAAACATTTTGCTTTCAATTGCACACTTTTTGTTCATCACATCCTCAAAAGTAGAAACATTGACAACTGAGAGCTGATAGACATGAATGCTTTTAGTAGATTAAGTACATCCCCAAACCAACTAATGGCCCTGAGGAGGGCTACTCTAATCTTTGTTTATCTTAAGTGAGCAGTGACATCAGTGAAATCACACAGATTAAAACATTTTTTTTTTTTTTTATTAGTTTTGCATTGCTGTTAACTGTCTGCCTCCCCCAGTGGACTTCAAAACAGACTTCATTATAAGATGAAGGCACAGACCATGAAATAGATGTTGGAAGCAACGCCACAATGCTGAGGGACCATCACCGGAGGCCTTTAAACATCCTCCATCAGAACATTTATTGCTTGTGAAAGAGAATTGGGTGTTGGTTTCCTCACTTCTCCGAGCTGTCACCTCACATGCAGGCCCGGGGATTTGACGGACACTGAATCCACCATTGGGGAGTTTAGGGATTGCCTGCCTTTGATCTTCTCCCACGACTCTCGATTACCCCATCGTTCAGCAGGGCTTACGCCCTGGAGAGAGAGAGAGAGTGGTATGTGTTAACACGAGCTCTGATGTACCCAGGAGACGCACACTTTACCAACTTAGACCTCACAAGGCCGATTACGCTGACATGCCGGGGAAATGCTCACGAATCTTGTGTGTCGCCACTGAAAACATGACGAGTGTTAAGACGGGGTTTGAAATGTGTCGGAGGAAAATGGGGAAAATTATTAGAAATGTAAAAGTCACGTCATTTTCACACAAAGTCGATGGGCTTTCCGTAGATGCTCAAGGTTTCGTTTGAACTGGTCAGTATTGCTGAGTGCACAGTAATCTAGGATTGATGTTCACCTGGGAAGACGTGCCATTGATTTTCCATAAGGTGCAGATGAAATGTGGGCACATGCACTCCTATTTTACCAACAGCCATATCATGTAATAAGTCATGATTTCACTGCAGCTGTCACTCATGGTGATGCTTCCTGTGACAATGTGACTATGGGGTTAGGGATTGCAGATAACCTAGAATTTCCTTTTCCTTCTCTTCTAAGCCAGTTGTTTTCTCTGCTATTTATGGGTTTTCGTCTTTGCATGTTTCAGGCTTCCTCAGCACGGGCGATCAGGCTGCTAAAGGGAACTACGGGCTGCTGGACCAGATTCAGGCTTTGAGGTGGATCAGCGAGAACATCGGCTTCTTCGGAGGAGATTCCAACCGCATTACCGTATTTGGATCTGGGATCGGAGCTTCCTGCGTCAGCCTGCTCACCCTCTCCCATCACTCCGAAGGTAGGGCATCGTTAAAAAAGCTGCTCTAGTAACTATTTGGGAGAAGAAGCATGCGTGTGTATTAGTGTAACTCCAAAATAACCCCTTATTTAATCCCACGTGTAAATTTGAGCAATCTCTGCTGGTTTTTTTTTTTTTTTTAATCTAGGTCTTCATGCTAGACACAAGCATGTTGGCTTTATGTCTTTTCCAGGACAGGGTACAAAAGAACATGGCTTTATAAGGAGGAGGTAGCTATATTAAGGCTAAATGACGCACACGGTCTCTCACTGTCCTCTTTCTAAAGAGTGTTGTTTATCTCTTTGCTACCTTAATATTACCTCATGATGATTTACTGCTCATGTTGGCCATGACTTTAATACTTTATGCAGCTTTCGTGCTTGACGTGGACATCCAATAAACATCTCTCAAGCTCATGCTCTCCTAATGCATCGCTGAATTAAGATGGAGCTTTACCGCTAATACATAAGTAAGGTTCTGAAAGAAGCACTTTGGCTTGTACAAATAAGACCCGTGTGTTGGCGCTGAGCTCCATCTGTGGATATCGAGCTCCAGCTGTGTTCCTGCAGAGTCAACTTTATTGTCCTTAACCTGAAAACTGTTATTCATGCATCAGACCTAAGAGCCGCGTGTTGTCATGGATTCAATTAATAGCTCTGGTCATGTGTGCAACATGTAGATCGAAGCATGTAGTGGAAATGTTTCAAATAAGAGAGCTTTCCATTTAGTCCTTCCTGCGTAGCAAACATGCTGACATGAGGGATACATTCTGCTTTTGGAAAATATGATTGAAAACATTAAATTGATTTTTTTATTTATTAATTACCGGTATGTCCAGCTGCGCCCTACGTGCATATTGGCGTTTTTGGTAAAGATGTATTAGAAGCCTTCAAATGAAACCATTTTTTTACTGCAGTAGCATGAACTCAGATTGCAAACTTTTCAAAAATCTGACCTTTAAATTGAGCGAATTTTTATGTGAGTAGAAATGATGCCATTTAGTCTTCCCAGTACTTACAGAAGAAAATCAGAGTTGGGAGAAAAATATTTGCATTTCCACTATATTCCCTGTCCTATTAACCAAAGTTCTATCCATCAATCCATGGTAATTTGTTTTGTCCTCATGAATTAAAAAAAAACATGGCTCTCTTTCAGTTTCAGTTCTTAGATTTTTGTTTGAAATGCCTTGATATATTAAAGAATCTTACAAGGTTCCTTTGTAGAACAAATCAACCCACAGCATCACAGAACCTCCACCGTAGTTACTCGCATTAGATGCTTTTCCATAATTTCACCTTTTGAGGCACACCAGACCCATCTGGACTGCCTTTTTTATGACCCATCTCGGATTTAGTTTCATTTGATCAAAGTAAACAAATCCAGGTCAAGTCCCAGTAGAGGCTGTATACACTCCAAGTGGTTACATATTTGACTGAAAATATTTTTTTAGTATTATTCTCAAACTAATTTGCATCTAGGTAACATTTGTGTAAACTATAACAAGAAGCTATTCGCTACTTACTGTGAGCCAGTTTTTAGGTACAGTACATTCTTCAGGTCACCAAACTTACTGTAGGCAGGGACTGCTGTGCTGCAATTGAGTGTTTGAGTCACGCAGAAACAATAACAGCACATGCCAACATACACTAAATGTGTGCATTTTCATTTTCTTGTCACTCCAGTAAATTCTGCATGTTTGATTAGCTGACCATTGTGCATTTGAAGAAGGTCGTGTGAGCTGAACCTCTTCTGGACCCGTTACAATGCCAGTGTTTGCAATCTGTTTATGTGTTCCCCAATTTGCAGTAAAGTGTTACTAATTGCCTTGATTTCCTCCAATGAATGATGACTGCTTTTGGATTGAATTTTTATCATAGATGCCTTTTTTTTTATGCACTCTATAATGCCACGCTTCATGTAGCATGTTATTATACTGCTAGTGAAACCATCTCTTCTGCCTTCCAGTAAATTGGATATTACCGGGTCTGTTTTTTCCCCCTGAATGGAAATGTATGCCCCACTGATGGGGTGAAAAAGAAAGGAGCAAGCAAAAACTTGAAGGGATCCTGGGAAATTGAAACAGGAAGCCTTCTATCACAGCAGGACTCTTGCTGCGAATGTTACCAATGGCAATCAGATTTCACACAGACTCTCTAGGAGCACAGATTGTTGTAATTATAGAAAGTTTAGGACTGGAGTGGGCTGCAGGATGCGACAGGAAATCCGAGTGGAGAAGTGTCTTTTTGCACCTGCTTTCAAAGCAGTCAGTGTAGCGAAAGCTGGTGGGATGCTCTTGTTGCCAAGTCAACGCAATAAACAGAGAGGAAACCAAAAAAAAAGTTTGTATCTCCATAGCTGTGAAAATTGATGTAAAACTTGTTAATGTGCATTGTAAAAGTGTTCATAAACTGCAACATAACGTTAACTCTTTTTTTTTTTTCACTTTTTGTCATAAAACCACAGAAGTCTATGAATGTCAACATTCTCACAGAGCAGTGTATAATTATCTAGTGGAACTAAAAATATACAGGTTTTAAAGTTTTTCTACAAGTAAAAATATGAAAATTAAATATGCAGAATTAAGACTACGGGTTGTTTGGTAAGGGTTAGAGACTTTCTTTCTTTGAAGAAATTGCTAAAGGTCACTCTGAGTAAATGGAAAACATCTGTGAACATCGATCTTTAGATTTTGCAACATTTTCTCAATTACTGATCTAGACAAATCGAAGCAAGGCTAAGATCTCTAGACAGTCCTGCTCAAATGGCTGCTTCATTTCACTTCAACTATTCTAATAGATTATGTAAATGCTTGACCCACTTTTCTGATTTGTGTCAGTAAAAACATTTGAAAGCCATTAATTGTTTTTCTTCCACTTCAAAATTGAGCATTATTTGTTTTTGGCATAAAGATCCTTAAGTTTTATGAAGTTTTTGTAATGTGATGAATTACTAAAAGACTCCAAAGACTATGAATACTTTAGCAAGGCACAGTATATTAAATTTATGAAATATGAACCAATCTTTTAAGCTTTTTTTTTTCTTTTTTTTTTACATTTAAATAAACATTCTGGAAATATGACTCTAAGCGGATTATTGAATCTCTTGATGATTCCTTATTCCCATTTGCCCAAAAAACATAATCTTATCCTGTGTCCCTTGAAATCATAGGTGTGATTTTATATTGAATGTGTTGTATTTGGACTCCTATGAGAAATAAGGTAACATTGGATAAGATTAACTTGAGGAAATACACAACACTCACACAAGCTCTTTTTTTTTCTTTCTTAGTTTCTTCTCAGATCCAGGAAATTGAAATCCAAATAAAAAGAAAACAGAAAAAGCAAACCAACGGCGATGCTGCACTGTTCCCAAGTTCCCCTGGTGTGTTGGTGTCTTTAATGACAGCGGTTCTACTCATACTGTGCACTCCCTGTGAACATTCTGCATAGACTTTCAATATAACAGACACTTCTTTATGCCTATCGGTGGCTTGGATCCTCTGTACTCCTCCTGAAGGTTATTTAATAAGCTGAATCTTCTTATATCGCCCCGGCCCTCCGGCTTCTTTCTTTGATTACCTGCTCCTCCGGCCTGGCCTTGGTGCCCACCCTAACGTGGGCGTCCCGAGAGTTCCAGTCACAAGATACATCCATCACATAGCCCTCTCCCCTCTAGCTTGTTTGAGGGACCTGGATCACCTCTCATGTGGACTTGATTTTTATTTATTTATTTATTTATTTATTATTTTTTTTTTTTTATCTCAGACTCCAGTCCAGACTGAGTCCAACATCTAATCTTCCCTTTACTGGACCCATCTGTCTCCCCTGCCTCCGCAAAACAGTAAAACCATGCAACGTCTCCAGCGGTCTCTCTCCATTTCTCCCGCTGCAGGCTCCCAGTCCGCTGCATGTGTGCTGTGTTGCTATTAATAAGATGGCTTCCTGGTCCGCTATGTGCCCATCTAGCTGCACATCTGTGACTGAAGAAGCGAAATGGTCATTAAAGGCACAGTCTCTCTTGGCAGTAGAGTGTTTCTGACCAGCTTATTAAATGTAGCTCAACAATTGTGTTCCCAGGGAGGGAGGAATCTCCATCTAAATCTTCTCTTCCCTCGGCTTCAAAAAGAAAAACAGCAAAGGAATTTTCGAAGCAAGGACATTAGTCAGTCCCACATATTATCTATTTGGCATCGCAAAGGCACTAATTGAACATGCAGACTTCTTTCCCCCTATCTCGTAATAATCATTATGATTTAAACAGTGAGATGACATCTCCGTACATGGCAGGAATACCAAATAGCCAGGGATGTATTTGCATACATGTCTTTAGGCGCATATTAAAGTCCACATCCTTTTTTTTTTTGCTCATTTTGAATAAAAAGCAAACACGTATCACATCCTTGCATATTTTTATCAGCATATGTGTTCAATTTTTGCATGTCTGGGTGGAAATGGCTCTGTTCACAGATCACATGTGAGGGGCTAGTTGCAAAGGCGCTGAAGGTCGTTTGGTTTCTTTTTTTTTCCCCCTCCCTCTCTCTTCCTGTAAGCAATCAGGATAAAAGCTCTGCTTCTAAGGAAGTGCTCTCCTTTTAATGGAATGTCTTGGACATTAAAGACAGCTAGTGTGGAGGATCCTTCATGCCAATGTCAGCTTTCATTTTTATTAAGACTTCTGGGTTATTGAGGACCATAAATACAGATGTTAAATGCTTTGGTTTTATTGCAGAACTGCAAGAAGTGCAGAGGCTTTTGATAATGCAGGAAATCCCTCTTGCAACATGCAAGCCACCCTGATCCAGGAGCGTTGCATGAGTGCTCCTTTTTTTTTAGTTTTTGAATCTAATTATGAAAAAAAATTGCACATAAGATGATTAGGTGATACAATCTTTTATGACATCCAGAAGCTGATGTTCAGAGAGAGCTTCCACTTAAATATTGATTATGAACTTCATTCATGGCTGCTGCTCATTTTCAGTTGATTTTCTGACAAGGATTTGTGAATCATGCAGTTTCATAGAGGATGGGATTGGAAAGTCCTTGTAATTAATGTCTTACTCCCTTGTTCCTGATTTAGCGAGATACTGTGGCTTCTGTTAGAGTGATGTTACTCTGATGTAATAATGGAAAAGAGAAACAGGCTCCCATGACCTTTAAGAGAAAGTATTTTGAAGTATGTAGGCTGGTGAGTCATCTCAATTCAAAATGGCCAGAACAGAAAATACCCCTGCACCCCACACTGTGCATTTCCCCAACAGAATGAGTATTCATTTTTTTTATATATATTTGTGGAAATGATGTGTATTTAAATCAATCCACCGTTAATCTAACTCAAATGTGTGCAATATTTTAAAATATTTATTGTTTTGATCTAAGTGAAGTGTTTAAGGAACAAATTTCTATGTGAAGTCATGCCAAGCATTGGTGATTTTAGTGCACGTATCAGTGGAAATGTGCTTTTTCAGGCAGTCATTCAATTCAAAAGTCTGTCAGCAACATTTCTGAGACCCCTATTTAATCTGCCCCTGTCAATCTGTTGTGGCTGCAGCTGCTGGGGGATTTAACCCTTCCATAGCCATGAGCATCTGACCTCTACAGTTTTTTCATGTACAGTATGTACATTTTTAAAGTACATGTGGAGCTATGGAGGACCTGATCCATTACAGGTATTGAACCCAATGACAATGTTTTTTTATGGCTCAAATATCAAAGAACACGATCATATTCAATGTAAATCTGTAACCTTTTAGCTTGAAGACAAATCTTTTACATTTGTTGCACAGATATTTCTAATTCACCAGTAAATGTATTTTCTAGATTTGTCATAATGTTTAAAGGTAAAGGAAAAAGCCCCTCTGTCAGTGGGGCAGTCTAGTGTTGCAAAGTGAGTATGTTAAACATAAGTACGGATGAGCAAATATTTAAAAAATTGTTGAACTACCCATACTCTTGTTTTAGCAGTCTGTAAAAGTATCTACATTTCTATGCACTCATGGTTGGGCCTACTCTTGTATGAATTACTGCATCGATATGCCGTAATACTACTGCCATGTTACATCTGTGACATTTGAACCTTTGAAAATATTATCTGTGGTTTCCTCTCTGGAATCAGTTTCAATGGTTAATTTCTCTATGGAAAAGTCTAAAAGCATACCCTCCCTGACGTCCCTCTTGCCATTGCTCATCATGCATAGGTGCTATCAATGTCATCTATAGTAGGTGTCCTGATTGTTTCTGCAAGCTCAGGCCTCCATTTCTTATCGGGCTTAGGTTACAAATAAAACGACATTGGCTGAGTTGGGAAATGAATTTGAATCAGCAAGAAAGATAGCTGCATAACCTCATCCTTTGGATGTTATTCATAGCCAATGCAGCTGTCATTGTTGTGCAAATTCCCCCTGCTTGAGAGAAACCAGGGACAATTGTCAAAGTTGAATAGACCTCCATTTCTCAGATGTCGGTGGCATTCAGTGCCTCGACACTGTAAAGTTACCTGCATGTTTGGCCCAATAGAAAGCCTCTATGTCTAGGCTTGATTTGGCTGTTTGCTGAAGGGTGTCTGTGCATCTCAGGGTGTGAAAAGGGTCTATATGAAATGAGAGAATGGGGGCATGCCTTGTCAGGTGCCGTATTCTTCCACGGCGATTGACAAGAGCGATAATTAAACCACGGGGATGCCATCTCTGCGAAGCAAGAATGCTTGTATTTCTTTACGCCGACTACTCTTTGTTGTCCGCTATATACGATGGCAATTCATTGTGTGGAAAAGCATGCTGTTTTTCACAAGTGGCCTATGCTGTGTTATCCAGTTCCTCTTTGAACAACAGTGGATTTGACAATTGTAGCAACGCATATTTGCCTTACAAAGACGGCAGATTGAACTTGAAATACGTTGCAAATGCCCTAATTCATGCAGAAATGTTATTTGCATCGCTTTACTAAAATAAAATGAATCTAAAGGTTTACTGAACAAGGAAAGCTTTAAAAAAAAAGCATTTCTAAAATATCCAAGGTGGAGCAGATCTTGTTATATTAAAGAGAAATTTTTTTTCCAGGCCCTGTTGTCAGTTTGGAGTTAACACTAAGTAATACCCAATTGGATTGTCCATCAGATGGAGACAGCTTTACCTGTCCCCGGGCAGAAGAGAGCAGAGGAATGAAGAATTGATGAATGGTCCGAAAAGAGTAAAGGCAGTTTAGTCAGGTACTCCAGTCTGTCTCAGCTTGCAGCAGGTAGCTGAGCCAATAAAGCATGAAGTTATAGGTGTTAAAGAGACGAGCAGTGGGTCACAGAAAGAGGCAGAGGATAATTGAGTACTTTAGTAAATCCACGCTTCCATCAACCAAGGTAATGGCATACAGCTGGACTTCCCAGCTCCAGTAGCTTGACCGCCATGTGGCACACTGTCTAAGCAGTATCCTCCAAGACAATAGAATGAGGACCATCTGGTGATGCACTGCTGAGATTGCTTTTGAAATCTAATCACTGCTGATGAACGAGGTGACTACAGAAAACGTTGTCTGTTGAAGACCTGCAATCCCCGAGAGAAGATTTTGACAAATCATTAGTTCAGGTAGATGCCATCCGTGATTCTTGATAAATTGTTGTCCAGACCGCATTGATAGCACTCCTGGCAGACAGAGGCAGTTGTGAGTGGCAGTAGCTGCAGCTGGCGGCTGTGCCTCGATGCTCTATGATCCTGTTAGACTTTAGATCAATTAAACCGATAGCAGCGTCACATTGTACTCAGACCGTCTTGTCTGTTTCCTGTCTTGATTGGTCTAATGACTAGATGGAAGTTCCTGTCTGGTTGTCTATCACCTTCCCTGTCTCACCTATATTGAGTGATCTCTGAAGCATTTTCCTTGAGCTCCTCTCTTCCTCGATTCTCATAGCAGTTTCTTTCTTTTTCCAGTACCCAGCCCTCCCCCACGTCGCTCCTTCGTCTTCTCACCATGTCTCCCTAACTCAGCCTTAGTCTTTCTCTGGCACCAGTGTAAAGCATCCATTATAAAGCAATGCATGGGTGTCTGTGTGAGTGGGAGAGAGGGACTTGGCACTTCTCCTGCCCCACCTGCAGAGGAAGCACTGACAGCTGAGCACTGGGGGCTCATCCCCAACACCACCACCACCGCCTCCTCCTCCGCCCATCTCCATTTCTCTCTGACCTCCCTCCTCCTCTCACACCTTTTTCCATCTCTCGCCTTCTCTCCAAACCTCCCCTTATTCCCTATTGTTGTGTACACATTGACCCAATTTCCGCCAACATGTTGTGTTCCCAAACACTATTCTCACATCAAATGTCGCCATGTTCATTTTTTCTTTTGTACCGTCTTTTCCAGGTTCTTTTCCCATCATCAATGCTTTTGTGAATGCACTTCTCTTCCTTGCACCCACAATTGTCTGCCTTTCCCCATTAGGGATTCCACACCAGACAACAAGGGTGACTAGATGTGTCATTAGATAGTCTGTTGTTTCCGTGTTTGTCTGCCCGATGAACTATGGTGTAATTAGCTGAACTTTCTCCTTTAGTGTTGACCATGAATACTCTGTTTGCTTGTTGTTGCTGACAACTCACCCCTGCAGTTAGTTAGGTCAGTCCTCAGGTGCCCATACATCTGTTTATCTGGGCCCAGTAAAAAGCATTCGGTGTCTCTGCATGAATAACAGATGGATTGTGTGGAACCGCTCTGATGCCACGCCATGGATGGGAGCACCATAACACTTCTTGCCACATTTGAAGGATCTTTTGAGACAGAAAGAATCACAAGTAATTCATAAGTAGGAGTGTCTTGATCAGCATTTTTTTGGCCATCTATATTGATCCAAATTATTTAAGAATAGGGATTTGTCAACACAACGTGTGTCCACTGTCCAGTTTTGCAAGCAAAGCTGTGAAACAGTACAGTGCTTTCCAGTATCACACGATTTGCATTAGTATTTTTGATGTGTGGCATTATCTTGCACTCTATTAATGTTCAGAACGTCATAGTTAATGATTTTCGCGACAGCAACAGATGTCTTGTCTGCAGATTCTGCAGGACAGCTTCATTATGCATGTTCAACCCTGGGTTAATTTGATGTGGAAATTGTCGCAGCAACCTGTCTCGATATGCATTTTTTCAATAAACTCACATCTTGCGTTTGCCAATGAAGTATTTGTGCCAATCAGTGTGTTGTGCTGCTCGGCTAACACTGGAATATGTCCTCAATGGTTCTTCTCGATTGTATCATAAATTTTTCATAAATTTTAATCACTAGTGTTTCACCTTCTCTGTTTGTTAGGAGAGTTTCTTCAGTAACAACGAGGAAGTAGAACATAACAACATGACATTGATATGTTTAACCCTTTAGAATAGAAAATGTTTCATGCAAAATAATATATATTGACAACAACACTATGAAGATTAATACTGATTTGACAATAGGAAGGTTGGTTTACAAGGAAAACTCTTTATTTTCCCTGTGTCATATTGAAAAAGAAAACAGTTTGAGTAATTTGCTGAGAGGCAGAACTCACGGGTTTTCCTTACAGAGAACCTATCACAGTGCAACACAGATACTGGTGTTCATGTATCCCATCTGGATACTTAAAACTTTCCGCCATGTTTGCACATGCTAATATCACCTGTTATGTGCTGTCACAACACACAGTCTGCTAAGCCATGTGTTCATTTCTGGTGAAAGCAAATGCATTAACAGTAAAATTTGCATAATCTGGCTGCAAACAAAAAAGTGCCTATTGAGAGGACCTTCTGTTAAACATGCTGAAAAACAAAAACCTCAAGTGTATGTGCCAGAACTGTGAAACCTGAATACAACACTAAATCTTTAGATCTCAAGCCCACAAGGCTCGAATAGATTTTTAGCTTAGAGAGGTAACATGAGCCATAGATCCTTTTCAGAGTTAAAAGAAGGTAACTCACTGAATTGAATGAAACTGTTAGGGACTGAAACAGCCAAAGTGTTTTTTTCTCTCTCTCTCTCAGCTTAAAGATAGAGACAAACTCTTCCTTTTGAAGCTATAGTACTTCAGTTTTGCTCAGGTTCAAACTGAGAACTGGCCGACTGCTGACTTAACAGTGAAAACAAACCACAGCTAAAGGGAAATAAACCTTTGCTTGCTGCATTTTAAAGGTCATCTGAGCTGCAATTATGATTTACTTGTACAGAAAGCTAGCTTGCAGTGATGACAATATTACTTCTGATCAAATATTCTGACTTAGTTTAGTTTTAAAAAAAAATACAAGTATTGTCATTAAGTACAAAATTAGAAACCGACCACCACAAAATTAGTTGGTTCTTTAAACTGTTCACTGCAGTAGAACGCTGTATCATAAAGACTGCAAAGTGTCAAAACAATAATCTACCAAATATTTTAGCACAAGGTAAAAAATAAAATTATCATAAACAACCTTCTAAATATGCATTTATTCATAAGACAATTACTTAAAGGAGTTTTTAACTACTAATTTTTAAAATTGCTGTCACACTGCTTCTAGCAATTGAAGGCATGTACGCTGTAGTGTGGCTGAGGTACTGAGGCACATAGCAATTGTGTGACAGCAGTTTGGTTTTTGTTGCATTTAGTTGTGCAGCAGTGTCGATGTTTGATCCTTCTCTGTAGAGACGCCAAAGCTAACATTATTTTGTAGGTATCACTACTGATGAATGCCTGCTCTTCTTCACTATTGCTTGGTTGTGGCTGTCATCATAAGAGTGGCTTTGTGTGCAAAGTATAGACTAAAAAGCTGAAGATTTTTTTTAAAATAAGTGTTTTGGCAGTAATATGTTCTCACCTGCACCGACAAAGCAACATGTTTTTTTTTTTGTTTGTTTTTTTTTTGTTTGTTTTTTTTTTAGTGTAAAGTTTTCAGTGATGTGCTACATTCTTTCATCTAAGAAAACAGTGGAGAGCAGAAACGATGATTCCTGAGTTTTAACCCAACATGAACTTTAAAATGTTTGCAATGTTTCAAAGAAATGTGAAGTTCTTTGATTCCAAATTGTAACGTGACTTGAACACGTCAAACTGATCGTTTTATACATTTTTCCTTGTGTATGTTTTTTGTGACACGTAAAATGAATCCCACCTTGCGCATTAGTCCTATAAATAAGTGCTGGAGACGGTAACACCTAAAACAAATGTTCTGGACTGGAAAACCAAGGACTTCCTTGCACTGTTGGAGTGTTCAGTCTTTCCCAGAGCCGTGTATTTCTCTTAAGACACACTGTTGGCTAGTGTATGTTATTTTTCTTCCTGTGAAACCAACTTTCACATCCTGAAACAACAGGTCTTTTAGGGAAGCCATTCACAGCTTTTTAGTTAAATCTCCAGCAGGGTGAGAATGATAAATAATGCATTTTTGCAGCTTTGCATGTACTGTGTGATATCTGTGTATGTCTGCATCTCTGTCCACAAGCAAATGCCCACAAAACAGGTACAGAGTCAGAGCCAACAATTTAGAGGCTGAACTCAAAGATGCAATTTGTTGCCCAGAAAGAAAATAAACAACTTCTAAGGCTTTCCTTAAAGCCCTTTAAGGAAGAATTTGAACTTTTCTGACCTTGGCCGTAATAAAATTTATGTAGATGCCAACGGTGTCGACAATGACTACAATAGGCAGGTGTCTTTTATTTTCAGCTGAATATTAATAGTTTTGCACACATATTGCTGTACTTTGATGTTCTCAAATTTCTAGGAGAGGTGTTATATTAGCATTCAAATGATTGCAGCATCAAGTCTGGACTGGCTTAAGGCATATTTCCATCAACACAACTTATAAACTGTCTGTATGATTTCAGGTGTACAAAGCTGACAAGCTTTATGTTTCTGCATCATCCTTTATTCAGAAGTATTTGCATAATAAAATTTTTGAGACAAGCTTTATGGATCATCTCCGTATCTAATCTTGGACATGTCCCTTCCATGCCTCCATCCATACTTGCTAGTCCTCACAGGGTCATAGGGGGGGTTGGTGCCTATCTCCAGTGTTTATTGGACAAGAGGCAAAGTACACCCTGAGCTAATCACCAGTCCATTGCAGGGAAATGTTTCAAACAACACACAAATATTTCCACACTACACTTTTTTTTTTTTACATCATCCCTGCCTGCGTTACAAACAGAAGCTCCCCGCCCTGTGAACATATCCAGCACAAAATCTACCACCAAGAAGTACATGCTGTGCACTCCTCTGAACTTCACAGGTGTTCATGCGTAAAAGTGGGGTCAAGCGCCTTTATAAAAGATCACTTTTCATGCTGGAAATGTTAAGTTGTTGCCAATTATATACATATACATTTATGTAGATGAAATATCTAATATTTGCTTTAAACTTTGACTTTATGTTTCTACTTGAATTTTATTCAATAAACTTGTTTTTTTTTTTTCCAAATATGTTATATTATAAAATTCACATGATCTTCAATAATGCCTTGGTATTGGTCCTTTGAAAAAGAATAGTTGAATTGTATGCTAATTAAAGTGGAAAAAAAGAGAATACCATTAATGAGTTGTTTTAGTCTAGACATTATTTCAGTCGACTTTAGACAACTATTGATTTCTAGAGGCAAGCACTGGCTTACTTATTCTGTTTTAAAAGAGAAGAATAATATATTAGCAGTAAATTAGTTATTGAGGTTAATAAGATTGTTGTGTGAAAAGTAAGCAAACAATTCAAACAAAAGGAAGAAAAATAAAACTCACAATGAGATTCTAACAGAGTTAATTTGAACAAATTTACTAAAATTGTGATTTCTCTCTAATTAAAAAAAATAACACTTTTGCACCAAACGGCTACATGGATTTACCCTAAACTGTGTTAAGATGTGTTTGTTTTTTTCACATTCAACTTAACAAACAGCCATAATTCCTATATGGCATGTGCTTTTAATTTAGCACTTCGTTGCTGTGAGTTAGAAGGTTATCATCCCTTGAGTGAAACATAGCAACATCATAACCGAATGGAAGATGGATAGAAGTCAATACATGATAATCCTGAGAGAAAACCTCTTAGAGGCTGCAAAGGACTTGAGTTGGCCACCCTGGGATGATTTAGATGAAAGCATTTTTATGTGTTAGAATGATCCATTCAAAGTAAAGACCCAAATCGAATAGAGAATTTGTAGCTGAAGGTTAATATTCACAGACGCTCCTCATCCAATCTGGCTGAGCTTGAGCTATGGCACACCAAAGCATTTGCACAAATTTCAGACTCTGGTTGTGAAAACACAGTAGAGACATAGCAAAAAAAAAAAGACTGGTAGCTGCAGCAAAGGCTGATTCTACAAAGTGCTGAGTGAAAATGGATGTAACACTTATCAGAGTCTATTTGCAGTAAACATCGAAAACTGTGTGTCTATTTCCTACAACTCTAAAACTGTGCACCTCTTTGTCCTATTCCAACTCATAAAAATCCTCATAAAAGACACTGAAGTTCAGTGTTGTAACATAAGAATATGTAAACGTTCATGTGGATCTGGTCAAGTATTTACCAAGCACACAATATCCCTCCATATACCTATGCTTTGGTTAAGATATGGTCCACTATGTTCATGATTGTTCATTGCTTTTATAGACTATTGATCACTCCTATATTGTCACAAGTTGGTGTGTCAGAATTGCATCATAAAAACCTCCAAAATTTCAGCGAGTATCATAATGTCCGACGAAAGCATGCAAATCCAATTGGAAACGTGTGAAAGGAAACAACAGGCGAGGTCTTACTTTCACCTACAATGATTCACCTACAGACTAGGTGAAACAAACTGCGGGTGACATTTGGTGAAAATTTCCCAGTAGAGAGCTTGACATTGTCCACATTAGTTCGGATGCAGTCCCACATCTTGGGCGATATTTAACGTAAAGCAGCAGGCTTCTACTTGGTTGCTGTTCCTCTTGAAGGTACCGCAGGTTATTTGCAAAAAAAAAAAAAAGAAAGCATGTTTTTGACAGACTCGCTAAAAGAAACCCTTTCAGTTACATTCTGCTTACTTGAAAAACAGACATTTAAGCATTGTCTGTTGTTGAAGTGAAGGCTGCTGGGAGTGCATGCATCTTCTGCAGCTTTATGGGTGCTGCCAAACCCATATGGCACGTTACTAATTCTGATTAATCCGCACCACTGCGATCAATCCGCGTCACCATCCTCTGCACTTGCACTGCAGAGAATGGTGAAACGTAAGAGCGCCACATTTCACAAAATACCATCATGGTGATCTGTTTATTGTCCATTATTTAAAAAAAAAACAACAACACATTATTGCTTCTGCCATCTTCCAGTGAAGAAAGCGTAACAAAAGAGTATTTACCTTCCAAACACAGAGCAGCACGCAACGCATATAAAATTGTCTGTGCTCACCCAGTGAGCTATTCTTAGGGTTCCCCTCGGAGCCACTATCTAATTGGAGCCTCGGTTGTCCTGTCGGTGGAGCTACCCTCTGCATAGGCATTCGACGCGGGATGTGAGTAACTGAGATTTGCTGTGTGGGTGTCTGTGCCTGTTCTCCAGCATGTCCCGGGACTCCTGCTCATCAGTGAGGGCTTCATTAGCAGAGGATGGGAGGTAGCTTCAGAGACAGAACAGCTGTTTAGCTAACCACTTGCTTTGTTAGCCAGCCTTCTCCGTATGCTTAACTGCCTAAATCTGTCCCCTTGCTGCTAATAGAATGCTCATTAGAAGAGAAGAGGGAGACTGTGAAACAGCGCCACTGTGCCACAGCCCGAGCTCCTCCGACTCCTCCTCTCCCTCTGGTCTCCATTAAAGAGCTGTACAGAATAAGCGTTCCTTCCAGTTCAGCAATTTGTCCAGCCCTTTTCACCTCGTGACCCCGACCCAGAGGAAAAGACGAGGCTTGTACCCCTAACCCTCTAGAGACACTCGCCCTCTTCGTATCAAAACATCCTCCTCAGAGCAAGAAAGAGACACGACTAAAAAAAAAAATCCCACAGGACAGGCAGGTATTACATTCCCCCCCCCTGCACTCCCCCCAAAAGTGCAATGAAGCTAAAATATTCAAACGGCGCAAAATGTGGTGTTGTAATTTGTCAGCAACCCAAAAGAACAAGCCTACTTCTCGATGTGAAAACTGATGAAGCTGGCAGGGAGGACTGAAAGCTGGGACATCAGAGGTGGCACTGCGAATATCTGACGCCATTCACTGAAACAGCCACAGATCAGAGCCAAAAACTCTGCACACCCGTCACAGCCAACACATCCCCGGCGGTGAAAGGATGGCCCGTGTTTGATTAAAATTCAAACAGGAGAACGTGTTACCATGGAAGTACTTCACTGAATTTACACAGATGAGACACAGGCGCGAACACTGTCCATGCAGAAATGCTGATAAACAATCTGCATAGCTTCATGGTGGAAGTCGGACATAAATCTGTGAGCAGTGGAAGCGAAATTCCTCAGAATGTTTATGTCAAGTGAGAGGAATCCCATCGCTCAGAGTTGCACACTCACATATACGCAGGAATATTTTCACGTTTGAATAAAGATTCCTTTAAGATAAATGTAACACAACCACTTGCAGGTCTTGCATGGAAAAAAGGACAAGGAGCGTGGACAGAGGAACAAAATGGAAACCAGACATAGAAACGGAATGATCCAGCACTGAAAAGGGAAAATACTATCTGAAATACTTATAAGGGACAAGCGAACCAGATAAACTAATCAGGGAAAATTTAGTACAGTGCAGGGAAACTGAATGGGAAGACAAATTAACACAGTAAAGAGAAGAAGCCTTGCAATAATCTAAGAACACAAGAATAATCTAAGACACTTTAGCCCAAGGGAATGAATAAATAGAGCAACATACCTAAGCAACAATAATAAATGTAGAGAAATTAATAGAATTTGGCACAACCAAGAGAACATAAAAAAACCCAAGTAAAGGAAAGAATCAAAACACCAACACAAATAAAACGCATACACCCAAGGATCATTGCATCACCTATTTGTTTTTAGACTCTATTTAATGTGAACATATTAATTCCTAATTCTACCTGTGGATTAAAATATCTGCATCACTTATTGGTTTACAAATGAAACTGTGACCTTTTTTTCCTCCTTCCTGCCTCTGTTTTTTTTTTAAGACCTAAAGTGTGCTGTGATAAAGCACTTTTGCAATTTCTCTCTGACATTTTTGTTCCAGTTGGATTTATGGCAAAAAGTCACATTTAAACTGTGAAGTGAAGATAACAGCAACCTGATGTGAAAAGAGCAAATTGGAAAGAGCTCACAGTGCCGCTTTTAATGGCAGTGTTTGCACCGGCAATAATTAGGCTCCACTTGCTTTTTGAACAACAAAATAAGAACGAGCAGAGAAATGGTGCAAATGATGTGAAAAATTTGGAACTAACGCCATGTGCACTATAATTTTAGGAAAACTTATGCATTTTTCAAAGGTGCATTATCAATGCATTTCACAGACACCTCCATTAAGTTACTGCCACTGCGTTTCCATAAGACTGGTCTAGATTTTTTCTGAGCCACTGTAACACTTGGGATCAATTCAGCTACATTTTGGACAAGGATGTCAAGTGTGAACTCAAGTGTTTAAAGGACTTTTTTTTTTTTTTTTTTTTTTTCCTCAAGCACTTCTTTGTAAACTTAAGACATTTCTTCACACAAGAAATGTCCTCACCTGGTTACCCTGTTTGTTCAGTCCTTTAGTAATTGCACATACATGTCGTAAACTTTGATATGAAATCAGGAATTTACTAATTCCTGGTTTTATTTTTCCTCTTTTTTTTTAAACAGTTGCCATATATGATCTCTTGTGCTCAAGCGATTTTAGATGTACAGAAACTGATCATATTAAGATCACATTTTTCCATTCATCTGCCTCCTTCAAAAGCCCCAGTAGCTACAAATTGTTTTGTCTAGAAGTCATAATGGGGACAATAGTCATGGGACCAAGAGAGAGAGCTACCACAAAGAAAAGGGCCCAAGGTAAGGGCTGCACAAAGAGATCCCTGAAGGAGTCTAAAATAGGAAAATAAAAGTGTGGAAAGCTACTTTAAATAAGAGATGTTATGTTAAATCTACTTTTTTCTTTTAGCTTTATATCATCTTATAATGTTATTCCATCATGAAAAACATACCTGGAGTGTTGTTTTTGATTATTTCATGCATGTTTGAGAAATTCTTGAGTCTCCCCTGGCGACCATCCCGGGGTGCCTGAACACCCGCTCTCTCTCACAAAGCGCCGCCTTTTCCACACTGGTCCTCTTTGGTGCCGCAGTCTCCAGCCAGGTCTGCACCGAGTAAAAAAAATAAATAAATAAAAACTAA
Organism: Poecilia formosa; assembly: GCF_000485575.1. NCBI lineage: Eukaryota > Metazoa > Chordata > Actinopteri > Cyprinodontiformes > Poeciliidae > Poecilia > Poecilia formosa. Next base: position 3,342,843 of record NW_006799965.1, on the reverse strand, counting down.
AGGAGGAAGAGTTAGTGATATAGGTAGCAAGTACCAGAATTATGAGTACATAAACCTTCAGAATCGCTATTCATCTACCTGATTTCTGTTCGCACTTAATCCTTGCAAGGTCACAGAGAGGCTGGTGCTTTTCTTGATCAATGAACAGGAGGCAAATACACCCTGGACAGGTCGCCAGACCATCGCAAGACACTCCAGGTAGACAGCCATGCATGTACACAACCACCTTTAATTTTAACACAGCTGAAAGTCTGAGTTCATTTTGTCACCTGTTTTGCTTTTCCTGTGTTGTTTGGGGTTTTGCTTTGAGTTATAGTTCCTGATTTGTTTTGGTATCTGGCTCTTCTTTTGCATTTTGCACAAACCGTAATGTTCTACTTGTGGTGTTGTCACATTTGCCCTCTCTGAGATTTATTCTCAGTCAGCTTTCTTTTCAGATATGCTTGCTCTGTTCATGTTAATTGTAATGGTGTGTTGTGCCAGTCCTCCTCTTGCTGTTCTTTGTCCGTGTTTCCTCCCTGTTTATAGTTCCATAATTTCCTCTTTGAGATCATCTTTCTTGCCTCCCGTCTCTTTTTGGTTCCAACTCGGCAACAATAACAGTCGACACCAACGCACTTTCCTGTATCGTTCAAGAAATTTGACAAATTGGAGACAATGTTAAACAACGAAAAAAGAAATCTTAATAAAAAAAAAATGTGGATGAGAGCTCTATCAGTATGAGCAAATAACAAAATACTGTTTATGATAGTCTTTGAAATGGAGATGTTTCAAACTGTCCTGGTCCCTTTTTATGCCGTCGTATCCCCTATATAGGAAACCACATTAAATTTTAAGACATGCTGGAACATTTTTAGTGTTACTTGTTTTGTTTCAACTGACAAAAAAACATAATTTTTATGTGTTTAATGTTGGATTTCATTTGAATTAACATATCGACGGAAACATTTAATGTGCCATGTTATTGGAACAACAACAACAACATGGCTTCAGATGCTTCCTGGACATCCAAGGATGAAAGATGTGTTGAGCAATGTGACTTCAGATGTCAAATTTGTATTTGGTGGGGAGAGAGCAAGTGGAGCATGGCAGCATGTGGCATAACTGATAGAGCGCCCCAGTCAGGGTTGCTCCCACACACAAAACCACAGAATCAAATCAATACTTCTCAAACATGCATGTGTGTGCACAAACATAGGGATATTCATTCTGAGCACACAGTATGGCAGGCCCAAACCCATGGGATTGACTGGCATTAAAGGTTGTCCTGGGTAAACACCCTCCAACCACCTTCCATGCTTAACTAACCTCTGTGTCTTCATGCATGCATAGACACACACACACAAACACACGCTCTCTGTGTTATAAGCCCACATATTCTCCTTCTCCAGGGTATTTCATGTAGCCAAAGCTGCAGGCCTGCTAGCACTGGCTGCAAATGGAGCGTCAGAGACGACAGAATATAAAGAATGAAATCAAAACGCAGCAGTCGCACTGGATGGCGTGTTACCATGGAGAAAAAGGACGCAAAATTGGAAACCGTGCACCTTCTTGCGTAATCAAGAAATTGCTTCTTCCTTTTGTTTCAACTTTTGAGCCGCGTACAGACACGTGGAAAAGACCGATAATCTGGAGTGTGACTGCCGAGGCATAAAGAGCCACTGAATGCCTCTCTTCCCCCTCGTGCTGCAGTCACACAACTTCAGCGGCAGCACGAAAACATCAATCCCCACAATGCAGATGGATGTACACCCACAAAGACCCAAACAATACGAGCAAGCGGACAGCAGGCGGTGCGCGGGGGCAGCGTCCACGTGGACGACAACACACACAGACACACGTATGAAAATAAATAGTGAATGAGGCTGCTAGGACAGGAACTCACCATAGCTCAGCTCACAGCTCTTTGCCCTTGTGCCGAGACCTCGGCCTGTCACTCTGTGTTTTACTCCCCGCACCCCCAGCACACTGTAAGCAGCCAACACAATTTCGGGTATTGAGGTGGTGGAGAAACTGTCCACCACTACTCATTTGGCCTTTTCAGAGCTTGACAGGAAAGACTGGAGGTAAAAATACATTGCTGCCTGTCCTGCCAAAACCAGAGCTGAAGGGAGAGGGAAACGTACAGTGCAACATATAGTGCTTATTAATAGGCTGGCCAGTTTGAAATGACGCTGACACTGTGGCAAACATTGAGGTATATTTATATATATATCTATATATGTTGTTGTTTTTCCCCATCTTTTTTTTTTTTTTTTTTTTTTTTTTTTTGAAATTCATAGCAATAAATCTTTGTGACAAA
>NW_006799965.1:3288148-3340525 GCF_000485575.1 Poecilia formosa | reverse complement strand
CTGTCAAACTATCACAATGAAAATGTAACAAGATATCAGCAAACTTAAGATCATTTTTTCTCCAGCCAGCTTCTCTCAAAGCAGGAAATCCAAGTTTTTTTTGCTTGTGTGCTTCATTTGAAATTCATAGCAATAAATCTTTGTGACAAACAGAAGCGGAGGAGTACACATTAATTACTTGTCCTTTGCACATTGTGACACTATCAATCTGTCATCAGCAGCTTCAGAAACAACTGGAATTAACTGTCACTTTTCAACTTCCAGCCAGTCATCGATGCGCTTTATCCCCCCCCCACATTACCAAGCTCAGTTCAGTTAAATGGTATCGCAACGAGATCAGAGATTGCTGATTCACAAGTTGCCAGCATTAGTTGGTAAATATCAAAGTAAATGTCGCTATCAATGTTACATACCTAACAATCAAACACCTCACAGGAGAAAACATCGTAAGCTGGAGGAAATAATAGGGCCGCAGTCATATTGTGAGCTCTTGAAGTTCATGCATATTTGATGCTACCCGCCAGATGTGGTCTCGGACGTGTGGATGTGCAATCCCCCTAACCGAGCCCTGCAAAAATTACATTTCATCCGAGGCCCCAAAATCTAATACACAGGCTTATATTTACTCACAGTTGCAGAGCATCATAAGCCAATATGACCCCATGGAGGAGTGGCGGAGCGGCGGAGCAGCAGAAAATGCGGTTAAATGAAAAGTGCTCTGAGCAAACTCTTCCAAATGCCGTCAATGTCTCCTAGTAGCAAAGTGTCCGAAGAATCAGCTCCGTTTAAAGGATTTAAACCACAATAAGAGAAGTAAACACAGATTAATTGAGCGCGTCTATAAGGTTTCCTTGTTTGCTTAGCTACATTTGAAATCAAATAGATCTGACTCATCCCAAACACACTTTCTTAACTTTCTTTCCCAAACTGGACCGATTTGTCTAACTCATTTTGGTTTGAAACGTCAGGATGTTGGGAATTTTAATTCAACTAAACCACTCCAAACCCTTTTTATTGAACAGCACCTATTCGAGATGAAATTCTTGCATGAGTCACCAAATACATTAGGATGTCTGTGGCTTCCTCCCAATGAATGCAAAGTCACATTTAGCATGCAGAGTGCTATTTACCCAAGCACAAAGCCTCAGCTTGTCTGGAATATTCCCTAGGGGCCAACAGCACACGCAGAGACCCTTACAGAGTCTTATCACCATTTTCCTCCCTTTCTATTTTTTTCTTACCATCCTATGACCTTCCTTTTTTTTTCTTTCTTCGTCATGCTGCTTTTTGTTTGTAACACAATAAGGTACATGATGTTGACAGCTTTGTTGATGGAAATAATTTGGTCTGCCAAGATTTTTTTTTCTCTAATCTGTAGAATATATAGCGGTGTTATCAGTAGGGGTGTAATGGCATCTTCCGTTATTAAAACATCACAATATTTCCCGTGAAAGTAAAGTCTCCCAATGGGCAATAGGCCTATTTTAAAAATTGAGGCTACAAATCATCACTTGGTGTTAAAGCTATGCATAACCTACATTTAAAGGTATATTTCATCTATGTTTAGACTATGCTTAGACTAAGCAGTTTTATAAGCTTATGTTTATTTATACAGCCCCAAGAAATAACTGAAAGTCCATAAGGACCCCAAACAAATTCTATAAATCATACAGAAGTACCAGAAAGTCCAAACCTAATTTTTCATTTTCATATTGTAGTATTAGTATTATTGCGCAGATATTGGCAGAGTTTTGCAGACACATTTTAGAAGTAATTAATGAGCTAATGGAAAGACACACCTTTACCTAAAGTGTCGTTGAGTGCTGGAGCTGTACAAACCGTGTGCTTTTTTAGAACAACACGGTTCGTTTCCACAAAAGAAATGTGTCAGCTTTCCAGCATACATCATAATTTTCAAACAGAACCGCAGCACTTCAATACAACGCAGCTTCTTTGTACTTTTAAAGTAAACTCACCGAGTCGCCCTCGTTACACAGATGATGCGGCATTGACACAATGTCTTCAAGGGAGATGAGAGAAAATGTTTCTGAATCTGTGAGATGAAGTGTCAAGCTGACAAACACATGAAAGAAACACACAGGAGTACTTTTATTAATTTATTGATGGCACGTATGAAGATGTGTAGCTTACTTGGCTAAGGAGCTCTGTTAGTATGACTTCAAGCTCGCTGTATCCCACTAGCTATTCGCTTTCAAATTGCTGCTAAACCATCTCTACATTTCAGCCAGCAATGAACATTTTCTTGATTGGCTCTGCTATTTGCTAATAAAGTCAATCAAAAGAATGAAAGAATTATCCTTATTTTTAAACGGTTTGTGTGTGGGTGCAAACAGTTTGCACCCACACACAAACCGTTTGCGTGCTGGTCAGTCCATTCTAGTTTGGACTGACCAGCACGCACGCTATATGTGGGTGGGCTGCAGAGTATGCATGCAGGTAGGTATTTTCCATGTAAGCTGGAGTAGGATTTTAAGTGGAAAGATTTGCTACGGGAACTGTGAGAATAGCATAGCCGGCTAAACATTAGCTGCTAAGGTTACTAAAATTGACATCTGATTTGAAGCTAGAGGATTGGTTAGCAGTTTAATGAGCATAATGTAGTTCACCAGCTCTAGTTTGGACTGACTTATTTGTTACTGATAACGGATTCTTAGCAACACGGTTTGTAATATGCAAAATCTTTCGCTGTTTATGTCAAAGCTAGACAAAATGTGTCAAAATCATTTCCAAAAAATGTCTTGCTCAAAGTCTTGTCCTATTGTGGTGAATCTAAAATACATTCTAATATTTACTGTGTAATCATGGGCATGCCTCTGTTTTCAGGAGGCAAAACTGAAGTGCTCTCAGATTGATGAGGACTTCCATCAACACATTTCTAGTCGTTGTTGCCACAGGACACATCTCAGCAAACAGAATATCTCCCAGTCAATACAGCAACATTTTATTGGACTGATCTTGATTGGTTCCACCACAGATTGATTCGCCGATCCTGAATGCCGACTCAAAGAGCGGGCGCACAAATTGCTCCTAATTGTTGGGATTTCTAGAGGACTTGATTTGTTCGGGAGCAGCCTCTGCCGTCCGTGGACCTTTTCCGAGCCATATTTTACAATAGAACATGTCATAACCCAATTGTCCTAACGTCCACTTACTGTAAGTGGCTGTGTTGGCTAAAGTGGCTGCCACAGTAATTGACTCAATGGGACTTTACAGTATGAAACATGAGGCAGGGACACAGGGCTCTCCGGGGATGGGCTGTTGTGACAGTGTTGCTGTCTCTCCTCAGCGTTTCTCTCAACACATCTTATACAAGCCTCTCCCTCTCACACACAGGCGCACACGACCAGATGTGCACACACACTGAAGTGCACGGGCGCACACGCTCTATAAATTCACCAGCCCAGCTGCAGGTAATTCCACAGTCAGGTGCAGGGATCAAACTCAGAGAGGCGTCCCCAATCACAAACCTACAGTTTTGTTCTCAGTCTTCAATATGAGCAGAGGAACGCGAGTGACGGGAGGAGAGTGAAAATCATATTTCTTCCATGTTTTTTCTTTTTTTTTTTTCTTTTTTCTCCGTGGTTTGCGTGGTGTGCCGCCTTGAATTAAACAGAGCATGTGTGGCTTCTGGCTGCAGGGCTACTGGCACAATAGGCAGGAGCAGGGAAGAGTGGTGTCAGAGAAACACACAGAGTGACATAGGCACAGCTAGGAAAAAATGTTTACGCTGCTGGAGCCAGCACCCAGCCTGGTACATTCATGCATGGTATAATGGTTAATCAGTTTGGACGCTGCAGATGCTGGTTTGGCCACTGACCTTAAAAGGCATGCTTAATAGGAAGAGCTGTTCTAATAGGGGGGGTGTGCGTTGGCTCCTAGGAGGAGCAAAAATTTCATCACATCCAGAGAGTGCTTTCAACTTTTGGATCATTAATAGTGGTTTTTATATTGAAAGACTTGTTGATGTTCCGAGTTTGAGAAAAATGATTTCTGCCCACAAGGTGCTCCTATGTGCAGTTCTTAATGAGCTTCCTGAACTTCACATGATGTGATGCATGTGTGTGTGCGTGTGTGAGCGTGTGCGCACGCATGTGGGTGGGCTGCAGAGTATGCATGCCTGTAGGTATTTTCCATGCAAGCTGGAGTTGGATTTTACTGCTTAGGTGAAGCAAATTATGTTTAGAGGATGTACGTATGTATCAAGGATAACATGTCTGAGCTCTGGGTGCTAGTTGTTGTTTGTGTTTATGCAAGCTTCACTCAGTTCAGGGACTTTTTTTATTTTTTTATGTGCTGTTTTAACTAGACTCAAAGACCCGTTAGCAAGTGGGATCTGGATGTCGGAGGCGCAAATGGCCAGAGTTGGCATTGAGTTCCCACCCACGTCCCGCTTTTTAGAAAGGCCTGTGCGTATCCATCTCAGTTTCACCTCCATATCCCACAAAGCTCAAAGCTAATTTGGTTTTTGCAAGACTTAGGCACTCACAACACAGGCCAGGGTCTCTGTGTCTCTTTATCTGTCACTCTTTCTTTGCTTCTTTGCTTCCCCTCAAGGGGGCCATCCTCCCCTTATGGTAATTTGTCTGTCACAATTGCAACTGTTGCCTTCTCTGGCTATACATGGCCCAAAATGAGTTTCACTGATCCCATCTGGCTGTCATGAACAAGATGTCACCAAGATTAGAAGCTTCCCATCCTTTCATATTTCATGGCTGAGTTGTCATATTTGTGTGTGACTCAAATCTTTGACCCTCTCACGCTGTACAAGTTTTATATCCACTTTGCCTCCTTGAAGTCAGAGCAGTCCTCGTTTGTCACTGCTTATATAAAATTGAGCCAAGCTTTGGAGCTGTTGTACAAATCACAGCGCCTCGCAAACATGTGAAAACTTTTCATATTTTATTGCGTTGCAACCTGAAAGAGATTTTATTCAGATTTTATGCGAAAAATCAACGCAAAATACTACGTCCTTGTACATAAAAAAATGGCATTCACATTTTTCTTTTTTTTTTTTTTTACAAAAGTGTATTTGTAATTGGTCCTCTTAACTCTAATACCCCTAAATAAAATCCAGTGCAATGAAGTTTCCCCAGATATTTCCAAGTTAGTGACTAGTGTTTTTAATTAACTTTCCTGGGTTTAGTGAGATCCATTTTTGAATTACCAATGACCTGCTGCTGTTTCACCTATGGTACTAAATCTGATATATATATAAATGGAAACCAGTCACACAGAAGTCTGAATGCGGTTGCAGCATTCAGTAGTGTAAATGACCACACACAAAAAATATATATATAATCGCATAAAAAAATCTAATTCCTGCAAAAAAAAAAAAATAAATAAAAATCGAAATCAAGCATCAATCTCATCCATTCAATTTTGTTTCCTTCCGACCAGAAGAAAGACCTTCGTCCACCTGTGTCTTCTACGAGGCCTGCAGCAAATAGAGCTTCTTATAATTTCCTTTCTATTTGCTGTTCTTCCAAGAAGGCCAGATTTATTGAATTGATTGAAATAGTTTCACAACGTACTGGAAACGTAAACTGCAGTACATATATTCAAAAGCAACAGGAGAAGGTTTTCGATGCAGCTGAACAGCGTGTTGCTTTCATAGTTCTCTGGTGAAAGCCACCATTTAAGGGAGCTAAAAGCACTAATCATCTCCTGTTGCCACAATGTTGTGAAATATGTTTGTGGACACAGCAGGAGAAGAGGTGGGAATTCAGAAAACATCTTTAACAACTTGCCTCGTCTAATGAGATTATCAGAGCCACTTACACAACAGTGGCATGGAGATACACGCAGATATCCCTGTGATAACTCATTATTCTCTAGATTTTCGCGCCGCCTGACAGTCAAGGCTGTATGACAGAGGGCGTGATTGTTTCACTTTATTTATTTATTTATTTTTTTTTTAACACAGCTATCAGGGTGTTCTGAGCACTGTATGTGTGTGCAGTGAAGAGCTTGGTGAAAAACGCCTGAAACACTGGAGCACAAAGGGAGCCAGGACGAGAAGGACACAGAGATGGCATTCTCTGCTTTTCAGGGGCTGCAGCAAGCCTGACAACATGCATGAGTGCAAATGGGAGAATTAACCATGCAGGAGCTCTCTATCTCTTGGCATGCCACGGAGACTGCAAGGAGAGAGAAGGGACGAAATCAATTCAGGATGTATGTATGCATGCATACGTGGACAGATCGCGTCCACAGAATGCTGAAAACAACTCAGTTTGTAATATTAAAATAGGCTGTTTGTGTTGCATCTTGAACATTCAGTGGTGTTTTTTTTTTTTTACATCTTTTCTATCTTGAAGACTTTTTTACTAACAATAAATGATTGTTACATAAAATGAATTCTTTGAAAAATGCCAAATAGAACAAAAAAGCCAAGCACCCTATGATTGCTTCATCCATTAAACCCTTTTCCACATGCTCTTCTGGCTTCTGACAAGTACAGCGAAGTGCTTAAAAGCTGCCCCAACCTTAATTTAAGAGTCAAGGGAGATGTTATTTAGCCTGTACTAACTGAGTATGTACATGTGTATTTATGCTTATGCTTCCCTCTGCAAACTCCCTAACCTAATCACATGGGGACGCTCGGATAAGTAGCAGCATTATCTGGCTGGGAACGCCAGATTCAATTTGCCCTATCGGACAATGCAGTGCAGAAGCACCCAAAAGTTTTAGACAATCGAGAAAGGAGCATTTGAAAATTTCAACCTAATCTGCTTTGCCCGCAAATGACAACAAAACGTGCTCTAATCTGAAATGTCCCGCTGTTTAGTAAGCCTCACCCGCGCCTGTGCCAGGCAAATGAATTTCTGAGAAGTAGTCCGCAGATAAGGTGCGATTCAGGTGTCGTGCACATGCCCAGGATTAACAGCCAGACTTGTGAGTTCAAGAAGGAGCGCTTGCTCTGTTGAGCTGTGCATACAACCAGAGGGGGGTCGGTGTGTGTGATGATGGAGCCTGGAGTGTGTGGTATTGAGCGGCGGATGTCACTGCATGATTAGTAGGAGATATCACACTTGCTTGGCTCAGATGCTCATCGATCCTCAAACCTGGTGCAGCCTATCAATGGGGTCAGTTTTATCTTCTCCTCTCCGACTCGCACCTCCTTTTTCCTCCTCAAGCGATTTACCCATTCCCTTCTCCCTTCTTCACTAATACCTTCATCCCTTCCTCTCTTCTCTTTGCCCTCTCTTCCTCTTCTGTTCTACTTTTCCATTCCCTCACTCTTCCAACCACCCACCCTCATGGATCAAACTCTTTATCTGGTCTAAGCCACAGCCTGCAGGCAAGCAGGCAGTCTCTACTGAGGGTAGAGCAGAAGACCCAACAGCTTCAAACAGCATTATATAGGGTTGGCATGAAGCATGTCTCACACTGATAGATGAAAACACTGGCCCCTTAGACACTGCCTCTTTATGGGTGAGATAAAATACAAGCAGGGGCAGTCCCTATGTTTCTAACCCCACACTCTTCAGCTTAAGCATTGCTACCATGTCTCTGTGAGTGAAAGAGGCTAAAAAAGAGAGAAAAAGTTAGTTTTTTTTTCCCCAACAACTTGGGCAAAGGTGGTTATTTTTGTACAGATCAAAAAATGCCCACCTCAGCCCAGATTTTATTGAGGACGACGGATTTTTGGCAGCTATTCTTTTGGACCAACTGCTATGAAACCTTTCCAGGGTAAATCTGTTTTAGAGTAAACACATGACAGTACCAATAACATCAGAATAAAATAGCACATGACTTTTATCTAAGCAAAAATCTAAACAAACAGGTTTAGATTGAATGCTCAGGAACATTTAGGCCTCTGGTGCGTTTTGACCTTAGAATGCCTTGCAAAATTATTCATACCCATTTCCCATGTTTTGTAACAGATCAAGGCCCCGAACCATCTTTCAAGTCAAACCCGCCAGTTGAGGAAGCCTAAACTAAGCCACTGGATTGTAGCTCTGACTGAATCTTTTAGGGTTGTTGCCATGCTCAAAGGTGAACCTCCACTACATAGAATACTTTTTTTTGCAGGTTTGGTATGTGCTTATCTCCATCTGTCTACTCTGACCAACCTGCCTGTATCTCCTGATTAAAAAAATAACCCCACAGCTTGATGATACATGTAGCATTTCATATGTTGGCCAGTTAGCTCAAGACTGGTGTCGTCTAAATACTATGTCTTGTTTCTCAGGCTTGCTATGCCCTTTACATGCATTGAGGCAATGTGTATCCTCTGTAAGGGCCAGATTTGTGAACTACACTGCAAATATTTGTCTTTTTGACAGGATTTCTGCCACTTCTACAACATTATCACATCATCATGGGCCTATTTTGGTTGCTTCTCTTATTATTGCCTGTATGTGTAGGTACGTCTGGAAAGGTTTTGTAGTTGCATAATACTTTTGTTTTCCCGTGGGCAGATTAAACAGAAATGTTCAACTTCTAGGTATTGTTTTATACCCTAAAAGGTCTAAGACTAAATTATAAGACTGTAAAGCTAAATTAAACATGGCTGCCTTCTGATGATAACTGGTTGCATGGATTATTTTACTTCCACTTCACAACAAACCGATACACGGGGCTGGACTATTCCCGACAGTCTTCATAAAATACATACATTGAAGTTTGTGACTCTGACATGAGAAAAGCAGAAAGTTCAGAGGGTATGACTACGTGGGTACTGCCACTGTTTCCCCTTAAATCTTAGGAGATTGAGGAGCATTTACAATGACACTCACAAAGAAGTGTGCAGCTTGCTTTTTTCTCCCTGATTTCATCAGCATCGCTTTGAAGTTGACAAGCTCAGTGTTTGGTGGAAATTTTAATGGAAGCGAAAAACAATGTAGGTGTTGTTGCAGACTGCCAGACCAGTGTGAAATTACCCGCAGCCTAATGCATGATCAGACCAGAGGCACTTGTGTTTAAGTGGATTCAGCCTGTAGGCGGTAGCCATGGAGACAGCAGTTTTAACCCTGTGCTATGAGATTTCAAAAGGGGGGCAAGAATATACAACAAGGAACATTTCATAATTATTTATGTCCTGGACGGCCTCACATTTTTCACACGGGGGTTAAAGAAGCTGGAACATCTCTCGAATGGCAGTAAAATCTGTGACACTTTGCATTCCTGTAAGGATATAAGAGCTTAGGAGGAGAAGTTGCTCAGAAAGAACTTGAGTAAAATATGGCAACATTTATCGAGTGTGCTCAACTGAGCACTAGCCCAGTTTGAGAGAAATGTTTTCCACAGAGGGGCTCTGTGTGTAGTCCACAGGTCTGCGGAGATTTGCTTGCAGCGAAGAGATGCTGGTGGTAAGATGGCTCAGAGGATTCAAGCTCCGCTGAACGCAGGCTTATGTCTAATAATCAGCAGGGAGGGACTCAGTGTGGCCCCCCTTTGGAAAGGAGTCGGTGAGGATTTGATAGACACCACAAAAAGCCGAGCGGAAAGGGGGAAAAATGTAGGCGTACGACATTAAAAAGCTGAAAAATACATGTTCTCGTTGCTGTGATATTTATTTTTTTATGTCTTGTAAGTTACAAATGCATGGTGTGTTTTGTTTCATCAAGAAATGTCCATCGGCAATAAAACACAGCTGGGTAATGAAGTATGGACTTCCTCAGTAGGATTTCACAAAATAATGCCTTTTAAAAAGCTTGATTTGCTTTGTGTGTATTTTAGTTGATGAGATCACAGACAGCAGAAGACATTTTATGGTGGCATTATGAAAAACAGCAGGCTGTGTGTGCTGATACATCCTAAACTTTACTCTTGAGGTTTAAAAAAATCCAACAAGACAAAGATTGAAAGTTCACAAGCATAAAAAAAAAAAACACAGCAACTTTGATGTTTTCTGTTCAGCCTTCTTGTCACTTGTTGAAGAGCTTGCTACTTCTAGTTGAATTTTAAACTTCTCACTGATATTATCCATTCATTTTCTACATCCTCTTAATCTTTACCAGGTTGCAGAGGGGCTGGTTCTAATTTCCAGTGGTCAATGGGCATGAAGCGGGGTACACCTCGAATAGGTCGGCAGTCCATCTCAGGGCAACGCAGAGACACATGGGGCAATCAGTCATACACACACATACTCACCGAAGGTCAACTTAGAGAGGGCAGTGTTTGTTTTTAGATTGTGGTAGGAAGCCAAAGTACCCTAAAAGAGAAGACAATGCTAAATAAATACAAACAATTGAAATGATCACTGAAAATGGTTGAAAGGAAAATGAGTCTATTCCAGATCCCTACCTAGACCTATGTGGTTCATGATTACCAACCCGTACAGTGGCCATGGGCTTTCATTTCACTCACCTACATAAAAACCAATAAAGTTCAAGGAGCTCCATCCAGTTGTTCTACAAATTGTAAGTGAGCGTTTGAAATGTTGCACAAAATAAAGAGTAGGAACATGTGAATTGGGCATGTTTCCATTTGGAGTGAATCAACTAGACTACGGAGAGGGTAATTTCATCCGAGGCTGGCGTTGCACATTCCTGTAACAAACAAGTTGTAGAAGTTGAACAGGCAAAAACAAAACAAAAAAAATAAATAAATAAATAAAACAGATGGTTCTAAACCTTCGTGCTGGAGGTTTGAATTTAGAAATGTTCAGAGCCTTCGACCACGACCAGTTGATGGAAGAGTTTCACCAATCCCATCCCAGCCTGGGGTGACTGGTGAGAGGCATCCCAGTCTGGCAGCTTTTTCCTCCATAAAAAAGGCTTGGACTAAATTAAGGAACTGACCCACCAGTGGATAGGAAAGTTTGCTATGTCAGAACTTATACAGCAAACATTTCCCCTTTGGTATAATAACTCATTTTAAGAAAATCTAAAAATTACCTCCATGGGGTGTAAAACTGTTGTTGCAAATTTGAGATTTTATTTATTTTTTTTCTAATTTTGCTGTTTCTATCACCATTTCTAATACAATACTTCAAAATGTGCATAAAAAAGTTGGTGGAAACACGGCTAATGTGATTAAAGTGAAGAGGGAGAAAATCAAGAAAATTGAAAATGGAAATATATAAAAGAGCTCTAAATGTTTTTTTTTCTTCCTCTTGATTTCACCAGAGGTGTGTGTGTTGATTTCTTCTCTATTCAATAAAAATGAGCAGAATAGTAAAATAAAGAGGGGAGAAAAGCATGACATGTTTACAAACTATATCTAAAGTAAGTTTGTATTTCCAGACAAGTCTGTTTTATGCCTTTAATCTGTATCAAGATTGTAGCTTTTTCCTACCACTGTACATATTTTTTCTCTGTTAGACGTTACAGTACAATCACTTACCCAATCCAACATTTCAAATCGATCTAACCAGTGTCACAATTATGTAATTGTATTATTCTTCATAACAAGTCGTTTTACAGGTTGCATTTTACTGTCAGGTATATTACCAAGACAGAATAATAAAGCACACAGCTTAGTGCATCACCAGCTGTCACAGATTAAAACGGACAATCATTTATAATGCAAACAGGCAGCATCCGTGTCCATTCGCACGGATTGAACCTTTGCACAGTGGTTGCCACATCCTGTTATTCCCTCTCCATTGATGCAACTTTGCCAGCTCATTAGTATCACCACTTAGTCCATATTGTTGTTGTCAGAGCGAGATCTAATCACATTTTTGAACCTCCGGATGAACGTCTGCGTGACTCTTTAACTAGTGCAGTGGTCATCCCCACCAGAAGGTCAAGCTATTCTTTTTTATTATTTTTTTTTTCCTCCTCGGCTTTCATCTGTGAATTTCCTCCTCCATTCCAAGCCTCGAAACTAACAGGTGTCCAGCGCGGGGGCAGAACGGTCGAGGTCAGCAAACCGCAGCACAGAGGCGGCTGCAGGGCAACCGCAGCAGCATTTAAGCCGAAGCCCCAATGAGTGATTACCTCGGAGCTGTAGTCATAATTCAGCGTGACCTCAATCTGCCTGCGACGCTGCGGCTTGATGGATCTGCTCACAGTTTCGGTGTCAGGCACTCGCATGTCAAACACAGGCAGATAGCGATAAGGCTATCTGTTGCTTTTACCACCCCCCCCCAAAAAAAAAAAGAAAGAAAAGAAAATGAATGTGACACGCATGCTGATTGTTTTTGCTTCCTGCCTTATCGGCTTAATTCATTTGGATATTGAGTGAGAAATCATTTACTACCTCGGTGTCAGAGGGAGACAAAACAACGTCACAAATAGTTAACCCTCATCATGGTGACGCCTACCGTCCGTCAGCCGATGCCTCATCTCCGCGCGGATCATCAATCAAAGTCGGAGCGCGTGCACATGTGCGCGCTCCCCTCCCTGTGTGGATAATTAGTGGATTCCCTCAGTGGGTGATAAAGCCTGCGCTCTCCCCCCACTCTCTCTCTGACCTTCCCCAGTGAGCTTCCTATCACCGTGGGGCTCATCACACACAGTTCTAATACATATTTATCGGTGCACTGACAGCTCATGTGTGCTGGATTTATATGTTTCTTGACAAACAATAGTAAAAGCCCAGCCACTCTCCTGGCCTTTCATCAGCCGGAGCGGAGATAAATCTAGCGGTGTCACCCTGGCTGCAGCTTCCTCCTTCAGCCGACCATCTGGTGGTTTGTGGGTGCAGGTAGCTATGGGATGGGCCAAGTCGCACGGACGCATCTCTCTTCGAGCTGCGGCAAAAACAGATTTGATATTCGTATGTTTGTCAAATCGCCTTGGCAATCGCAGGAACAGGAGCTTCTCAGCGGGAAGCGGTTTTCCTACAGCAACTTCTGATCAAAGATGGTCTAGAAGTAGTTGTGGCATCGCTCGCAGACATTTGGATTCAGGACTGGCTTCCCGAATCTACGACTGCCTCTGTTTGCCCCCCCATCACCCCTCGCAATATGAGTTGAAATGCAAAGAGAGGCAATACCAGTAAAGAGCCCTGGGAGGAGAGAGGGAGGGGAAAAGGGGAAGGGATGGGAGGGATGGCAGGATTAAAACCCCCTGCTCCCCCCTGCTCTGCCTCCAAGCGTCCATCTTTCATCTTAGGTCTGCCCCCTCTAATGCTTTCAAGTGGGTGAAACCCCCGACATCTGCTTCCACTCTCTGGGACGTGGTACAGGGCCGCCATCCTGCTGAGATGCGCAACCACGGGACAGCTTGAAGGGCACTTTCGGGGCAGGACACAGAAGGCTAATGGTCTCATCCGTAAAGAAAGAAGCGCATGATGCAGAAATCTAATAATCCTTCACTTTGGGGATCGGTGAAAAAAAAAAGATATTATGTTTACTCGTGGATCTGTAGTCATATTCAGTGAAGTCATATTCTAACCTAAAAATATTTCTTGAAAAACACACGATCATACTCACTGAGCACACTTTGCTAACTCAGACACAATAATCCTTACTCTTTGTAAGCAAATATCTGTAAATAGATATGTAAATAAACACTTCGTCTTCGCCGAGATGAAATAAGCCCCCCGCCGCCTCTGATTAGGTCTACCAAAGTGATGTATTGGGCACTTAAATCAGCTGTTTACCTCCTAAACACAAAGATCTCAACGTGCCCACCCACACTGAGAGTGAAATATCACAAACAGAGAAAATTCCCCGGCATGTTTGAATGCTAATTGTTCGCCACCTAATCAAATATTTTCCATTTGTCTTACGGATGGAGTGTTTTTTTCATGACTTGTTTAATTTTGTCTGAAGTCATTAAAATCATGCTTAATAATCCAATTAAGCATATCAAGAAGAAAGATGCGAGTGGATTTCAAGTTGCCAGATATACGAGTGCATCCCATCTGAACACTAAAAGGCACCTTTTCAAGATTGTAGACAAAACTCGTAATGTGTTTCTTGGTATTCATGATGCACTTCACTGATGTTCTCTGGCAAACCTCTAAGGCCTTCGCAGAACAGCTGCATTTATACTGAGATTAAATCACTCACAGATAAACCCTATTAGGAGATTTCTAAAGGCTGCTGGTTGCACTGGGATTTAATTGGGGGGCATCGGATAAAGAATTGTTAAAAGAATTGAAAACTCTGTTTCATTTTTATCCCATTTAACAATTATGTTTGACCTTGTTTATCGCATAAAACTCAGTTGAAATACCTTGAAATTTGTGATTGTAATCCAACAAAATGCGACGTAATGTGAGCACTTATGCAAGGCACTGTAATTTTAATCACGAGAGGACTGCATTGAGCTGTAGATTTCAGAGCCATGGTTTTTCTACAAAACCCACCCACTCAGGAGCACAAAACCAACATGGAGAGTCGCATAATAAAAGTTCTTTGTAGTTCAACATGTATATATTTCTGCCACATAGAACCAATAGAACCTAGCTTTCTGTTTCAGTTTGGCTTTTCATTGTGTGCCAGCAGTCTGCATAACCAGATGAAAAGGTGCAGTTCAGTTCTTACTGCAAGTGTAGTGAGTAGGAGTCAGTTTATTTATAGAAACCCACCCACCAGGTTCTGCAGAATTTAAAATCTTTCAGGTAAAAAACACAAAATAAAAAAAAAGTGATGTAAAGTGTATCCCTTGCAGAGCCACTCTGTGCACGTCAGGATGTGCTTGAGTGGGATTGTTTGCGTGTGTGTGTGTGTGTGTGTGTTATGACCTCAAAATGCAGAATGTGTCTTTAGTTACAGTGAGGTTCATCCAATTTATGCTACCCTGAAAAATGCATTGCCATTGCAAGGAAAAACCCAAACCATCATTAGAGAGAAAACAGTCCCCAAGAAGGTTTTTTTATACAGCTGGGCTCTCCCTGTAGCTTAGGACATAACGGTACTGTTTAAATCTTCATCTCTGCCATGTATATGGACAAAAAAGGGTAATAAGACCTATGAAGCAAGTTTGCAAACATGCCAAGATTATGAATAATGTCACAACATGTGTTCATTAACAATGATATTGGTAATAAACAAAACCAATCTTGCATAATAAACTTGTAAATTGTGTTGTTCTTATTGAAAAAAGAATGTTCTGGGGTTTTTTTTTCAATCTGGTATATGTGTTGAATCAGTAGGTGTCCATTGCATCTGATTAAGTTGCACTTCTTGCCAGCTAGCAGACAACTTTTTAACTCCCCGTTTAACATTATCCAAAAACACTCAATTAAATCTCCGTTGTCATGCTGTAGAAATATGTTTAAAAATAGAATGGAGGCTGATGTCTCATCTTTAATCCCTTTAACCTTGGAACAAATTATACTACAGTTTTCTGGTTTAAAATGTTGCTTTTATTTTTTGTGTTTTAAATCTTGTTTTTAGATTCAACCATAAAGGGTTTAGTGGGCTTGAGTGCGGGGTGTAGTTCACATGTTAAGTTCTGCCTGTTGGAAACTCTGCAAACCAAGTAATAAACACTGACAGCAAAAGAAAAATATGGCAGTGACTCCTTATTTGCTCAGTAATTTTGAATCCAGTGCAAAATGTAAAAAAAAAAGATTTTAAGTATTATTTGCATCATAACACTGAAGCATATGTTACTAACCCATATTTGACCTTTTGCTATTGAAACAACAAATAGGCTGTTAGTTTACATGTTTACAGACCAAAAAGGTGAGAGTTTTCAATTAAGATGCTTTGGTCAGAGTGGATGAAGGAAAAAAATAGCAAGTATCAAAATTCATGAAATGGATTTCTCGCTCTCTGCCAGCGTTCAACATGCAGCTGTTTGTTTTAACAGATTTTTATACCGACACTACAGCAAACCCTTTACTCAAAAGTTGAACATTTTGTGTAATAAGCCCTTACACCGCTGATGAATGAGAAAATTACAAGTGTGTTCCTGTTTTTAAAAGTTTGCCTTACAAAGCCCAACATTACATCATTAAAGACACTTTTAAGGTAATGTTATTAGGCTATAATAAAAAAACAGGTTGCACAGCAGGGTTTTTAATGAAGGCAAATAAACAAGTTGATAGCATTGCCATTTTTGCATTCTGCGACATACAGGATGACGACGTTATCATATTAACACCCCGCCATATTCACTAATTGAAGCTGCTGCTGAGTCCCAGTCTGCAATTGCCAATCAGAACGTGAAAAGTTTTGAACAACAGCCTAAATGTTGTTGACTGTAGTCTGTACATAAGCAGTGTGGGTGCTCCAGACTTGCTTTAAAACTGGGAATTCACACAGTGCATTGTTGATTTTTCCAACATTGGTGTCTGCACAGGATGGCAGACCAGAGGGGGAACACCACAAGGCAAAAAGAAAGAAAAACCTTCCTGACACTCGCATATTGAATATAGTATGTGTTGCTTATTTGCAAGTACACATTGAGTACACTAAGGCAATGTTGTGGCTCTGGTGAGTGTGCAAGATTAAGAAGCTGTTTTCTTGGTGCTTTTATTTATTTATTTGTTTTAATGTAGACTGCAGCATAGGATACTAGCTCTGAATTCTACATATTTAGACAAATCAGATCTTTCTTACCTGCGACAGACTGGCGACCTGTCCAGGATGTACCCCGCCTCTCGCCCGGAACGTTAGCTGGAGATAGGCACCAGCACCCCTCCCGACCCCACTGAGGGACAAGGGTGTTCAGAAAATGGATGGATGGAGATCTTTCTTACATTATTCTGTGCTTAACAGAGATTCATTAAAGCACAATTTTAGACTTGTAACTCGCATATTCTTTTTTCTGAAAACACATAGAGAACAATTTCAACATGTACTGATATATAGACTGGTCAAACGTGAACTGAGCCATTCCACGGTGATAAATGCATCCATTAGCACTAGCATAGTTTGCTAGCATTTCCAAAAGAGCATGCGACAATGAAAGGAGGAAGAGAGCAGGACAGACAGATTGCTGTATCTTCCTTCTGTCTGTGAGGCCAGGCCATCTGCACATTTATTATTACAACAATGATTCCATTATTGTTCTGTGTGGCAACAAGGACTTGCTCTGTCTGGCCTTTGTTATTCTTATCTGCAGTGTGGCTGACAGCCCGCTTTTGATCATGGCAGCAACAAAATTAACAGCTCTCATGTAATGCAGTGCATAACTGAATCATCATCCTTAATAATGACACATTAAACATCCTCCTATCTCTTCTGCCTGTGCCCTTGTCCAGGTCTGTTCCACAGAGCTATCATTCAGAGCGGGTCCGCACTCTCCAGCTGGGCCGTGAACTACCAGCCGGTCAAGTACACCCGTCTCCTGGCAGAGAAGGTGGGCTGCAATGTCCTCGACACATCAGACATGGTGGACTGCCTACGGAAGAAGAGCTCCAGGGAGCTGGTGGAGCAGGACATCCAGCCTGCCAGGTACCACGTGGCCTTTGGACCCGTCATCGATGGGGATGTTATTCCAGATGACCCTGAGATTCTAATGGAGCAGGGCGAGTTTCTCAACTACGACATCATGCTGGGGGTGAATCAGGGCGAAGGCCTGCGGTTTGTGGAGAACGTGGTGGATTCGGAGGACGGTGTGTCTGGAAACGACTTTGACTTCTCCGTGTCGGATTTTGTGGACAGCTTGTACGGATACCCAGACGGAAAGGACACTCTGAGGGAGACCATTAAGTTCATGTACACGGACTGGGCAGACAGAGACAATCCGGAGACTAGGCGGAAAACGCTGGTGGCTCTCTTCACCGACCACCAGTGGGTGGAGCCGTCGGTGGTGACTGCTGATCTCCACGCTCGCTACGGCTCACCCACCTACTTCTACGCCTTCTACCACCACTGCCAGAGTCTTATGAAGCCTGCGTGGTCAGACGCGGCACACGGGGACGAAGTGCCGTATGTCTTTGGAATTCCTATGATTGGTCCCACCGATCTTTTTCCCTGTAACTTCTCCAAGAATGATGTCATGCTCAGTGCTGTCGTGATGACCTACTGGACCAACTTTGCCAAAACTGGGTAAGTTTTTTTTGTTTTTGCTGTATTTACATCTTTGCTTTTTGAATACTGGCTTGTGGGCCATTCCCCATAAAGGCAGGTATAGGAAGTGATTGGATAGATGTATAGAATTATACCAATTAGCATTTGATATTCGTGACTAGCATGGATAGCAGAGCACAGCTATCCAAGCTAGAAGTTGCTGATGATGTTCTATGAATCTGCAGTGGCTAGCACCATAATGTTCGCTGTTGTAAGCTGGGGTAGCAGCCTGAGGGTTAACAAGATCAACAAGATCGTTAGGAAGGCCAGTCTTGTTGTAGGAGAGAAACTTGACTCTTTGGACATGGTGTTGCAGAGGACAGGGTTGTCCATATTCATAACAATTTTTAACTTTTCTTCTCATCCTCTGTCAGTCGCTAAACATCTATAGGAGCTCTGTCAGCAACAGATGCAGACTGCCATGATGCAAAACTTTCTCTTTTACATTAACAGATAAATTCTTGTGACAGTGAGATATTATTGAAAAATATCTATCTTTTAGAAAAAAGTAGATTAAAAAGTTTGTAAGACGATAAAAACAATGTCATTCTGACTCACGTTTAATGAACACACCATAACATCTGCTAAACGGCTGCAGTGTAGTAACAAAGGACTGTACTTCACAGCAAACCGCTTTTGTTTGAATATGACAGGCACAGATTTTACTGTAAGTGTCTCACAACATTATGGAAAAAAAGATTTCTACTGAAGCTCCCTGAAGAAAAACATGCACCTTGAAGTCTCGTGGGAGGTGAGATATTGCAGCAAGACAGCAGACAACACAACGGCGAGACAAGTCAGCTGCTATAAGAGGATTTGAATAACATTATTGAATTAAGGAATGCCATATACTTTAAAGTACAGATTTTTAAAAGCAAACAGTGGTTAATTTTTGTGGTTTTCCAGAATAATGGCACCAGAGCCACATATATTTAAGCCATTAACAGATTTCCTTCAGTTGCTGGTATGTATACCATACATACCATACCGGGAGTTGTATACCAGCAACTCCCGAAAGAATGTCAATACTTAATTCAATATGACTACTACTTAGTGTATAGCACAAACACTAAACAGGTAAACAGGTAAACATACCTGAGAGCTGTTGAGAAATGCCAAGCCAAAGCTTTGTTCAGTCCATCTCTCTTTCATCATTTCTGGTTTTGACTGAGAAACTTTAGCGTTCCTAAGCAGGTTTGGGATTTTTGAAGTGAGATTACTGGTTAAATGGTTATAATGTATCAGTTGATGTATAAAACTCTACAAACGTCTTCGGTTAATATCTATATATATTAAGGCTGGTTTGCCCTAGAAGCTGACGCTCATGGGTAATTGAACAGAGTTCAAGCACAAACAGGACTTGTATCATCTTAAAACAACACCAGTCTCAAAAATGTCACAGCACTTAAAGCAAATGCTATTTTATGTACCGGTAAACCATAGACAGGTTGGCCTGGGCGGTTATTTATATTTACACAGGAAATAGAGGTACAGGGCTGTGCGCTACCAATGATCTTCCTGTCTTGGAAGATCATTGGTATCTTCCGTTCTTGTATCACTTACTGATACAAGAACGGATAAGCATTTCCCTTCAGAGTAACTGTCTAAAAGAAAAGTTAGGCTATATAAAAGAAACATCAATAAAACGGAGTTGAAATAAACTGTTACTATAGTTTTAGTGTGCTGCTTTACTTCCTTACCTTTCAGTAGAAGTTTCACATGGGAAGAACATCCTACGTATAGCACCTTCCCTGAACGCCCCATAAATTTTCTTCTACGCCTCCACTCTATTTCTATGCTGTCACCACTGACAGAACCTGACTAGTGGGTTTCATTCTAAGTAGTTTACCTTTAATGTTCATTGCATTTTTATATCCTCATTTGTACGTGGCTTTGGATAAAAGAGCCTACCACATGCAAAAGCATAAACATAAACAAGCATTAGTGGTGCATCGCCTCCTGACTTGCTTACTTGTGTAAATAATTTTCGATTTCTTTAATAGGTTACCATCCAGTGCAAACATGATGTCGGCTCACAGGTTCATAAAAAAGCATTTTCCACAACAATGTTTCTGGAGATATGCAGAATGAATATGTGTCAATTATCTGGTGGAGGTCGCAATATTACTTGCAATATCCTAACAGAAGCTTACTTTTAGATGGTGTTTTTTTTTTGTCTCTACTCTTTTTGCTGTGGTTTTCCTTAATTAGTTACCTTTTCTAAGCTGCTTGTGGATTGTTTAGTTCTGCATATCGATGTTTTTGCATGTCAATGGGTCTTATGCGATATTTAGTACAAGCCTTCTCCCAAACCCAAAGACCCGTACAACAAATCTTTCGTTCAAATGCATTTACCATTGCACTCATATTTATCAGTAATTTTGTTATTCTAAATGTATATGTACTTATGTTTAGATATCTAAGTAGTTTTATGTAAAAACAACATTCATGGGACATTCTATGTGGAGCAGATCTGATGAAAATTGCTGCCATTTCTAGTTTGATAATTGACAAACAATGATAATAACAGATAATGCAAACAAAAGCAAAGTAGAAAAAATATTTTCCCTAGAAGCAACATTAGCATCTTATTTTAGGATTTCACTGGGAGTAATCTGAGCCCTTTAGCTCGTAATGCAGCTCTTATTTTCCCATGTAATTATAATGAAGCTATTCCGTACCTGTAAGTCATGCTGTTCTTGCTCAGTGTGGGTTTAATTGAAAAATATGTATATACTAATGAATTACACCCAGGGAGATGGAAAATTGATTCTGGATAAAATCAGCATCTTTAATTGTTCTGTAATTGTTGTATTTTGGAAGAAAACTGATAAATGTGATCCAGTTTGGGAATCTCAAATGTAACTTTGGCCTGTTTTTTTTTTTTTTCTTTATTAGCTGATTGAGAGGCTACTGCGACTTTTATGCATTTTTTTGTCATGTAGAGAAAGGATACAGGGTAGACAACGGCTAATAGTTGTGCATAATTAAACCTCTTTTAGGGCTTTAATTGCTCTTTTATGAGAAACAAGATGAACCATCTCCTTAAAATCTGTTGACAACATGAAATAAAGAGTAGACCGAGACTGGAGGTCAATACCTGAGTTGTTTGCTTGCCTGTTGCTTGCAGCTCATTGAAATACAGTATTTCTAATTGGCAGCAGTAACAGTTATGATGTTAAACAGCGTTATTTCACAAAACCTGTTTATTTTTGGTATCCAGATTATGATGCTTTTCACCAAAAGCATCATAAGGACTAAATAATCACCAAGGGCCCCAACAAAATCTCAAACTGGCAGATAACAGAGAAATGATTTTCTCATGAGATTGGACAGGAATTGGGTGACTTTCTTCAAACATCACTAACAATTTGCCACAGATTGCTGCATTCTGGCAGCTGCTCCTAGAAATTAGTAAAACCAGTGATGACACAATTACAAACTGCTTCAGCTATTAATAGACAGTAACGGATAGAAATCCCATCTCAGCCATGTTACAAAATTGTCATTGCTGAAGAAAAGAGGCAGCTGAGGAAACGCAGCTCTGAATAGATAGCATGGCACAGAAAAGGATTTGTTTAGTTTTTGTTTTTTGTTTTTTTTTTTAACAGAGAGAGGGAGGGGAGGGTCGTTCAGAGGTGATTTTGCCCAGACGTCCTGGGTCTCAGTCTGAAGACATGAGACATATTGAAGCTGAAGAAGATTAAAAGTTCCTGCTGAGTCTGTGTTTTGCTGTACGTGCTTGGCTGAGTGCTTTGGTTGAGTTTGCCTGAATAGTTAGTGGCCTTCTGTTCACCTCAGTCTATGTGGTGTGTGACTGGATATATATATGTGTGTGTGTGTGTGTGTGTGTGTGTGTGTGTGTGCGTGTGTGTGTGTGTGTGTGTGTGTGTGTTTGAAATAGGTTTTTATCTTTGCTCTAGCGTGCTGTAGCCCCCCACAACCCCTCCCCCTAAAAAAAAAAACAAAAAAAAAACACAAAGACCTATCATGAAGGAATATCAAAGCTCTGTGCTGTATTGATCCCTTTTGCCTTAGTGGCGTCGATCGCCCATGCCTCGGGTGACTCACTCCCCACCACGCCTAATTTCACCCCCACCCATCACGGAGCCGAGCCATTTCATCTGACTACTAGTAATCATTTCTAACAACTTAAATTTAATTTGACAATCCCTGTTACCAGATAGGTATTGATCCCATCCTGAATGGGATGCTGACTGAAATCTTGTTCTGTGTTTTATCTGTCTCTATATCGCCTGCTGTCCAATTAGAGGGCATTTACATTCAGTCATCTTGCAGCAAGAAGCTGGAGCTGCAAAGACTTGCATCGATATGGACTGATACTGGCTGCTTTTCTCGTCTGAAGGGACGACTAAGGTCCATCAAATCAAAGATGCCTGGCAGTCATCATTTCACATCGCATACGTCTTTGTAGATACAAATTGAGTGCATAATTTATGTTCTTTTGAAACTGTATTTTTTTTTTTTAGTTCTAAGAAACTTTTTGATTAATCTAAATAATAACAGTTTTAAACTTCGAGCTTGCTGACTCAGAGGAGCTGGACCATGGTCTTCGATTAAAGAAAGCTGGACTGCTCACTCCAGGTGTGAGGTCAAAGGTCAAGTACCATGGTGTCTTGTTTACAAGTGATGCTAGGGTGGAGCAGGAGATGGATAAGTTGATTGGAGCCTTGTATGTATTGATGCGTGCACTGCCTGCATTTGTTGTGCTGCAGGAAGAACCAAGCAATAAAACCAAGCTATTGGTTTACCACTCCATTGAACCTCAACCTGTGGTCATAAGATGCGGATGATAAATTGCTGCCTGGGCCAGATGGAGGATGGTGTTCAGTCCTGGGCCGGATCCAGTTTTGTTGCCCTACTCAAATTCGGAGTGAGTCAGCCACTGGATTGAGAACCTCTGGGTCTCATCTTTGCTTCGACGAAATGCGCGGATAATGTGGTTCTGTGGGTGTTTTTAAGCCATAACCATCAGCTTGCATCGGAGCGGCTAACAGCCGAGTGCAAAGTAGTAAGAATGAGAGAAAGCTCCTCTAAAAGCGATGCCACGGCTCTCATCTAGCGTAATGTGAATCGGGTCACCTCCAGTAATGTCAATGTGCCAGAGCTTCGCTTTACTGCTCCATCTACATTTTGACCCTCACCTACGCTCTTGAGATTTGGATCATTCCCAAAAGAATGAGGTTGTGGACACAAAGCAGCTGAAATGAGTTATCTCCACGGGTGCCGAGCTCAGACTTTGAGGCAGGATAAGGAGTTATTAAACTAGAGCCGCTATTCCCTGTCATTGAAAGGAGTCAGATTAGGTGATTTTTGGTTAAATTGGGTCAGGTTGTCTCCTGGGCGCCGCCTGTCTTTGGAGGTTTTCTAGGTCATGGGGTCATGAGAATGTCTGTAAGCGGGATGTCCGGGTTTAACTCCTGAAGCATTTATCTCGGCGACCAATCTCCAATTAGCAGAAGACAGTGCAGGGCTATAGCGAGGTCACTGCCCATCCAGTCAAAAATGCTATATCAGAAAAAATGTATCCAGATTTTAGACATTTCAAGCACCCACCATTCTTCAATGAGTCGTATCATTTTTTTTTTTTTTTAAACTACAAATCTAATTTCATTTGTATGGATTTCCTTCGAACAAAGCAAGACAAACTCACCTTTTTTAGACTCAGTCCATGTATGTTACGGCACAAATATAACCCACGATGTGTCATCTTGGTGTCATTCCAGACAAAGAGGAAAAAATGCAAACCACTATTAGGCACTCAGATGGTAAAGAGTCTAGCATTAGACGCCAGCATTAAAAACCCTCTGCTTTAATATTCCCATATCTCATGGAGTGGGATCTACCTTCGACTCTTACACTGGGGCGTGAGACCTCTTCCTAACATTTTTGAAGTTTATTCCCCTCATTTAGACCACACTGAGGGATACAGATCTCTGCTCCAACACCACCCAACCCAGTTTGGCTCTGGAGGACATACTTTTAATTAAGACCCAGCTGAATTCCCCTTGGCTCCTTTCGCCTGGCCCAGCAACCATCTTGCCTATATCTGTAAAGTATCCCTGTCTGCCCTTCCAGATGTTTGCAGTGAACTGACCCAGATTGTACTTCCTGTCCCTGCCTCTAAATCAGCTGTAGGAACATGTGCAACACGATGTTGAGACATTTGGGCTGCATGTCAACAGAGTGTATCATAGCAGCGAATCTCCTGCCCCCCAAAGCTCTTCCTGTCCCTGGCTTTCATGTGTCATTTTTACAGGGCAAATCCCTTCCCCGTGCCTTTTTTCCCCCCTCTCTGTGTCAGTGAAGCATAAAAGCACACATAGAGTGCACACTGTCAAATCTTCTTAGCGAGGGCACGTAAACGTTTAAACTGTTAGACTGTCCTTTCCTGAGGGTTAGGTGGATTTATTCGGCTTCAAGTTACTTGTCCTGACCGGAGTGTTTTCTTTTTTTGTTTTGTTTTAGTACAGAAGCGCACAGCTGGGCTTACTTTATTGATAGGGAAACTTTTCCTGACGAATGTGTCATTTTCTTTTCAATTTTTTTTTCTTCAGTTTTTTTGCTTTTCAAACACAAGCGCAACCAAATTAGTGCAAAAAAAAAACAAAAGAAAAACACCATCTGAACACTTTGGAAAGAAACCACTGATGAAAAAGCCAGCAGACATCAATCATTAGATATCATTAGTGTTGTAAATGTGTTGGTCTATCTTCTCCTTCTTTTTTTTTCTTTTTTTTTACATTGGTCTACTGGTGCTCATTTTCTCTGCTTTCCATGTGAGCTGTGCCACATACTGTGCAGAGGGCTTCGCTAGGTAGTTAAAGAGCAGAGCGCTGTCATGTTTTCAGTTTCCTTCTTCGTCTCCTTTTCTGCTCCGCCGTCCCTCTCTCTCTCATTATCCCACACAAAAGAAATCTGGTCATGTATTACATTCGCAACATGGAATAAAATATGCAGTATTGATTGGTTTAGTGACAACGACTGCCAACTAAACAAAAGTACTAACAGTGTGTGTGAACAGCCTACACTATGATTTACAATGCCGCAAGTTCATTTTCCCTTTGTTTTCATCCCACTTATCAATCAAACATACTTTTCTTTTAGGATTAGCAGTGTTTGCACATCGGCTGCGACTCGCATCTAAGCTCACTCGCAAGCAGTCACAGGTATTTTGCCTTTGCCCTAAAAACTCTGATCCATTGCTTCCTCCTTACCTTCCTCTGGATTATTCCTCAGTCTCTCTCTCTGCACTTGTGGAGGTTTAGCTCCATTCATCTTCCCATCAACTCTGACCAGCTTGTGTCTGCTTCAGGAAAACATTCCCACAGCATGATGATAACACCGCCATGCTTCGTCATGGCTATGGCGTTGTGGGTTAGTTACGAAGGCCAGATGGGTTCACTTCTGTATCATACGATGAGGATACCTTCTTTCACCGTTTGAAATCGTATGGCTTTCTTTAATGCTACCCTGATTTGTTTTCTTCCAACTTGTCAATGGAGCACACTTTCCTGTAGGACTTGTACTCTTTCAAGAGTACAAATCAGAGCAATCAGGAACAACATCTTACATAAAACCCCGTTCCCTGTTTCATACAGAATACATAAACTAAAAAGTAAATACTTCCTAAATACTTGAATTACTTAGATGTATCCGACAGCGCTGCAGAAATTTTAAAATGAACTGATCTCCTGAAGCGTTTATCTGCATTGAAGCTTACAACATTTTATTTTCTTCTAGTTTCTTGAGCTAAAATACTTAAATATATTGCTTTTAAAATACTTAAGCAGCCTTAAATGTAGCTGCAGGTGTGACACAACCATCACAATCATCTGGGGAGGGCGTGCTGGGAGAAATGAGCATGTCTTTTGCTCCTGATAAGATCCTCAAAGTATTGGGAGTTACAGTAGACAAAGCCCCTCTGAGGTCCTGTACAGTCTGCTCCTGTGTTTTGTTGCAGCTGAAAGGACACACTTACAGGGTCAGGCGATAAATAGTGTTTGGAGGTGTTTTGCTACTTCAGTAGGAGAAAAGGATGCTCACTCATCTCAGTGCAGCACCAGAACTGAGAGAGGCTTACCTCTGCAAAATTCCATGTCAGGATCACATAATGGTCCCACCTGCCGACTCTTCTTTCTTTGGCCATGTGATCGTTTCTGTGTTGATTCCGATAGGGTCGCGCATTCACTAATCATCAGAAAAATAGTCTCTCTTGTAGCCGACGTTGGACCTGTGCACACTTAGTCCTAAAGTTCAGAAGTTCTATTACTCATCATAACCTCCTTCATTCATTCTCCTTCTTTCTCCAGGTTATCCGTCATTCTTCTTAGTCATCAGTTGTCTCAGGCATTATGCCTCCAAACCATTTTATTGTACGTCTGGCTGGCCAGTGTTGATGTCCTCCTGTAAAAAGAAACTTTGCTCCTGTTTCAAGTGTTTTGGAGCCGGCATTTTCTTAAATTAAGTTCCTCAAATTCCCTGCTGAAGAGTAGCATTCCCACAGTATGCTTCTGCTACTACCATGTTTCACAGTGGCATTGTGTAGCACTTTTTATTAAGTCCAGAAAGGTTCATTTTGATCTCAATTGACCAGAGAACCTTATGCAAGTTTTCTATACCCTCTACATACCCTGTACCAAATTTGAATTGGACTTCTCGTGGCTTTCATTTGAAAAAAAAAAAAAAAAGGCTTAAAAAATTGCTTTCTATAAGGGCCAGATTTGTTTTCTATTGAGCACACTCTCTTCGTAGGATAAGCAAGGCTCAAACATCAGTTGCATCTCCCGTCTGACCTCATTCACAGAAGGCTACAGGCATTTTTTCTTTGCTCTAAAAGTTATATCACTCGTCACTGACCTCCTTCCTTCCTTTCCTCCTTTCACCGGATCATCCCCCATTCTTTTCAGTCATTCTTTGTGGCCAACTTGTACCAACAGCATGTGAAGGCATTGCATTGAGAATAGCACAGCCCCCACCCCAACCCCCAGCAGCCACCTACCTACTCCATTAAATACGCACTCACTTGATGGGAGATTTGTAGCCAATATCCTGATTTGCATTACAGAAGGTAAGGAAGTGGTGTGGCTTGTTAAGGCGCCGGCATGCTATTGATCGAAGTCCACGCTGTGTGCTGAATGTAATAAGAGAAGGTTGGCAGGGATGGGAGACAAACAGGAAGCGGATCTTAGTGCAATAATTTGGATAAATATAGTTTTGTTTTAAAAAAAAACAAAAAAAAAAACAGGAGATTAAAAAGAGACAAACTGTGCAAGTAGGGGTGCTTTCTATGTCTGTACACAGCTGATCAAACAAATCGATAGGGTCCGCAATAAAAGAGCGGTGTCCTCTAACACTTCCACATAAGCCAAAGTCACAGCGCCTCACCCCGCATCACTTACCCTGCTGAGCTGAAGGCTGCCATTAAATGTGAACCACGCATCACTCAGCCCTGTGCAGCCGCATGAAGGGGAAAAGAGCACAGGCTGATGATTCACCTGCTAGGTACTGAAGCCGTTCCCTGACGCTGCGCTCAGACAAGGATCGGGTCGGTTGCACTTCTCCGAAATGCACGCAGATTGCAGGAATAAAAAGGCGCTTCACAAGCGCGTGGTGGAATGTAAATTAAAATTAGCCTCTTCCTTTGTCTTACCTGGTAAGTAGGTAAACAAGCCGCAGGGGCTAAATTTGTCACACAAGAGTAACAACAATAACAACAACAGCAACACAAAATGTTTGCCATGTTTTGCATCTTATCAAAATCAGTGCCGCCAAGTTAATGTGTGTGTCTTGTTTTATATAAAGAAGCTATACGCCGCTCCGGATTCACAGACCTTGAGTGCAGTGAAAATAGATTCTCGTCTTCAGCCTCAGGGCACCTAAACGTGTCTTTTCAGATTTGGTGATGGCTAGGTCTATGATCATTGAAGCGCTTCAAATTACATCAGGATGAAAAGGGGAAGGAGGTACATGGGAAATGAAAAAAGAAAGAAAATGATATTCATTCTTCCCCCTTATCTACCTTTTACATCAGTGCTTGCAGATAGGGCTTAGAATAGGTAATGAGCTCAAGTCCCATCCGCCACGTCCTCTGTAGGTAAAGCCAAGAGTCGTGTCTGTCATCCATGAGGTGTGGCGTCTTATAGAAAAGCGGTTTAATCCTTACACTACAAAACGTTTTTGTTTTTTTTTCTCATATCAGCTTGGAGAGCTGCAATTCATCAGCAGCCGGTGTGTAAAACTGAAACCCGACGTCCTGAGTTCAAGTTCTGGACTTTTGAAGAGGTCAATATATCATTGCGTGGCGAGACAACGGTGCAAACACACACCGGCAGGCGCACGCATTGAAAAACGGCCCCGTCAATCACAGATGCAAACACATGGTGGGACTTACACAGACATGGCCGGCCAAGGTCGGACAGGGGTCAGCAGGTCAGCAATGTTTGAAGGGAAAGCGGGGTTTGAGGTTTAGCAGCACCCATCGCCATATGAACACATGACAGGAAGTCTAAGAGGCTATTAAATCGCTTGCTTTTATGGGTGTAATAATCCCTGTCCTCTGCCAGAGAGTCCAGCTGAGCATCCAGATTAGGCGGGAGGTCTAACCAGAAGCATGCTGTCAGCTAATGCCAGGAAGCTCTCAAAGCCCAACAGGACCGCAGACATCGCTTCATGTCGCAGTCAAAGCAATTGTTTTCTCCGGAGCTTAACACCATGTGCACTGACGGGTTTTTTTTTTTTGTTTGTTTGTTTGTTTGGTTTTTTTTTAAGAGTTTTATCTCATGTTTACTGTTGGGTTTGGAAGCTAAGAGATGTGACGACCGCATGGTCCTGGTGAAGCGATTCATGCTGATGAGATGAATGAACCAAACCCGGTGTGATTCAGGACGTTTTTACCATTTTCAGATTTTTTCAAATCACTTTTTATGCCTGTGGCTCAAAATAAGAGCCCGGATTTGTAATTCTCTTCTCTTATTAAATCTAGAAATTTAGCCTTTTGACAAAACGGTTAGTATTTGATTTAATTTTTTTTCGTATTTATTATTAATTGCACCTGCCTCTATAGATTTTTTGTCATCATTTATTGCATCTGTTTTAGATGAAACCACATTACTGAAAAAGTGACCACAAAAAAGGCTAGTGCTCTGCATTATATAACAGGTATGATATAAAGTGTTGCGTCCTTACATGCTCATTAAAAACTTAGTTGGCACTTTTGTACACACTATTTCCCTAATCACATTAAATTAATTTGGCTGTGAATTTAAAAAATATAATTAAAAAATCTCTAAAAAAAAAAAACTCATGGGACTAGAAGAAGAATCTGTGGCGTAAACCTCATCAGTGAAAGCATCTGCTAACATCTGCCTTGTGTCAAGATGTCACAATGCATCCCACAGCAGGCGATACCCAAGTCAGCTCAGAGATAAATTGAAGACTTGCACAATATTAGGCTGTCGGTTACCTCGTTATGGTGGAACAGAGTGAGAAGCTGCAGACGTTTTCATGCCATGGAACCTTTTCACGTTTTGTGACTTTACAACTAAGGATTTCATAGAGATTTAAGGTGATAAACCAACACGCTTTAACATTTTTACAAATCTAAATCTGGAAAATGTTCTGTTTGTCTGTGCAAAGAATTGACTCCTGAGTCACTTCTTTGCACCTTTTACTGCAAATACAATTGCAGGGTTTTTTAAAAAAAATATGTCTAAGTTACATATTGCTTACTGATAACTAACTGTAAACTAACCAGGCCATTTTAACACATAAATATGCTTTAACTCAAAACTATTCCATTGGAAGTATGTTTAGGTTTTCCTGGTGGAAGGTGAATATCCACTCCAGTGTAAAGGCTCTGGCAGTCTTTCTACCAGTGTTGCTCTATATTTAGCTCCATCCATCTTCCCAAAACCTCTCACCATATTTCATGACTTTCTCCTGCCCATGATTCTCAGTGGGGATGACGTGTTTTACAATGATTTGCTGTGTTAGTTTCCACCATACACAGAGTTTTGCATGTAGGCAGAAACAGGATTTGCTCCAAGTTGGCCATAACATCTTCTTCCACGTGTTCGTTGTGTCCCCTGCATGGTCTGTGGCAAACTGCAAACTAGATTTCTTATGACTTTGTTTTAAGACGTGACTTTTGCCTCAGCTTCTCTTTTCCATTTTGCAAACTGTAAACTGATTGACTCGTAGTTGTCCTAACAAAAGATTCTCCCACATAAGCTGTGGATGTTTGCAGCTCCTCCAGTGTCACCATAAGTCGTTTGGCTGCTTCTCTGATCAGCTTGCCTGGCCTACTAGTTCAGATAAATGGCCGTGTTTTGGGAGGTTTGCAGTTCTCCCTTTCTTTCTAACCAACTGCGTTGTGGTTGCACTGGATTTGAGGTGTCAGAATAAAGAGAGTTCACTGTAAATGCAATCCACACTTTGATTTTTATTTGTTAAAAATTCTAAATCATGTATCGTTTACTTGCAAATTGCATTTATTCACAGCTATGTGTTGGTCTATCAAAAATAATAAAAATAAAAACATACATTTATTGCTATAAAGTGACAAAATTCTGTTGAGGGGTTTTTGTATATAATCATCTCTTCTCTCTCTCTCTCTCTCTCTCTCTCTCTCTCTCTGTATTAAGGAACTTCAGACCTAATGTTTGTGTAAAATGCGAACAAATCTGACTACATCGCTGTAAGCCCACATTCAGACAGAGCCGGGTAACCGCAGTGGTCTCAAAGCAGTCAGTCGTAAAGCCCAAAATTCAGACAGGACCTCAAACCCCCCACATTGAGCAGCAATTGGAGAAAGCATTTAAAGGAATGTACCCTGTTTACTATTGACATTGCAACACTTACCCAAGCATATGTGTGTGTAATTAGATAAGGCAGCCAGTTGTTCTCTAATGCGGCAAATCAAATTAACTAAAGATGCCACATTGATTTCTTTGTGTTGCCTAAATTATTCATCTTCACTTGCAGTGAACCAGTCAGCCAGCCACCAGAGAGCTTTTTTAACTCCACTGCACCACTACACGCTCGCTGCCCGCATTCAATGATTGTATTGCGAAATCTCTCCAAGTACCTTTTGCAAGAAATTTTCATATTTTATTTAACAAACCAGCTAATTTAACTCTCTGGGCGAAAACGGGTTTGCCACGTTATGGAAAGTACAGAAAATCCCATCAATGGCGGCAGCTCTGACCTCCATTACCGCTGTCGTATTTGTGTGCGAGTAGGAGGGGGAGGGAAGCGCCACTGATGTAAGAATTCATGAGGCGCTCAGGCTGCAGACAACCTCATCTCAAGCTGCTCCATTGACATCCTGTTCCCTGGCATGTTGCGCTTAGGGAGATCAATATGACCTTACCTCCACCGCACGCTCCTTTGAAACTTAATTACTGATATTCAGCTACAAAGTCATCATAGTCTGGCTGTCAATATTCATTGGGGATCATTACGGTCCTAATAAAAGAGGTTATTTACGGGCTGCTCTGCTGACACCAGCCCAGGTCCAGGAATCCAGCTCCAGCCATCTCAATTTGCTTTGCCTCTCTCTCTCTTTCTCTCTCTCTCCCTCTCCCAGAAGCACTGACCTGAAAAATAAAAATTGACAGCAGAGAAACAAACAGGAGGAGGAGAGGACGGAGGGTGAATTCTTCGGGCTTGTCTTTTAATTCTCTTAGCTGTGTTTGGAGGTTTTTCCAACCTGATCCACATAAAAAAAAAGAGGAACAAAGTAACCATATCCCAAAATCCCTAACTAAATTTTAACTTTGGTTACCATCAACGTTGCACTCCAACCCACTAAGGAATATTTCATAACATTAAAAAAAAAAAGGGGGAGTAGATTCTTGCTTTTCATTCCTCAAGCAGCCAGGAATTGTGTTTTTCAAGGCCATTCAGCTATGATTCACGCTCCTCCACGGAAAGCAATTTAATCCACAGCAAAAGCAATATACAGCAGCGCCGAGGTCCCAATCCTGACATTGTACGCCAACAAAGAGCTGTGTGATTGTTGGAGTTTGCTATATGTTAATTCAGTCGATAAATCAATAGCTTCACTGTAATTGAAGTAGTTTGCTGTTTGACGCAACATGTTGAAAAGTGAGAGGCGGAACAGTGAACCCTGTGGATCAAATGAAGTACTGCATCCTCCTCTAGAACTATCCACACACACACACACACACACACACACACAAGCATGACTGCACACTTCCCTTTAGTGTCTTGATTAATATGGTCTACCTTACATCAGTGCACTGGATGCCAGTACACACACACACACACACAAGCATGACTGCACACTTCCCTTTAGTGTCTTGATTAATATGGTCTACCTTACATCAGTGCACTGGATGCCAGTATACACTGCAATGCCTTCCGTGAGCAATTAGCAGAGAGGCTCCACCAGCATTGGATTATCCACAACAAAATGCCTCCTGACGCGCGCCCTAAAGCCTGCTGACTTATTCATATGCATTTACTTTTAAAAGCCTCTGGCCTGCTTTTAAAGGCTGGGCTGCCTCAGAATTGAAATAAGATCAACATCTGGGAGGAAAAAGAGATGGGAGATGAGACATGCAGGCATAATAGGTCTGCAAAGAGGTAGCTGAAAGGAAAGGGAGAGAGGAGGGGAGAAGGTTTGGAGATGATATTGGTGTCAGTTCCTCCTGCAGCAAAAACACCTGGACGAGATTTTAACTGCATTTGGTTAGAAAGCGGGGTTTTCGCTTTTTGGTTTAGAAGGTTCTCCACTTGTTGCCACAATTATGGCAGATTTGTCAAAATATAGGCTCTGACTCACAGTGATACGTTTTAAGAATGATTGTTTGCATTTCGTTCCTCCAGCCCTGAATATCATTACGAATTAAATCCACTGTCAGAATCTCATTTTTCTGTGTGCTTCATCTCTTTCTTGTCTCCAGGGACCCCAACAAACCAGTTCCCCAAGACACCAAGTTCATCCACACCAAGGCTAACCGCTTCGAAGAGGTGGCCTGGTCCAAGTACAATCCCCAGGACCAGCTCTATCTGCACATCGGCCTGAAGCCGCGTGTGCGTGACCACTACCGGGCCACCAAAG
Organism: Poecilia formosa; assembly: GCF_000485575.1. Taxonomy (NCBI): domain Eukaryota; kingdom Metazoa; phylum Chordata; class Actinopteri; order Cyprinodontiformes; family Poeciliidae; genus Poecilia; species Poecilia formosa. The sequence goes on along the minus strand of NW_006799965.1, from coordinate 3,307,526 downwards.
TGGCCTTCTGGAAACACTTAGTGCCCCATCTCTACAACCTCCATGAACTGTTCCACTACACCTCTACCACCACCAAAGTGCCACCGCCGGAGACCACACCGAAAAGCGTGTCCACCAAGAGGCCCAACGGGAAGAACTGGCCTTTCAATACCAAGCGCCCCCCCATGTCGCCCGCCTACAACAGCGAGGATAAGGACTCTTGGAGCGAGGACGAGGAGACGGGACCTCTTGTGGTTGACAACCCGAGGGACTACTCCACGGAGCTCAGCGTCACCATCGCGGTGGGAGCCTCGCTGCTGTTCCTCAACGTCCTGGCTTTCGCGGCCCTCTATTACCGCAAGGACAAGCGGCGGCAGGACTCCGGCCACGGGCAGCCCAGCCCGCAGCGCCAGACCACCGCCAACGACATCGGTCACCACGCGCCCGAGGAGGAGATCATGTCCTTGCAGATGAACCAGACGCACCACGAGTGCGAGGCGGGGAACAGCAACGAAGGGGCGCTGCGCCTGGCCTCGTTGCCCGACTACACGCTCACGCTGCGCCGCTCCCCGGACGACATCCCGCTCATGACGCCCAACACCATCACCATGATTCCCAACTCCCTGGTGGGCATGCCCAACCTCCACCCATACAACACCTTCACAACTGGCTTCAACTCCACCGGCCTGCCGCACTCCCACTCTACCACCCGCGTATAGCTTTAAGGAGGAGGCCAGGCGGGGGGCGGCCGGCGCAGGCGGGAGAGAAGGAAGTGGTGGCGGGTTGGCGGAGGAGGAGCAGGAGGATGAACGAACTGAGGAGAGGATTGTGTTTTATAAATATCACAGGCAGGGGAAGGGCTGCGTGGGGGCGGGGAAGGGCAGGAGTGGGATTAAAACGTGCAGAGATTTAACTAGACTTTTACTATGACGAGAGCAGCCGAGAGCTCTCTGTGGATGTCAAGTTGTGCAGAGCTGCCAAAATCAAACTGCTTTCCTTCTCCAGAAAGAGGAGGAGGTGGTCTTTCTGCAGTGTTTTTTTTTTTCTAAAATTAATCATTTTAAAAGCCTTTTTAAGCAGACTGAGGAGATATCAACACTTTTTTTCTTGAATTCAGAAGAACAAACAAAAAAAATCAAAGAGAAGTGCTTTTTATTTCCCCATCCCTTCCTCCTGCGGGAGACATCTAGAATGACGGCCTCCGCATCAATATTTGCGAATATTTTTAATTGCTTCTTTGTTTTCTTTTTACGTTTCAATGCCTTACTGAGCTCTTTCTTTCTGTCATTATTTCTCCTCCCTGAGACAATTCAGCGCGGAGTCGTGTTACAAAAGCAAGATAAGACTCAGAGATGAGAGACTCTGAATCCGGGATGGGAATCTAGAGGATATGCAGATGTAGAGATTTTAAAACCCATTTTGGGCGACTCTTTTTTTTTTTCTTTTTTTTTCCATTGTTGTTGTTGTGGTTATTTTTTTTTGTTTACTTCTCTGGTGCATACCAACACAACAGCCACACAGACAGTGTTATCCTTTTTTTTTTTTTTTTAAACTAGAAATGATTTGTGTGAGACTGTTTCTTGCCAAGACATGAGAAGGCGGAGATGAATACTACGTTACTGTGATTGTTTTAAAGAAGAAAAAAAAAGTGCATCTTTTACAGCCAATTTTATCTGTTGAGCTATCTAATTTTATGGTCACAAGGTGGTGCACGTGCAAATGCTGCTGTGTGTGGTGTGTGTTTGAAATGCATGTGAAAAGGATTTTGTATTTGCAGCGTGTAAGAGTGATCATCAGGTTGTGATAAAGAAAGAGAAACGATGTTGTAACTTGCAAATGCAAGAGTTCTTAGGGGGTGTGTGTGTGTTTGTATACGTGCGTGTATGTGAGAGAGAGAGAGAGAGAGAGACAGAGTGTGTGTTCGTGCACCAGTTTTATTTTACCTTTCTGTTTGTTTTGCATCTTACTATAGGTGTGGGGAGGGAGCGGGGGGATTCTGGGAAGTGTAGGAAACGAGTACTTTCTCACGTTGCCGATTTTGGTTCAACACCAGTAGAGTTTTCTGCTGCATCTCTGGGTGTCTGTCTTCGCAACATAGCACTTTTGTTGTTTTAAAAGTTCTATATGTCTAATTTTTTTGCTTAATGAATACAAAAATAAATATATTATTTTATGTCTAAGAGAGAAAAAAAAATTGCTAAAGAATCAACTGAACTAACAGACATGATTCCATCGACTTTGTAAGAGTTCCTCTTCAGCGGCAGACAGAGGCCTGTTTGCACTGACTAAACCTGCATCAGTGCACACTTGTATTTCTTTGAATATATATATAAATATGGGCATACATACATATATGTATAGGGCTTCTATGGAGATATCACCTCCCCCCTCTTCCCCGTTTACGAAACGACTAAAATGACAGTTCAGACAGAAACGGCCCGGCGTAAAGAACTCCCATGTAAAGTTGTTGCCATTTGAAACATGCCAAGCCCAAAAACATTCAAGGTGTCTTTGTAAGAGCTCTATATGTATATTTATGTATAAAATATTTAATATTTATTTATGTATACCAGATGCATACATGCTGATTGTGCCATGTGCCAAATTAAACTGTAAAAAAATGAAGAATATAAAGTTTCACTAAACTTTTTCCTTTCTTGATCATACTTCCTTTCTTTTTGTGACTTATTATTTCCCATTTTTAATGAGTTAAGGAGCGATCCTTGTGGCAAACTGCAAGGCTTCTCCCCCCACCCCCTGAAAGGACTTCCTTTTTGCCTCCCTTCTTCCTCTCTGCTGCTCCTTCTCCCCCTCTCTCCCTTTTTCTTGCTGAAGCCTTGGCAACTAAAAACACAGGCTAACAGCTTGGGGCCTATCTGTGTGCATGACTCCAGATTTTTACTGTAATTCACACAAAGTAGTGCTGCAGCAGTGGGAGATTGTGAAAAGATTGCCTTGATGCGCTCTCACGGCATCCTATTATATGTTAATCTGGTGGAGAAAACTGGAGTTATTGATTCTACGAACAAAACTGACAATTTTCATTTGGTGTCGCCGTGCAGCCCCGATTCTCCACAAAGTGCGCTAATGCTACCCGACCAGTAATGCTAGATCAACTTTGGAGTTTTGGTACCGTGGAACTCAACATATTTATGAAGTAGGCCATTACGGCTCCCCTTGGTATTTAATGATTGGGAACGCAGCAGAGCGAGAAGTGCAGTCTGGTCAGCTCATCAGTGATGTTGCCGGTAGCAGAGAGGAAGAAAGAAAAGCGGGGGGGTCTATTTGAGGAAAATCGTTTGGATATTGATATGAGTCATCGCAGTTTTGCTCGTTTTGCCTTATATGAAGTTCACTTCCTGGTTTTTGCGCCGTCGTACAAAGCGAGAAAATCTGCTTTTATGTACAGGATCATTTACGAAAATCTCCATGAAGTATACAAGCAATCTAATTACAACAATCCTGCCATAGATTTCAACCCAAACAGTTTAAATAAAATAAAGACTTTTCAATACCTCAGCATTCAACAATGTTGTGTTTTATTGAAATGCAGCACATATACATTTATTACGAATGATTTAGTCGCACGTGCCAACTTGGCAGCTTTCATCTGTCAAGGTACCCAACCCAGAAATTCACGTGTAGAAAAAAAATATAAGTTGATAAGACAAAGAGAAAAAGGAAAGAAGACGGCAAGGGCATCTTGAACATATGGCCACTGTAAATGGATTAGTGTGACACTATGCTTGCTTCCATCAGAAAATATATTCATCTTTTAAATAGTTCACATCATTGCCAAAACCTGTAGAGGGCATTGCAGGTCACCCTACATTTATAGACTAACTGCCTGTTTTTATACGCACATTTATGGTCTCAGGCTCTTAAAATTTATTACAGGCATGATAAATTAAAGATGCAAGAATCTTTTTTCAACAACACACAGTTTATATCTTTAGATTATTGTTTGGAAATATTATGATGGATCAGTTTTTCATTTCGTTTTCTTTTTTTTCTTCTTTTTCTTTTGATGAAATGATCCAGGAAATAAACTCATTAAAGCACCAGTTTCTCCAGTTCCATCAAACACTTCGGTACATTTCAGGTTTTATTAACTTTAGCTTTTAACTGGTGTTCCATGAAAAGGTGGCCATAAACAAAGCACCAAATATATGCTGCTTTTTAGCACCGTGCTTTAAGGATTTGTGAATCGCTAACAAGCTGCCATTTATAATCCCAGTCATTACTGATTGATTATGTGATAGGTGCAGACAATCTGCTGATGAGACTGACTAACTCTGGGTGAAAGCTCCAGAAATCTTTGCAGTCAGGGCACCGTGCATCGTGCCTCCTGTCAGCTTTTATTTCCGTGCTCATTTTTATGAATGAACATTTTACGACACGGAATGTGGAATAAAGTGCACTCTTTAGATGTGGGAGTAGGTTGACTTCCACTGATTCGAGCACACACAAGCATCACCTTGCAAAATGTTCATACCACTTTACCACTGAATTACTGCTACCGATTATAAATTAGATTGAACATGTTAACATGCTTTGATCTTAACAATGTTGCTCTGACTTTCTGTTTAGGACCATGGTCCCGTTTTCCACTAAATTTGAGCAGCGTCTCTGTCCCAACGGGGGGGAAAAGCACCAGCAGAGGTTGCCGGTGTTAAGCATCATGTTACAGCTCTAGAAAAAAAAAAAGAGCCCAATGCACTGAAAACCCGACGGTTATTCCACCAAATATTGATTTCTGAACTCTTCCTGTGTTAAAACATTAGCATTGTTGTTTCTAAATGAATGTGAACTTGTTTTCTTTGCGTTTTTTGAGGTCTGAAAGCACTGCATCTTTTTTTTGTTATTTTGATCATTTCTCATTTTTTCCAAATAAATACCAAGTTTTTGCTTGGAATTTCAGACATGTCAGCAGCTCATAGAATAAAAAAACAATATTCATTTTATTCAAACATATCTATAAAAAGTAAAATGAGAGAAACTGATCATTATATCTTTTTTCCAGATGCTGTATGTGCAAAATCTTCTGCTTTTGTTTACTATGTATCCTAAGAGGCTAATAGAGCAAATTGCTTTTTTTTTTTATCGTTCATATCCCATTTTATTTTTGACCAAGTGAAAACATATGCCACATTTTGTAGATTTTGATTCTCAAGCAATTTTGAAAATTCTGTTTTCGGTTCCCTTACTGTTAACTTTCTGCTAGCATAGCATATCATGTGAAATCTCAATGATATTATTGATTTTTGAGAGTAAGTTATGATAAAATGTGGAACAAAACAGTGAATGCGGTTAAAATTGGGCAGTGGATGTTAGAGAGAATTTTCAAAAAAAAAAAAAAAAACATATCATGGAAGGTTGCCATGATATTTCCAATCTAGCTTTAAAGCAGGGCAAATGTAACAGAGTGCTGGCAGGGGTACACACGATGGCATCTGGAGGCAAAGTTTTGGATACATTTCCCTAAGAAGAGCCACGTAATTACACAAAACCACTGGGGGAAAACGCTACGAAAACTCCAGCGAGACGAGACGAGGTCCGACTCGTCCTTTACCGACACCGGGACGTTGAACCAAATCAGCCCAAACGTCAGGTGACACGACACAGGGGTGGAAAACGAGCAGGACTCATTTCAGAGCAGTCGAGATCTGTTTGCGGTTCATTGAGTTGTGCGTCCACGAAGTGACATCATTCACGGACGAGCTCGGAATACCCCGACGGGGTTTGTGACTGCCCCGACAGCGGCGAAGACAAACGCATTCCAGGAAATGGATGTGCCAAATTACACGGTGGCACCCGCTGGGAGAAGAGCTGCAGGTGTGGCTGTGGGTTTCTTGCTGCGTGTATGTGTGAAGTTATCGCGAATTTTATTGTCACTGCAGAGAACGTGTTGTTAAGTATATTTCCTCTCACCTTTTCTCTCCCTTGCCTCCATCGCTTTCCTTTTGTGTCTCATTCGCCTTCGTTTTCTGTTTTTTCTTATTTAAATCTTCCCTGTAGAAAATTCAGCTTGTTTTTGTTTTGTTTTGTTTTTATTTCCAGATCTGTTTCTGTCTCAGTTAAACAGGAGCATGTGCCTTTAATTTAAACTTTCTTAGTTCCCTAAATGCAAACTTCTCTCTAATTTGGTTTCATTATCTTGAGTTAACATGTCTCTGTGGACTAAGAGGTTAATAAACAGCCATCATTAAAAAGCAAGTCACTAAACGATAGCTTGTTCGTTTAAAGTGTAGTTCCCTGCCCAGTGAGAAATAGCACTAATTTGAACTTTGGAGCTATAGGTAGACCTCATTTAGGCATTGCTCTAATGCACTTATAGAAAAGTAAAATATGAGTTGTCCAGCAAGAACTGAAAACACAAAGACAGGACACACATTGCTTGTTGTCCTGTCAGATAGGAAATCACAGGACTGGTGATGAAAGAGTTGTGAATCTGAGACAGACTGGGGCTGATTTCTTGTTTTTATCCATATTTACTCAGTCACAGCTAACACAAGTGTGCATTTAGACTTATAATAAACATCTAAAACCAGTTCTAGGCCTGTAATTCTTCCAAACCTTTGGCAGAAAACGCCAAAGGAATGGCGAGAATATGGTGATGGCAACATCGTGCTGGACGAAGCTGGACTTTCTGTTGGTCAACCGTAAAAACATCCCCACAAAACTCATTGAGGTTATAAAGTGACAAAATGTGAAATGGTTCAAGCGTATTAATAGTTGTGTGAGGTTAATAGCATATTCCATTTTTTTATTCAAATGCAAGCATTTTACAAAACATTTTTGGACGTCGCTGCAATCTGCGTACATATGGAGGAAATAAACATAACCTTCAGGTCAACGAGTTTAGCATCTGGATTCTTTCAGGGCTGTTGCAAAACAAACACACCTTCATTTTTCCTTGTCCTGCTGAAACGAATAAGGTCTTCCCTGAAAAACACTTAATCTGGATGGCAGCATATGCTGCTCTAAAACCTGAATATATCATTTAGGATTAATTGTGCCTCCACAGATGCGCAAGCTTCTCGTTCTGCGTTCACTAAGGCACCCTGTGCCATCGCCAATGCCGGCTTTTGAACTGTCATAAGTGAGCTTTCGTCGCGAGAAGGCCTTAAAACATACAGAACTGCAGAGTTCTGTATGTTTTTCATGCAGTCCTGTTATTTAGTGCAAATTTTCACCACTATCCTCAGAAACAATCTGCTGTAGATGCTTGAATGAAAGTGAATAAGTGCGTACCCCTTTTTCCAGAGCTAGGCCTAAACACCTGCTTTCCTGAAAGTGTTTCTAAATGATGAAATGTTGGTTTCAGAGTATTTGAAATGAATAAGTTAAATCCTTGTAGGGGCTAGTGTAATTTTCTGTGTGCTGTTGTTTTTATTACATCAACAATTTCGCACATTTAAATGGAAATTCTGTGGGGTTTTTTTTTTTTGTTTGTTTGTTTGTTTTTTTACTACCTGAAACTACTTTTCTTAAGGCCAAATGCAATGAAATCCCATTGCGATTAAACTGACTTTTAAAAAAGACACCAGTGACGTGCAATTGGTGATATATTTTTTTTTACAGGTCACATCTGTCCTATCACAGAGAGGCTCTCTAAAAGATTTAGCTTTTCGCAGGTTTTTGGACACTGGAGTACATTAGAATTTGCCGGAAGGGTTAAATCTTTGTATTTCCTTGTGGTCTTTAAACAGATAAAACATAGATACTCCATAAAAGTAAAGCAAAAAAACCTTTCATGATTTGGTGTTTAAATGCAGCTTTGGGTGCAACAAACTGAGGCGGCATTGCAAAAATGGAAAAAGGACCAAATGTATTGTGCAGTTGAGCAGTAAAAAGAGGCCAGTTTGGCTTTTACAGAAGTCCAATAAACAGGAGTAGTCACCATAGTTCATCTCATACAAGCATTCCCACTTGCCCTGGGCCTAACGCTGCTTGTCGACTACATAATGATCTGCCCTCTATAAGATAGATGGCCTCAAGATTCCACTGAGGCTGCTGAGACTAAAGCCTGCATGCTGCCGGTGCGTTAGGGTAGTAAAGACAGCAGGCAACAAAACGTGTTTTATCTCCGGTCTCGCACGTGGAATAAGCGGGCAGCATGAAATGCAGCTTGATGGCCGATTTTTCTTACCGTCTGTTCCAATTCTGGGAGCAGGATGGGGAAAAGACATTTCATAGTCAAAATCTCCAGGATCAAATTCCGTTTTTCGTTCACAGCGACACGTGGTCTGACCGTGGGTATTTCTTTTTGCAAAGTCGCTCCATCACTATCTTTCAGTTGCATCAGCTGGAGTTCACCATCAGATGGCAGTCCACTAATGCCTCTCTCAGATGTGTGTGGCCGACGACATAGGAGGGTTGCGTCAGTGGACCTTTGGTGTCAGAACCTGGTAGCGTACGCGGCTCCTTTAGAGACCACAGAGGATGTCAAAAAAAATTGTTTTTTTTGTTTGTTTTTTATCTTTGAGATTGCATTACAAATACTTTCAGTGACACCAATATGGTCTGGTGTGCTAATCCAAGCTACCAGGCATTTCACACATCTTTCAGATCAAATACGTCAAGGACTTAACTTAAATATCGGAGCTTCGTTTATAAAAAAAAAAAAAAGGTACTTTTTTTCTCATAAAGAATGGAAAACGGCCTTTGAAGTTAAGCCTCTTTTACCCTCAGAGGCAATAAGCCAACGTTTTTCCAGTGAAGATCTAAATGTTAACCCTGCTTAGCTAATTTTAAACATTTTAAGTTGCGTGATATATTTATGGTACATTCTCTTTCCCAGAGCCAGAGCTCGGTTTATAACAGGCAGTTGGCCTAATATAAATGCAAAAAGTTTTTAATATCTGAGCCTTTCCTTCTCTTTAGAAGACTGCATGTGTTGGCTGCACATATTTTCAGATCATTAAGCCAACCTTCAAATCTGACAATAAGAGCTAAAGTCAACACAAAATGCAGTTTCCTGTTGCCATTCTCAAGAAAGCTATCCAAACCAACATTAACAAGCTAAACGTAAGGTGTGACGGGGAACAGGGTCTAATATTATGTGCAGAATTGTTTCAATTCAGGAGGGTTTTTGAACAGCATGCTATAGCATCTCAATTATTTGAGTCTGGGCTTTAACTAGGCCACAGCAAAACCTTCTGGATTTTTTTTTTTTTTTTTTGCTGTAGCCCAAATGTCCTTATATAAGGTCACTAAGTGAAAGCCAGGTGTTCTCTTTTAACACTTTTTTGGGTTAAAGTAGCTAGAATTCACTTTTGCAAAAATAAAAACAAGTGATCCAGGTCCTGACTCGGCGAAAAAAAACAAACAAAAAAAACAGGCCCAAACATCACATTACATTACAAAGAATCCAGAATGGGACGTGCATAAATTAATCCATATAGAAAAGAAAGCTTTAACATATTAAAACACATTAATCACAGCGACGACACAACGGCTGTTTCCAACCTCTCTCCCGTGATTCTTACATGCTCCGAGCATTTTCACAGCTGTAAAGATGCCCCGAGACCCCCCTGTGTGACTGACAGCTTCCCAGCTTGCTTCTTTTCAACACTTTCTGTCTCTGGCCCTCTGGGTAGCTCGTGGCATTTGCTAAAACTATGCTCACTGTCACTTCCATTCACATATCCACGTCTCAGAGCCTTTAACCCACCTTTCTGTTTCTTCATTTGATGTATAAATTAGGGATAACGCCTTATGCTTTTCCCCCATTTTCAAAATAAACAAATAAAACTGCTATGTTGAAGTTCGTAGGCATATTTTTCTCTTCTTTGCTTCAGTTTTAGTTATGATTTCCAAGTAAACTGAGCTGAAAGAGGAAGGACGAAGCGGAGTCGAGAAATACCCCAGTCAGAAATGATGTAATGGCTCATTTAAAGTCCAGAAGACTGGATGACTCACATTCCTTGGGAATGAAGTCCTTTGAAAATAATTGTGCTGGTTTCCTCTTGCGTACAATAGGACAGCGGCCAGAGAAAATAACAGGAAATTACTTGACTATATGTTGGGATTTGGATTTACGTAAGCGAAGCAAGAAAAATCCAAACAAACGATAAAAATGTGTTCCTCTGAAACAGGGAGTTCCTCTGAAACAGGGAGTTCCTCCTGCGCTAACGGCCACTGGGGACATTTCTTGAACAGAAATTGATATATATAGAGACTTTTAGTAGAGAGAAAGGCTTGTTTTTATTGACAAAATTACATTGTTACAGAAACTCTCTAGGCGAAATCAAAGACTTAAACTTACTCGTAATAGCAGCAGAGACGTTTCTGGCCATGAAAAATAATATTCAAAGGTTGATTTAGGTGTTTGTGAAAAACTCAACTTTTTACCTTTATTTCACCAGAAAAATCCCACTGAGATTAAAAATGTCTTACAAGAGAATCCTGGTTTATGACATTGTGCCTTACCTCTAGAAAGGTGCGATGCTTATTGTGCCTGAAATCCTCAAAGTAGAACAGTTTTTCTTTATCAATGCTTTTACTCACAGCTGTTCTTTTGCCGTGTTTGGGAGTGTTTCATTCAGCTGCCGAAAGTTGTTGTGAAAGCACAGCTCTCATTTCAGGACGACTCTGCGATGAAAAATGTATGGAAGCAGCTCATACGAATAAAGAAGTGTGGACTCGAATGACCATGTTTTCAGATACCTACAGTATATCTTGCTGCGTCGTCTTCCACAACTACCAAGAATGATCACCAAACATACGGTCATGATGGGTCCTTGATTTTTATTTTTGTTTTTTTCTGCTTGCAAAATTCATGCTTTTTTTTTTTATCCTGCTGTTACTTTATGCTGCTATAGTTATGCAAGGAAATTATTGTGTGACTACTTTTCTATCATATCTTATGGCAGTGCAGTTATTGCCACAAATTAAATGTTGATTAAACGCCTCATACAACTTCGTATTAGCTTTGTATGACTAGCCCTGTGCTTAAGGAAACTGCACACAAAGCTGTAATTTACAATAGTGTAACCAACATGCCGTATGTCTGATGTTTGCTCAGTGTCTGTTGTGAAATGCACTTCAATGAAAAGGGATATAGAACAAATGACAAATAATTCCATCACAAGGTTTCATTTTCTCCGGAAATTCAGCGTCCTCATTCTGGCAATTGCCCAGACAAGAAGGGGTGGTGTATGTTGCAAATGAAGTATCATTATTGTTTCTAGCAGAATTTTTGTTTTTCGTTCACATTTTAGATCTTGGTTTCACTTCAAAACAAAATAAGCACAATTACAGACATAAATTATGCCTGTTTTCCTTGTTCTGTTTGTGGTTTCTTGTTTTCTTCTTCCAGCCAAGTAAAAACCCAAGTTAGTAAAAATAATTGGGAAAGAGTAAAAATCCTCTCTCTGCAGCAAAGTTTTTTGTTTTTTTTAACAGATGATTGGTAGTTGGATCCTGAGCAACTCCCTGTGACAAAGTGAGCTGGATACTGATTGCCCAAATTTCACCCAATCAGCTTGAAGCCATACAGAGAAAGCAAATTAACAACTGTGTTATTATAATTATTGGTTGTTTTTTTTTTAAAGGTAAGATAGCACAGGTGTAACATTTAGTCTGTAATAGTATTGTTCTTCCTTGCTGTTTACACACTAGTGCCATAACTCTGTCTGACATATGAATATATTCATGAAAGATTCAGAGACTAAAGTTAGATGTCTGAGAGATCAAGGACAAACTGTGAGATTGTTTTTCACGGCCAAAAAAAAGTAGTTGTCCTACCACAGATTACAACAACATTAATCGCTTTAAAAGGGTTTCACGGTGTTTGAGGGTTATCTGAACATTTTCCAAGACTTTTCTCTTCTCTCTGCATACAAAACAATGTACAGTTGTGGGGGGGAAACGTAAAGGAGGCCTTGAGCAAACAGCTTGTTTGTTTTTCCTTTAGCCCGAAACCCATAGCCTGTGCAATTTACAAAATTGCGCCTTTAAATATTTCAAATTGATTACTGAAGTAGTTTGTTCCTCATTTAGTCTGATTCTAAACATAGGCATGGCTGTTTTTTTTTTTTTTGTTTTTTTTCCAGCGTGTTAAAAATAATAGTGAATACATCAGCAAAATTACACTGCTGGATTCGAGTCGTGAGGGAAAATTCGTGCTATAAGTGGGAAGCGTTCGCAGCGCCCTTTAGTGTGTGTTTCCTTGACAACTGCAGGAAACACCTGCACACGGATGTCACATGCAAAAACAAATCAACACTGCGACAGGCGCTACAAATGTGAGTAGTTTCATAATTTTCTGCCCTGAAAAATGAAAAAAGATGTAAAGATACTCCTACGCAAGAGCTCTGGAATACTGTATGTCATATGTGGAGCTGTCGATTTATACTTTATTACACAGTATACCTAACTATGTGTAATGGTAGAATGTAAATAACTTGTACTTTTACAGTTTAAGACACTTTAACTCAGTTATGTGTTAGATTATTATTGAGAAATATGTTGCATAGTAAGTGGATGGTTTCGGTGGATTTGTTTTTTTTTTTTTAATGCACACTAAAGAGTGAGTTTGCTTCTACTTAAGGAAAATGTATCGTTTTAACCGTTCAGTAGTTTGCACAAGCCAGCTAGCTATCTTCAGCATTTAATCTTTGACAAAAAAAAATAGTCCTGAAATTAATAAAAACAGGCAAAATCTTAATTTAAACTCTTTGACGATCTAAACACCAGGATATAGTGTCAGTCTCAAATATCACTGTTGGAGGAAATCATCCCTCATCAACATGCTGCCATCACCGTGTTTTACTGTAAGAATAAAGTGGCTGGTCATCTCTCTGTCAGTTCAGAGTTGTGCCATTTTCTGTCAGTAGATTGAGCAAAGCTTCCACGTAATGTGCTGAACTGAATCCGTAACCCAAAATTGTTGTTGTCAAACCGACATTCCTGAATCCAGTCGGACACATCCGTATTTCACCAAGGGCTAAATGAAGTAGTTCTTTCCATGTTGCAGCTTTTACTTTGTTTTATTGTTGCAAAACATGCAACTGACACTGGTCCTTAAATACTTGTTTCTTTTTTTTTTTTTTTTTTTTGTCTGTAAAAATGTCCTCCCTCTAATTCTGACATTGGTTTCATTTATCTTTTTATAGTTCCCCCGCTAGGACCCAAACATTTCCTTGTAACTATGTTATGCGCAGTAGTAAACAGTTCACCCTGCTCTTTCTTCTTCCTGGGAGCTCGCATGGAATAACAAAGTGGTGATCTCAGTCCTTGATTCAGACGCAGTTATGTAACAACTAGTCTGAGTCCGACCATTCATTTCGTGTGTGTCGGCTTGTCTTGGCAGCATGTGTGTGTGTGTGTGTGTGTGTGCTGGGCGATTTAGCAAACTAAATCCTCGGGAGTGCGTTGTTAGCCTGGACCAGTTGTGAAACTCACAGGGGAGAGGCGTTGCTCGACTCTCTCATCAAGCAGATGACAGAAGGCTACGTGCTCCGCATGCTGCTCTCATCTCGCCCATGATAGCTTCGCCGCACAGGCCATATCGCCGCTTCATTTACTCATTGTCTGATAATAACAAGTGTCTCCTTTTTGCCATACTCAATTACATCTTCATTATCCTCCTATTTAGGTTAAAATAAACCCGCGTTGCATTTGGAGATCCTAAAAGTCCGCGTGACATTTATTACCAGGCTATCTGAGCCTATAGGTGAGGGGCTATAGAGAGGGTGCAATATTTATTATGTCTTCATCTCTCAGGACCATTTACCGTCTCATCATAGCAACAATTTGTTTTAATTCACCAGCTAGAGGACTCTGAACATTCATTACTCAGTCTGTCTGCCGTCTGAACAATGACGGGCTGACACACTGACCTCTCACTTTGGCGCGCTGTCAATCAAACACCCGTTTCATAGTAATGAGCGGATAAACAATGGGGAGGTGTTCCCCCAAGACAAACTGATATATTACATCTGATCTCATGAAAGAGCAATCTAATAAAAAAAAAATCATGCAACATAATTAGCCGCTTGTTACTTTCCAAGTACGATGAAACGGCAGTGGATTAGCGCTGCAGCAGCGTCCCAGCTGGACCAAGCAGAGAGCTCCTCTGGTCTGTTTGTGCGCCACACGGGTTTCCACGTTTTGTCGTGTTAAAAACAACCAACTTTAATATGTTTTCGTGGGGTTGGTGCACACCTGTGAAGAATATAGAAAGAGGCAAATGATTTTCAACCATTTCTGCAAATGAATATGCAACAACAACAACAAAAAAAAAATGTTGGATGCAATGTCTCCAATGGTAATGCTTTTGGGCCAATTTAGATTGCATGGAGAGAATATATGAAAATAAATGTTCAAATCTTTACAGATGTTTCTTTGGGTCTGGGATTTTACAGAGCAATTCAAACAGATGCATTTGCTTTGTTCTAAATCATTCTCTTGTACATTTTTATTTAGTTCTTGCCAGAAGGTGAACCTTCATGCCCCACTCTTCTTGTTTATCCTGCATGTGTCAGCTGACCTGCTTTCCTGACTCTTTTTATGGAAAACATTACTACAACATGCCACTGAATGCGGTTAGATATAAAACACATAAAGCAGAAGTGCAGATATATTTACACTACAAACTTTAGCATGAAGCTATAAAACGACATAGGACAGTAAACTGAAAGCAGAAGTATCGTATATGTTCAAAAAGGAAGTGCTTGTTTTAAACTGTTAATCGTCAAAAGGTTCGCAGAGTTGCTAGAAACTGTGCTTGAGTAAAAGTAGCACTGGTTCAACATATTATTTTTTTTTACTCAGAAGGAAATAAAAAGTAATCATCCAAAAAACGACTCTGCTGTGAGTCTCTTGCTTGGTTCACTGATTAGTCCTCTCCTTGCCTGGCCTCCCAGTTTGGACGATTAACCATGTTGTTGTAGCAGTGGTGGTTTTTGATGTGGGCCACGTGAACGGTTGCCCAGGGATGTGGTAAAGGAGAGATGGGGTTGGGCAATGATAATAGATCATTGTCGTCAGTGTAACTTTCAAAGCGTAGGTTTAATAATCTGTTACCTTTGACCTGTCCGCTGTGTTCCTTGGTCTTCACGATGCTGTTTTTGACGCCAATTTTCACTAATAAACCTGTGAGGCCTCCTCAGAATAGGTTTATACATCCATCCATCCATTCATTTTCTTCCACTCTTGTCCCTACTGGGGTTGGGAGGGTTGCTGGTGCCCATCTCCAGCGAACGTTTTGGGCGAGAGGCGGGGTACATCCTGGGCAGGTCGCCAGTAGGTTTATACAGAGATTAAATTATGCACAAGTTGCCTTAATATTCTGTTTAGAGGACTTCTTAAGACGTGTGGCTGTACAGTAATAAATCTAATAAATGAGGTTGAAAACAACTACAAACCTCACCATCAGAGCCAAATATCATGTTCCTTCTACTTCACACTTGTGTTCGTGTTGGTCTACCACATGAAATCTAGTGAAGTGTAAACACAAACAGAGTTGGTGATTGTACCACAAGTGTGAAAAAGTTCACGGGTATGAATACTTTCGCTAGGCCTCAACATTCAGAGCTACATCTAAAAGATGAAGAAAAGTGGAAAGTGGCAAATGTCTTTTTGTTTCACCTGTACTCCGCCGACACATTTCCTGCAGCGTCGCAGTTCCTCCGCGTGAGTCTGAAAACAGGATGTGCTACTCTTTTGTCAGGGAAGTTCTATCATGCCAACTTTGTTACAATCCTGAGCAGCTGTGGCCTCAATCAGTCACTCTCCTTTTTTACAATAACTGGAACAGACAACAAAGTGGAGGCAGGTTACTCCACGCTGCCTCTGTGCCCCCTTTTGTCGGAAAAACTCTCATTTTCCCTTTTGCTGTCTTTCTGTTCCCATTCTTCTCTTTTGCCTTTACAGGAACATCATATGTAAAGCTATTTTTCTTTTTTTTCTTTTTTTTTTCTTTTTTTGCTCTACTGCAGCTATGTGTCCCTGTGCTCGTCGGGGTCAGTGAGGCTAAACAGAGGACTGGATTTCAAAACTGAATCTGAGGAACCAATTGCTCTTTAATAAGACATGAAAAGACATGGGACGCCTTTGTACCCCGACATTCAGTCATAAAGTCGGTATACATATCCAGTCTGTCCACTGTACTGTGTCTCCAGCTGTGCTTAAGATCATGTCAGTTTAGATGTGTGGGGATTTAGTGTTTTATAAAAGCATTCATATCCCTTAATTTCATTTCTCATGATTGACTGTCTTCATTTCCAAACAACACAAAGCCCATCCCTTCCTTCTTATTAGCCCCAAAAGCAGATTCTATGTAATTACAACAAGACATCTTACCAGATATTTTAAATTAATGACTTAGTTCGTCGTTCAGCCATCGTCTGAGCAGATGTGGCAATCCCTCAGCAGGCTAAAAATAATTTTGCCTCCAACAGCTGGAACACTCCGCGGATATCCTGCATTATGAGACTCCAAGTAACGAGTGAAAAATCACACTTTACAACCGCAGCATCCATTGCTCTCCTTTGGGTTTCTTTGACAACTGCAGGAAACACCTGCACGCAGATGTCACTCTCTGTGCCCGCGGTATGCTTAAGTGAAATGACAGCAGAATATAAGCACAGCCACAACCACAGTCTCCTTGTCAAGCCAGACTTTCAGCTGACTGTGGGCAGAGACCTACCCTTTCTCCAAGCTTATTTTGTCAAATGGATATTTTATATGGTTTTTTAACAATGCTGAATTTAAGAAAAATCCTTTTTTTTTTTATTGCTTCAGTAAAAATGTATTGTAAGAGTAATTTCTGGTTAGAAAGAAATTAGGATCCGCCACCATCTACTGCCACTTAAAATGTCTAAATTGAAGCACCGATGTGTCACGTCAGGTGTTTGTCATCAGAACAGCATTTGTAAATTAGCTTGACCGTTTTTTAAACCTTTAAACATTTAGCCATCAGAAGTCTTCAGAAAGAAGATTGCATCCGTTTATAATTCTGGTAAGTATTTTTAAAGAAGTTTTCAAAGAATTTGAAGCTGCAGCACATGTTCAGAGGGCACTCAGAACAACTACCATCGGGCCCCAGTCTGGCCATCCAAGCAATTTCACCCTGAAAACTGACTTCAAGGTGACACAAGTATCTAAAAACCCTAAAATGTCATCACAGGGCCTCCAGCAGGAACTGGCTACTGTAGATATGAAAGTGCTTGCCTGCGCGGTCAGAAAGAGACTGCAAAAACGTTCCTTTTATTGAGGACTTGCAACTAGAAAACCATTGTTCCACAAGAAAAAAAAATAGGAAGTCAGACTGAAGTTTACCACAAAGAAGACAAAGACTTCCAGATTCCTTCTCATTGGACGGCTGAGTCTAAAACTAAACTTTAATCGATAAATAAGCCATAAATGACATTCAAGGAAAACGTCATACCAACTTTGAAACACAGAGGCGGTGGGATGCACACGATAATATAAGGTTATACTAGGTTATTTAATGGAGGGTGCTTGAGATTATCTACAAAACAACAAATATACAAGAAAACCCACAAAGAACTGCCTGAGAATTAAGAAACAAAAAAGTCCTAGGCAGTGTCAAAATGAATATTTTTTATTTTAATAAGTTAAACTATCTGAAAACTTCTCTTTGTATTTATTCACGCTATTTGTGTAGGATATATTTTGTTAAATTATTTGAAACGTAAGTGCACCAGCACAAAAGCACAAAAGAAAAAGTTCTCACATCAAATTACAGGAAGCTATTGAAAACGAACGTAGTTTCTCATGATGCACGCTCTCCTCACATGGGGTCAAACGTAGCCTGTCTGAGCTACATTTGTGGTTTTCCGGAGTTACAGCAGAAGCGAAACTCGCAGCACAATCAGAACAAGGTTACAGGAAACCAGAAAAGCAAACATGAAGCCATGGGGTGAGGGGGGAGGAAACGTAGTGACACCAGGCAGCAACAGTCATTTCGCTTGTCTGAAAGGCAAGAACTGAAGTTATAATGACTTACAACTTCACTCACTATTTTTCTCAGCTCGTAGCTTCAAATCGGAAAACAGACGACACAAAAAAAATGCTCCATCAAAATGTAGCTTTATTTCTAAACACATTTATGTTACAATAATGTATATGTAAAAAAAAACAAAAAACAAAAACGATATTCACAAAAACTGTACACTTTAAATGTTGACACACAAGTATAGCCTGACGCGCACAGCAGATCTGAACTCACTGGATTTCAAATAGGCTTTTAAGCTAAAGTGCAATCTGTAATTTTAAACCAGAGAAAGCTCTGGCTTTTTAAAAATAAATGGAAATGAAGATTTAAGGCCTTTTACTGGCATGGCACTTATGAGAATTTTAACATTCTCTCTATACTCTGGGCAGCATTTTTCATGTCAGACAGATGGAAGCTTTGTCTATTTTGGGGGAATATGTCACACATCTTGGACCCGATGCTGCGGGGACGTGGCGGTGCTGGCCGGACGCGGGATTGCCGGGGGGCGTCTGAGGGTGCTCTTGCATTTCAAAATTGAAGCGAGTGCCCTTTTAATTTCTGAAGGCAACCTTTTTCCCCCCGTCTCCTGTCCCTGAAGAGGCGAGAGAGAGAGAGCGCGAAGCGTTCGCCCCATCATATCTGCTCTGGCGTGGATCTCACTTTCTTCTTCTTTGGTGCCTCGCCCTTCCCGTATCTCTGTTCACATCTCTGTAGAGTGGGGAGAGGGAGGGAGGAGAGAGAGACAACAACGCACGGTTTATAAAAAGAGTAGCATACAGGCATACATCAATGCACAGCCGCAAACACTCACTGACTAATAGGTTAGGCTTGTGAAGATACGGCAGGAGTTGCAATTAATTTGCAACATTCATTTTCTCCTGTGTCGAGATCATCTGCAGCAGCAGATGTATGTTTTTGTTCTTTCTTACCCGTGTGCTTGCAAGGGGCAATATACACACTCATGGGCCCCTAATGCACTATTCCTTTAGAACTGATAGGAGGATCATGATGCTTATGTAGTCAAGTATGCCATTAACACAAAAGCGCAAGCAGATAGTCTACCTCAGTCCCCAGACATGGCATTTAAATATAAAAGGTGCTCAGAGATAAACAGAAGGGGGGGGGAGGGGATAACAGACGAAGGGAACCAAGCTGGGCTACTGCTGAGCTCTCCTTCTTTCAATGTGTAGCAAAACATGCAACCCGGTCAGTGGCTTCACCTTCACAGCCACACGGCAGCCTGCTGGTTTTTCAGCTTGAACGTAAAACGCAAACAGACGAGATTGAGTAAAACACATACCCGCGAGTTCCTGGTCCAACATGTTGATAAAACTCTCCAGCTCATCTGTGTCTCCCAGCTTGGCTGAAAAAAAAAAAAAAAAAAAAAAAAACAACAAGAAAAATTCAAGGAACTACAGAGGGAAAAGGCAG
>NW_006799965.1:3256766-3287574 GCF_000485575.1 Poecilia formosa | reverse complement strand
GGTTCTGTGAGGACCAGCAGAGGGAGGGGTTTGCCCAGGGCACCGTTCATGCATGAACTGCCACTTCCCAGTGTCTCAAAGCCTCAACAGCTTGATAGACCCCCTCAGGACTCAGGTAGAGTGCATAAAACCATGAAGATGAGCAAATTATATCCTCTTCGTCAGCTTTGTGTGTGTGTCTGAGAGTTATTGTTTATTTTTTTTTTATTTTTTTATTTTTTTATCAATTTAGATTCATCACCACGTGAGTGTATTTGCAATGGAATACACAGGGAGTCGTTCATTTACACACACACACACACAAACACCTGAGACAGACTCCCTGCAGGAGAGTTTCAAAGTATGGTGCTGAGGAGCCACAGTCACAGCAGGGGGGCCTTTGTTGTTTCAAAACAAAACAGCTCGGAGCCTAATGTGAGGAGCATGCGTTGTTCTTGTTGCAGCGATCAGTAGCAAAACATAATGGCGATCACCGTGAGAACAATGGCTGAATCTGAATGGAGATGGGGCGACAAGGAGGCCTGCAGTACCTTTCAGCGTCGTGCCGGCATGGTGGAGCTCCTCCTCGCTCGTATTCAAACTGTTTCCCATAGACGCTCCGCTGCCTGGGAGGGCGAGAGGAAGAAGGAAGAGTAGAAAAGAGATAATAAGCACTAAGGGCATTTCCATGCAAATGATCAGTAGCAATGACAGTGCAGGAGTTACACATAATGATAATAGCATGTTCAAAAGTGAAGGTAAATGCCTGTTTGCGAGTGACTCCCATGTGTCAGCTGGAACACTTGAAAGCAAGCGCGCCTTTTGAAACGTTACCGGGGCCAGCACACTTTCAATAATGACGACGCATGGGAGCAGAGGAAAACATCGCCGCTTTCATCTCATAACCGCCGACAAATGAGCAACAATGGAGAGGAAAAAAGAACGATTACAGAAGATGCACTATCCATAATTGGAGTTCATTCCAGTTTGTCATTAGGCAAACAGCCACTTTTCTGGAAGAGGGCCGGGTATGTCTCCTCTTGTACCAATAATTTCATGCAAATTAGATGTGTCAAGCCGTAGTTGTTTGGGCTATTAAAGATCGCCAAGTGATACCCCCAGAGACAACAGACTGTTACATAACAGCAAATATTGTACAGAAATATCTTTCGTGTTCCGCATATTCTGCGTATTCTCTCGCATAGCTTTTCCCAAATTCAGTGGAATTGTGTTAGCACAATTAGCATCAGTGCCATTTAAATTTTTTTTTTAACTTACTGTAGTCAGAGTCTTCCACCCCATTGTCTTCGATGCGGCTCTTGGCGTCATGCAGGACGCGCTGGTAAGAATGATGTTTGCTTTCGGAGGGGGCCTTCAGCTCCTCCACAACATCCTGGAACTCCTGCAGCACGTCGCCCAGCTCCAGCTCCAAGTCTGTGGAAAATTTGACAGCAGTTGGAACGCAATCCCAGACTCTGCAGAAAAGGAAACTCCAAGACTGACTGGGAGCAGCAAAGCTGACACAAGGAGTAGGAATAAGATTCTGAGCTGAATTTTTAAGAAAGTTTAAATTAGTTTAAAATGAACAGTGTGCAAATATACTCCAAGTACAAAATTAAGCTTAAACAAAAACTGTAAGAAATGTCTTTGTCCTGGTTGTACACTAATGCAAAAAAAAACCCACCAGTGCAGATATTTCAGCTGTCTGAGGGACACTGAAATATTCATCTCTTTTTTTACGTAAGATCCCAAACCAAACCTTTCTGCGAATGACTCATTGCAGTATGCAAACATTATTTCTAAGTCAATTATAGAGAAGTATAATGGCAGAATAAACAGCATCAAAAATTAATACACCAAGGATATCTATATGAAAGAGCTGTTCCCTATATCTTCTAACTTTTATGGCGTAAAAATATGCTTTGCCATTCCCATTTCAGTTATTCCTTTTTAATTTAATATTTAAATTAATTGACTGTGACGCTAACGCTTCATGTCTTCAATAAAGATTTTAGATAAAGAGTGAAAGATAAATACAGAATTGGAGATCGTTAAAACACAAATTACCAATTAAACGTATTGTTTTTAAAGTATCATTGGACTCACCGCCTGTAATATCTGAGGACATGACAGAAAGTGAAGTTCGCCACAAGCTGCTGCGTCTCTCCGCTCAGTCTGGAGTCTGAAGCTGTCAGGAAAATGTAGTTTTATTTCACAGCCCTCTACTGGCGCCCAGCATTTAGAGGACGTGACGAACCAATAAAGTAGCAGGGGGAAAAAGTCAGAACTTTACTGTAAGTGGAAAAGTGGGCGGAAAGTTGAATGACAACGACAGGAAGAATCCGTTACGTAACAGACATACCGGACATGCTTTCATTGTGGAAGAGAAATATTATAGCTGCACGTGCGCTGAAAACTTAATGAGCTCGTCTGTTAATTACCAGATAAACTTAACGCGGAGGGATCTGTGGAGAGTATCGGTGGCATCAGTTTTAAAATATAGATTGTGTTTTTGTGACCGAGTTTCTGAAAAAAGAAAAAAAAAAAAAACTTACCAGTGTGAATTTTAACAAATATCAGAAGTTGTCTCAGTCTGCTGTAGTACCCTGCTCTGTCAACAGAGGCCCCCCGAGCCTTACAAAGGAAGTCTGAGGGCAATATTATGCAGTTTCATTACCTCTCATATTTTCCAGTGGCGGATAAGATTAAATCATTTAAGCTCACATTAGGCCAGAGCGAAAGTAGTCTTCAGCTGTTTATCTCATACTTTTTCCAAACTAACATCCTGATATAGTATTAGATCAATTTAGTCATGCAAAACAGTTGCCATAGATAGATAGATAGATAGATAGATAGATAGATAGATAGATAGATAGATAGATAGATAGATAGATAGAGAGAGAGAGAGAGAGAGAGAGAGAGAGAGAGAAAGAAATAGAACAACATTATTGCCACATTTATCTTAAAATCATACTTTTTCCAAAATTGCTTATCAATACATGTTGCAGTATTAAACATTACCAGTCATTTTCAGATGTAAAGAGTTTTAAATCAAGATTAGGAATTAGTCTCAGCCAGAAGCAGACTCACACAGAAAAAGTGGAGAAAAAAAATAATTAAAAGGCTGTTAAAACCTTATTAAGTGTTTACTGTGAAGCAGAAAGGCAAGCGGGGGACAGAAACTATTTAAAAGTGAATCATTTCCATGTAGTTAAGCACCGTGTTTGTTCAGAACCATCGTCAGTCATCGCCCTGGAGTGGAAAAAAAATAAAACAAAATAAAACAATTTCAGGTCATGCAGGTAAACCTGTTGTGTCTCTGCATTCGATCTGTCAGTTAGCCGTACAGACGGGGAGTGTGTTGTAGGAGGAGCATCAACAAATTATGCCTTCAGCTGTGCAGGTTTAGATTGCTGCCACTGTGCTCGGTGATCACTTGCTACCGGGCGACTTGGGTAGCATGTGCGAGGGCAATGGGCCATGGGACTCCTGATAATATGAACTGGGCTGGACTTCTGCAGGTCAGTGAATCAAAGGTTATCATTTCTGCTGGGTTCTTATTACTGCCTCAGTGTTTCTGTGTGGACGGCAGATTGAATCTTAGTCTTAAAAAGGAAACACTAGAATCTCTGGATTTTGTGTGGAAGTAAGCATATCAGGAATGTCTCCGGAGCATGGATTTTATGAATACTTATGTAATTACTCCAATTACTTTATATCAAATCAAACTTTGGCATTTGCTCTCTGCTTTTGTGCCATTTGCTTGTGAGGATAATTGATTAGAGTAAACTAAACAATGACATCATTGTGCTTTTCGGTGTGTCGTTCAAGAGCTTATTCACCCATGAAGTTGTAAAGCTTTCGTTACCACCTGAGTAAATGTCTCTTGGAATGTTTCCAGGTTCAACGAAAGGATATTAGGGTGAGAAATAAAAATTGAAAATAAATAAATAAATAAATGACACTTATTTTCTTTTTCTTTCACTCAGAAGTTGCTGATCATGCTTCATACCAAGCAGATCATTTGTGGCTCCGTCCAGTTCTCTATCAAGGAGGAACTGGAGCCTCATACTCTGGTAGGATCACTAAGTGAACACTTTGCACCTCCTTATCAGCTCCTGACCGAGGAGTACCTGTGGATGAACAAAAGCACTGGGAATTTCTACATTACTGAGAAAAAGATGGACCGTGAGCACCTCTGCTCTGAGGAGACAAAAGATGATGAATGCATTATTTTGCAATCTGTAATTGTTGGGCCCTCTAGGGAGCTGGAGCAGTTTTCTGTGATCATCGAGGACATCAACGACAATGCACCGTATTTTGAAAATAGCAAAATATCCCTGGATATTTCTGAGGATGTCCCTGAAGGGACCAGTCTCATGCTGGACGACCAGGCTCGGGACAGAGATAGTGGATCAAACGGACAGCTGAAATACAAACTCAAAGGCTCTGGAGGAGTTTTTACTTTAAAGGTTGAAGAAGAAGGACCACTGATCATGCTGGTCGTACAAAAGGCTCTGGACAGAGAGACTCTGGACCTGTATCAATTGCAGCTGGTGGCTACTGACTGTGGAGAACAGCCTCTGAGTGTATCAGTCCCTATATTTGTCACAGTGACAGATGTTAATGACAACTGTCCGAGCTTTAGTCCTAACAGCCCACTCAGTGCCACAATCTCAGGGGACTCTAAGAAGGACACAGTTGTTACTCAGGTAATTGCTACAGACCCAGATTTAGGCCCAAATGCTGCCATTGTTTATTCCCTCAGTCCTAAGGTCTCTGAAAGGGCTAAGAAACTCTTAACCCTCAGCAGCCACAGTGGTCACGTCAGGCTAACACAAGACCTTGAAATAGACAGCTCTGAGGACCTGGTGTTAAAAGTGTTAGCCAGCGGCCTTCACTGCCCACCAGCAGAGACTCAGGTAACAGTATCCCTCCTCCCCAAGGCTACCCAAGGTCTAACAATCAAGATCGGGTTCATAGCTAAGCATCACAACCAGACTGTTGTGATACCAGAGAGCCAACCCCCCACTCCCTTAGCTGTTTTAGAGCTTGAGGGTGACAGCAGCTTTAAGGACTCATCTCTTGCCATTGAGGGTGACGTGCCTTTCTTTTTGAGCCCACAGAGCGGCAAATATCTGCTTTCCACATCAAAGCCCCTAGACTATGAGATGAAAAGTGAATATCACATTTCTGTGGTAGTGCAAGGGAGTTCATCTGAAAGGTCTGTGATCGCTCCGCCTCAGCGAGAGATCAGGGTGATGGTGGAGGATGTTAATGATAATGCCCCACATTTCTCCCAGACTGGCTACCAGCTGGAAGTGGAGGAAAACAACGAGCCTGCATTAACACTCCTGCAGGTATCCGCTACCGATGCAGACAGTGGACTCAACGGCAGGGTGACATACAGGTTAGATAAACGCACATCTGCCATCTTTAAAGTTGACTCAGTGACAGGTCAACTATCTGCATTGGTTCCTCTGGATAGAGAACAGAAAAGTGTGCACCAACTCACTGTGTTTGCTCGAGATAGTGGGGTTCCTCCCCTGGAGTCCCAGGCCTCTGTAATCATTCGTGTTCTGGACCGGAATGACAATGCACCTGTTTTCTCTACTCCTCACTTCATCTTTTTCATCCCTGAGAATGCACCGCCGTTTGCTCAGGTGGGGATGATAGAAGTGGAAGATCCAGATGAAGGAGAGAATGGGAAAACAGAATTGCAAATTGTGCCGGGTAACACATCTTTTGCTGTGGACAGCGTACAAAGGATGCTGCACACCACCACCAACTTGGACCGGGAGGTGACGGATTGTCATGAACTTTACCTGGCGGTCAGCGACAACGGCCGTCCAATGGCATTAACCTCCAGTGCCAGGGTGACTATCTTTATAGAGGACATTAATGACAACAACCCAAAAGTGATCCTTCCCAGCAGCAATTATTCATGTTTGGTGGTCTCTCCAGGTACTCCAGTGGGTACAAATGTAACAAAGGTCTACGCCATCGATGAAGACTCTGGTGTAAACTCAGAAATCACATATTCTGTTGTTGCACCAAAGTCAGTTCAGCAGAACAGCCCCTTCCAGGTAGACTCAAAATCAGGGAACATTAGCTTAAGACAAGAGCTCTTACAGGAAGATATGGGAATGCATAATCTGTTCATTGTAGTAAGAGACAACGGGAAACCAACTCCACTTTACACCACTGTCTGGATTAACCTGTTGGTTAATAAGAGCACAGATCAGTGCCATCTAGATAGGGCACCTACATGGACTGGGAGATCAGATTGGGTTGAAAGTGCTTCTATGTCTCCAATCTGTGAGGTGGAGACTGCCAGATCAGTTCAAGCAATATACTTTTATCTTGTGCTCTGCATGGCGGTAGTAACTGTAGTTTTGTTTTTTACAACAGCTTGTTTGTTTCTAAAACACAGAAAATGCCCTCCAAAGAAAAAGACGGGACATACGGAAGAGAATGAGATTCCACTCAGGATCAAAGACAAATATTATTCTGATGAATAGCAGCTTGAAGCAAGCAGCAAGTAATCTCACTCACAGTTTCAAGGATGAAAACAGCCAGAGAATTAAACATTTTGAGAGTATTTGTCTTGGGCTTTATGCACTTCACAAAAAAAAATCCCTACATGCTTCTGCAATTACTCTATATTCAGAAGTAGAAGAATAGTCCAGCAAGTTTCTGAGAAAGACTCCACACACTGTGACCAGAGAGAGAACTGATAAGAGGAGCATTTTTCCTTGAAAACTCTTAACATTATAGACTAAACTAGTCATGGATGATGTACCAGGCAAAGCCACCCAGTGATAACACGTATCACAGCCGGTGAGATATAATGTAGATTTACAAAGTCAAACATTTCCCAAGAAATCATTGACAAGCTGGTTGAGTCTGTCTCAGCTTCCTGACTTTGAGTGATGGGGATTCTAACGCATTTAGACACTTTAGGATCCGCAGAAGGGTTTAATGTTCCTTCAGAGGTGAAGTGATGAAAGTGTATAAAGGAGTAACCCTTGACTAGCTCCAGGAGTGAAGAGGCACACAAACATCTCAAACTCTCCACCTTGCAGTTGTTACCTGATAACGCCGGTTCTTACCCACGCGGTTGGATCGCGCCCAAAAGGCAGAAAACTCACCGTACTGCGCCCAGCTCCCAACCAGGTGTGCTGTTTTAATACCTGGCTCTCAGAGGGAAGTCGCACTCTACTCAAAGACGTATTTGCAAACAGCAGCTGGCGTCACATTCGGATAGATTTGGAGGAACAAATTAGATCTAAAGCAGGTTAAGTGCTGCATTAAATATGAATGAGCCAGGGTGCGACATGTGTGCAAATCTGGGAGCAAACAGTTGCAACAAAGAGGGAGGGGAAACTGTTTTAACTTCTTTAAAATCTGTACAGTGCAGTGCGTTGTTGAGTGCATAGGCCTGTGTGAGGTGGGAAGGAGGAAAGCAAGGGGACGGAGCCTGTAAAACACAATGTACAACAACCTGGTTGGTGGAGAACAAGGCTTGTATAACATGAGCTGCATCTCTGAGGATGTCTGGGCTAGCTGCTTCAAAAATAAACAATCTAATAAGGCCCACACTGTGGAGATAACTACATTAACTGGGATCAAATAAGGAGCTCCAAAACCAAATTAAGAATTGAATTAAAATAGCCTTTTTACAAGAGAAATTAAGGAACACAAGATAAAGTTTTGTTGTTGTTTTATAAAGATATATGCTTACAAAGTGATTTAACATAATTCTATTTTATATGATTTAAGAAAAAATACCTACCTAAAAATATATCTATGTATTTTTGTTGTATGAAGCTAAAAATGCAGCTTTAAAAAAAATGCAGTTGGCAGGTGAAAGTCTGCCATCTAGTGGATGGAGAAGACGCCAATTCTTGTTCTCCTTTGTGAAATTTGACCTATTAGTCCATGGACTACATCGGGAGAGAATGAGTCAGAAAACCAGTCTCTAACGTCGAGGCTGTCATATTGCCTGAAAACAGTGATGTGTCCCCGCTGCCCTGCTCCATGCTCAATCTTCTTTCACTCACCTTTCAGTTTATCTTTCATGAAGACGAACATTTAATTGCAGGCTGCGAGCAGCAGTTCACTCAAATGCCCTGCGGATTAGTTGTAAACTGCATTTCAGTTGTAAACTGATTTTGTGATCGTGTCATACAACTCTTGTGTGAATAAAATTCCAGTTATTTTTTGTTTGTTTGTTGTTGTTTTTCTATTTTATGTGAGATCAGTGAGGCGACCCCTCATTGCGTCTCAATTGTCCCGACATGTAGCTTTCCGGCTATCCATATTTCCTGTTTGTGAACATTCCAGAACATCACAGAACATTTAGGAAGGCAACAACAAAACACAAATCCAGCTCACCAGCAGTAATATCATACGCAGGTTTTATGTTTCAGACTGTATCTCACAGATGGTGTTATGATAGGATCTGACAGTTTCACTCAGTCTGCAGAGCTTCACCTGACTCTTCCACAGGAAAGTTTTATTTCATGTTTCATTTACCAAGAATACATAATCAACAAAACCATGACCATGACCATCTTATTTATATGAATAAATTCTGTGTTATTTTCTGTCATTTTAAGTAAGCCTGTATTGTCTGAATGCTTCATTTTTTGTTTTTGTTTTGTTTTTTGTTTTTTTGCTCAATAAAACACGCTTTACAAATTATTTAGAAATGACTGGGCAGGGTGCTATTCACTATTTACATGATCTGCAGCACCCAGATCTTGTAATGGTTGTTTGTGATTCATTTATCATTAGATTGGAACTGACCTGGAGAATAAGTTCATTTCGGTAAATAGATATGCCATAAAAAAAAAGCTAATTTATATAAATAACTCGAACCTTACACAATATACATAGCAATTTCAAGGGTTTATTTTGTGAATGTTGATTGTTATGCCTTATAGTTAAGGAAAACCCAAAATTCAGTTTCTGAAAAAAAAAGTAACTTAATAAGACTTTTTTTTTCATGCCTAAATGTTATGTCATGGCCTTGACCATTTTCAAGTAGGACAAGTAGGAAAGGTAAGAAGAAGGTTGTTCCTTTAGACGATGTACACAAAGCTGATGGATGTACACATTAATGGAAAGTTGAGTGGAAAGAAAAAATATGGCACAAAAGGTCCAAGAATAATCGGCTTAATGCCATAAAACTTTGTCTTTGAAAGTCACAGTATTGTAAATTATCTTGGCCAGCATTTTGTAATAATCCCCTGAATTTTGATGACTAATTGTGTGGGGGGAATAAAATATTTCCCTTCGGAACAAAACCCCCGCCCACCTCGGGATTTGCATAAGATGCGCGTTGCTCCCTTCATGCAAATCGGCATCAACAATGACCTTACTTGATATCTGCAAGTATAAGAGCCCTGACCTCTTCATTATCCCTCGCCCTGAAGTTCATTGAAAAGCGACATTGTTTCTTTAAGATTGCACTTGCAGTCATCGTTGGCTCTGTCCATTGTCGTGGGGGTGGTGAGGAGGGTGGGGGGGACAGGACGCGAGTTGAGAGATTGTTATACGGGGGCCGAGGGCGAGAGAGGCGCACATCATCAGCGGACCAGCTGCGGCGTAGTCAACAAGTCCTGAGCGCTTCCTTCCAGACATGGGTAAGAAACTTCCAACCCAGCGGACTCTTCCTTTTCTTAGCAGATTCAGTTTTGTTTTAAATCAAATCTCGGTTTGATTGCGTGTGATCGCACGTAGATGTGAGAGGGGACTTGTGAGGGAGCGTCAGAAGTTAAGGTCTTTTTTTTTTCTGTCAGTTTGGAGGGCAGCTATCACAGCCTGATGCGCCGCTGATATTATGAGATTTATTTCATGCTTGAGATGGCAGGGGCTACTTTAAAGGGAGCCTTGTCGCATCTACTTTCGATTGCAATCCTTCTCAATTTCTAGTATGGAGGACTGGCCACAGCTTTACATTATCGAACGAAAATACACAGAGTTTTTCGGTCCAGCGTTTTCATCCAGATCCGCAGAACTGAGGCGAGCCGAATTACTGCCCGCTCCTCCTCTCTTGATTGGCTAATTGAAATCAAGGTGCGACTGAAATCACCCGGATTGAGTTGTGGAGTGAAGTTTGAACTTCTGCGTGATTTACATGCGGACTTTAGAGATGATATCCCTTAAACATCTTGACGTGATAATTTTTCTTTTTTTCTTTTACTCTGTTTTATTATGTCTGAATGACAAAGGTCACCGTTTGTGGGCCTAGATCTCTCACCCCGGCAGTCAGCAAAGCCGTGTAAATATATTCAATTAAAGAGCCATCTCTTTGCCCCTTCTTCCATCTTTGTTTACTGTAATGGTACCAACCACAGTCTGCCTGCTCCCATTGTGCCCATCTGTGTGCAAAGCCACACATGTACACAACTCGCATTGTTTGTTCAGATTTCCATCCTCCTCCAGCCCTGGCAACACTCCAGTTTCTATCATTTCCTCCCAGCCCCCAACCTCTCTGTGTTTTCTCAGAAGGAAGTCTGAGTGTGTGGATGTGTGTGTTTAAGGCAAAGAGGTGCCTCTGGCCTTTGTTTGCTTGACATTGGTGGCCCTTGTGCCCCCACAATGCTGTGGGACAAAGACTGTTGTCTCCGCAGTCACAAAAGCAGCCTCTCTCCATCCCTGCCTTGCTGTGTCTCCAGTCCCTTGTCCTCCTTTTCTCACACTCTTCATTGCAGGGTTGTGAATGGAGTCGGGGGGTGGGGGGGTCCAAGCAGATGGATTCCCCTTGTATCTTTGGCCCTTGGCTGCCATCTGAGCAGCACATAAGGGGACGCCACACTCGCTGTTACTGAACTCATGCTGCAACTTAATCGAAGTCAAAGCGTTGTGTGCAAATGTTCACTAAAAAGTAACTATTGGTGAATATTGTTTGTCACGTAACAAGAGCTCCCACTATGCCAAAACCTTAACTGAGAAATATCACAATACCATAAGGATTTACTCAAAAATGTAAAATTCATAACAAAATATCATTTTAAACCAAAGACATTAAATCATATTCATCTGTAAAAGATTTGATTTTAGCAATATTTTAAGTTGTCTTTAAGTTTGTGCAATGGTTGTGAGGTAGTTCTTTTGATTTAAAATGTAAAAAATAATCTTTATAAATATCTTGCATTAAAATGTGGACACCAGCAGCTAATAGACAAGTTCTCTCACTTTAGTTTTCTTCAGACTGCATAAATGTTGCCAAAAATATTAATTCACAAGTTGTGGAAGTCGGTTGCTTCTGCCTTCCACAACTTTTTCCACTGTATATTTCACTTGATGAGTCAACAGCTGCTTGTTGCTTACCAACTCTAGTTTGGTAAACAACTGAAGGAAGGTACCCAATAAGGTAGCAACTAGAGCTGTGATTGTGTAACATCTGTCTCTAATCATTTTTACTCCCAGACCAATTTTGTTCACTTTTTTCTTTTTTTTTTTTTTCTTTTAAAAAGCTGTAAATGTATGCTGATTAAATGGGCTTGTCTTCTTAACTAATAGGTTGCTATGACTGCTGCATGCGCTGTTTGGGCGGGGTGCCATACTGCTCCCTTGTCGCCACTCTGCTCTGCTTCTCCGGCATTGCCCTGTTCTGCGGTTGCGGTCACCAGGCACTCACAGAAACGGAGAGACTCATTGAAACGTATTTTGCCCGTAACCTTCAGGACTACATCACTCTAGCCTATATGTAAGCCTCTTCTCGAAAGATTTAGTCTCTAGTTTTTTGCTGTATAGTTTTTACATATAGGCCTTCTCATTGCCTGTCCTTTTTTTTTTTTTTCTTTCAGTATTCAGTATTTCCAGTATGTCATCTATGGTTTGGCCTCCTTTTTCTTCCTCTACTGCATTGCTCTCCTGGCTGAGGGCTTCTACACCACAAGCGCTGCCAAACAAACCTTTGGAGAGTTCAGGAGCACCATGTGTGGTCGCTGCCTCAGCTCCTCGGTGAGCCGGCCCCGAGTTGGACTAGTAAAAGGGAGCGGGGAGATTGGTTAGGGATACACAAATGACCTAGTGTGGGTGTTAAAAATCTTTAGGTTCATGGGAATATTTTTAGCAGACTCAAAATAGCCATTACACATTATTTTGTGAACTACTTCTTAATGCATGATGTCCCTCTACAGTTCATAGTGATGACGTACCTTCTTGCTGTGCTGTGGCTGCTGGTGTTTGCCTTCTCCGCCTTGCCGGTCTACTTCTTCTACAACATGGATGCAACTTGCAGCACCATTGATGTTCTGACCGAGACCCCAGCGAGTATAAACCAGCTCTGCGTTGATGCAAGGCAATACGGTACCGTCTCAATGTTTTGGGAACTTATACTGAAACTGAATTTATAGATTTTTTTTTATTATTCATGATCCTGCCCGTCACCAACCTCCAAATGAAAATACCAGGGAACCACGCCCTGTGCAAGCTAGCATTTGATTAGGCTCTCATTAGGCCATTGAAAGCATGATACTATATTAGTAATGTTCAGTGGATGATATAGTCATTTTGAAGTATACCAGAAAATTTGTTTTTCAATAACATGACAGGGTTACATATTTTTAAGATTAAAAACAAATGGGGGGCGGGGGATATGCTTTGCCATTGCTTTTAATTTTAGAAGTCAACATTTCTAAACAAGAAAAGGTGGAGAACTTGCATAAAGCTGAAATTCAAGATGTAAAATTTGCTGGTTTCTCATCATCCCCAATCTCAAAATTCAGTCGTCCTACGTCTGCCATAACTTGACTATAGCTAAGATGCACTGTCAATGAATGAAGACATTGTTGGACTGTTAAGAAGTATGAAATCCTGAGAAATACTATTGCTCAATTTCTTCACTAGCCATTGTCTTGTATTGCTAATAGTAGCTAGCCTATTCACAGAGCTTGTTTGCAAGTATCCATGGTTTTTGGCTTGGAACTAGAGCCGAGTTAAATTCTGTTTGATCTCATTCCCAGATGCAAATTAGTAATTCAAACATATGTATATAGATCAGCATAACTGAGCACAAACACTTGTTTCTGAATCCATGTTGATGGCTTCAGGTTTTGTTATCTCTGGAAATTTTGTTCCCTCCTGTTTTGTTTTGACACGTTTCTGATGCTTGACCAACTCTTCTCAGTGTTTGTGTTAAATAACATTAGCCTACATATATACAGTATGTATGTATGTGTGTGTGTATGTATATATATAATTTTTTTTTTTTTTGTGGTTGCCTTCCAAATAACCAGTCATAAATATTTTTGATGATGACATGGCAAGAGTCTACAGTATTATGTATGCCGCATTTGTTTGTGCAGCATTTCCAAGGAATCCTTTTTAGCAACTGAGATGCAAAAATCATGTGCAAACATTTATTCATGCTCTGGGGATTCTAAATGCCTCTCTAAAGTGCTCACAGGCCAACAAGTTCATTGTTTTAGAGCCCTAGCTAAAAACACATTTACAACACAATGCTCCACTGAGTGGTTTGTGGCTTTGTTATGATAAAAATCAGCACTGATTTTCTTTGCCATATCTTTTTTTTTTTTTTTTTTTAATCATCAGTCCCTCCTGGTTTGTCTCAAGAGGGTCCTGTCTCATCAACTGTGCACTAGTCTGGAGCTAAAAGAAATTACTAAAATAATATCCAGCTGTTTGTCAAAATGTTGTCTTCCAAAAGAGTTATGAGGTTTTAAAGTGTATTAGACGATGAGAACAGTACAATAACGCATTAAAAGTTAAGCTTGTATTCATGAAATTAGATTAGAGCTAAGTTGTTTTTTCCCCTCAGGGCTCTTGCCGTGGAATGCAGTACCGGGAAAAGCTTGTGGTATGACCCTGTCCAATATTTGCAAAACCAGAGAGGTAAGAACTAAGGCTCTGGTGCCTGACGCATTTTATCACTGGCCTGACAGGAAGTGGAAATAATCATTCTGATCTTCTCCTATCAGTATCAGATGACCTATAACCTGTATGTTGCGGCCTTCACTGGTGCGGGCATCACTCTCTTGGCTCTGGTGAGTGCGGAAGCTGAGGGCCGGTTCGGGGTACAACGACCATTTTGTGGCTCATGTGACACAGTGCCGGTCAAAGTGTAGGCAGCGAGGCATTTCAGGCCTCCATGACTGATGACTCTTGTACTATTGCTCTCTGTTCCTCTTTGTCAGCTGACACAGGCAGCATAATAATGCTGTAATGTCCTGGTGGCGTTCCAGCCAGCCATGCAGCCATTATACTTTCATGCTCCATTACAGAGGCTGTTATATCAAGCTAAAGCTATTAGCACGGTCATGTTTTGTTTTTATGTTTGTAGATATCCAGGTTTTTGTGGGTCTTTTCATCTCCTCCTTTCTCCTTGTTTTTCTGTAGCTGACCTATACTGTGTCGAGCACCTATAACTTTGCGGTTCTGCGCTATCTTGGGAGGAAGGGCATAGGTCCAAGGTGTTAGGCACCCAGCTTCCTGTCCACTCTGTCACCACTCTGACTTCTACAAGAGGACTAAAAGGGGACTTCAACATCTGTCCTTTCACTTCACCTGCACAGAACTGCCTACGATCTTGGACTTTATAAAACACTTTTTCCCCTACTTTTTATAAGACTTTTTTTTTTTTAATTGCTGCTATGACTTGCAGTAAATATGATTTTTCTTGTCACATCATTTCAATGTTCATTTATGCAACTAATTACAATCAAATCATAACACAGTACTAATGAACTAAAACGTAGGCTATAGGACAACAAGCACATGGCAGCATACAGCTGCTGAGTAGAGCAAAGGATTAAAGGTTACTATGGCCACCACG
The DNA here is from genome assembly GCF_000485575.1 of Poecilia formosa. Classification (NCBI taxonomy): domain Eukaryota; kingdom Metazoa; phylum Chordata; class Actinopteri; order Cyprinodontiformes; family Poeciliidae; genus Poecilia; species Poecilia formosa. The sequence goes on along the minus strand of NW_006799965.1, from coordinate 3,272,786 downwards.
CCTCACATCTGGTTGCTATGGGGGCAGACAAACACGCATTTGCAGTCTCATGCTGACCTCAGGACTTTTCTCACGGGCCAGAGAAAAAGCAGCAACAATGGAGTTGTGCCAGTTTGAAAATCTAGCCAATAAGAAGTCTCTTCTAGGGGCCACCTGCACTGCGAGACTCTGCCAGAGGGGTTGTATTACGTGTCAAAGGAGACTGCTCTCTGGACAAAGAGAGGGCTAGACCTCTGCAAAGCCTCAATGCAGCTCCTCTGCCGCCGCATGCGGAACACATCTGTACTGCGCTGCAGGCTCACCTCACACAATGGAAAACGGTGGATTCAGAGTGAAGGAATGATAGATTCAGTTATTTGTTAGATCGGTAAATGCTTCTCACTGTGAGACGACAAAAGCTGTAGGCGCTGAATTACAAAGTAACCTCTCAATATCGGATTAAAAAAAGGTGTTTCCTGCTTTTTTTTATGTTACTGAGGTACTTTAATGGCAAAGGAACTGCTTTGCTTAATTCGTTAGGGATTATGTTGTAGTTATTGTATAACACAATTTAACTAATTCTAGCTGAATTTACTAATACATGTACAGTGTGGTCAGATGTCTACATACACTCATCGGCAGCATGCCAAAACTTAGGTTTTCAATTATTTGAACTGTTTTTCTTCCAGGGTGGAATGACTATGCAGAATACATATGTGTCTTTCTTTATTGAAAGACCTGGAACTCTACCCTTTAGAAAACTTAAGCATGATGTTTTTGAGAGGAAGCCTGAAATTGCCTCCAACACTACAGTAAAGAGCAGTCGATACTCAACAAAAAAATATGCAAAACCTTGTCGATGGTACTTGAGTTTAAATTTCTGATTGGACTGAATTTACCTTTTTATAAAGTGCCTTGAAGGAAGATTGTGAATTGGCACTATACAAATAAAACTGAATTGGGGGGGAAAAAATTGACTTCTTGTTTAGCAAATTTGTCTAAATATTAGTGGTGTGCATGTATATATCTAAGCTTGTATATATCAATTTAAACGTAAGTGAATTAGAAACAAATCTACATTAAATTCTACCCTTGTACCCAGTTCTGTTTTTTTTTTTTTTTAAGTCTTCTACTGTATCATCAATCCACCCTAACAAAGATTCATATGAATCATTAACAGCCTGGATTGAAGGCATTCATGAGTGATGATTGTATGCAATTTCTGACCAACACTAAAAAATCTTTCTACTGGTTATTTTTATTGATGAAACCTTCCTTAGCTGAGTTTTATTTGTAGGATATAAAGCTGCCTAGTAGATATTTTTCTTTCCTTTTGTGCGTGTTGGTAATGTACTGTTTGAAAATAAATGGAACGATTGAGCACACTGCCTTTAATAACTTTCATTTTGAGCCTGTGAAGTCTCTGTGCCTGTTTTACTCGTTCGCCATCCCTGGCTCCTGGCCAGAATCAGGGGTCAGGGTGTTTTGTACAAATGTTTTGTACTTCCTCGTTGTGTCCACAGGTGCACTGTTGCCTCCACTTGGCTGTGTACCAAGTGCATGTGAAGACGCTGAAGCACAGGGCCAAAGAGGAGCGAAGAGGCTATGACCTTTATAGAAGGATGCAGAGGGACAGAGGGGGGACGCCGTCCTCTCCGTACTCTGCCGACACATTTGACATCTCCTGACGGCGCTGAAGTTCTGCTCCTTACAGCCGTCGCAATTAATCGGATAGGTCTGCATTGTATATCGTTTCAGTTTAATAGCGGTTGTTGCGTAGATTGAATTGCTTTGTTTTCTCTAGGATACGAGACACTATTCATTCAATCTTAAGTTGTAAATTGGAATACATATGTTAGGTGTTATTGTTTTTTTGTTAATCTGGGCATAATCTTTGTATTTAGTGGTTCTAGTTGATTTTCATTATCAAATTTTTGAAAAGCTGATTGGATTTGTCTGTGCCCAGATCTGATTTCGGTGTGCAGTGCATGCTTAATGTCCTTTTACTGAAGGGGGAAAATAAAAATGCAATGCATGTTTGATTTCCATTTTAATGAAGAGGATCACAGTTGGCGGTTTCAAAGGACAACACTTGCTTTTGGTTGTTTAGGACACACTGGACGATGCCATGAAAGTCAAATAAGAGAGAGGGCAGGTAAAATGTCACCCTGATGCTATAACATATTTAGAGACAACCTATGCAGCAATAACAATGTGTGGGATTTTTATGCGACTGCAGATGGCAAGAAGGAAACGAGTAGTCTTCCAGGTGTAAAAATGCAAACAGAATCACCATCTGGTATGACGCACACTTTATTTGAAGCCAAGCACTGGAGATGAATTCTTCAGCGTTACTATTACTAGTGCAAAGTAGAGGAAGGGCAGCTATCTCAGATCAGCACATAATCAAAATGAAACTATTGTTCTGCACAGATCAAGCTGCACTCATCAGTTGAGCACACAAAGTAAAACGATATTCTTTTACATTTAAAAAATTTAAAATTAAAAAACATGGAAAGATTACGTTCATAAATATTACAGAAACATGGGAAAAATGATCAGAACATAGGAAATGTGCTCTTGGCCAACACTGATTTTACTAACAATGTTGATTTCAGGTTAAAAAAAGACATGACAGACTTCACTATGAAAACTAGATAAAACTCAAGCAGCAGTGTAAGAAAATAGAAGTTAAATCACAAGAATAACCGACAGCTATCAGCCCTCGTTTTAAGAGTTGGTGTAGTCTTTAAATTACATCTTCAGCTCACAGTTTCTGTAAAACAATGCAACACTGGGTCATCTTACCCCTTTGCTAATTTGCACCAAAGAGTTGCCTTTTTAAAACTTACCCATGTTGTCCCATTTCATTTCTATAGGTAGTGATCCATTTTTAGGAGACGGAGGTAATTGCAAAAAATGTTTAAATCTTCCATATTTAATATGAACCATTTACGCTGATTGTAGTTCTAACCTCATTTTGTAATCCTGTTGCGTAATTTACGAAACACAAGAGATATCCGATCAAAATAAAATGAGTGAACAAGAAGTTGTGGGTAGATTTTAGTCTCAAAACCACATTTCCTTACAGCATAAGTCAAAGGCTGGCAATGTAAGTACGGGACATCTAGAGGACGGATATGAACGGAGGCAGGGGTTTTAGGTCATGTGGCAGACTTCCCTTTTTCATATCAGGAACATCAATGTATTAAAAACTGAAAAATTACAGCAGTAAAAATTAGCAAAGAGGTGAGATGACCCAACACAAACAAACTCCTCATTGTCAGCTTATAGTTTGATTAATGTAACAGTACCTTACTCAGTTCACTTTCACAGTGAATTCTTGCAATTACCATTAGTTCAAAAAGACAAATGTTTCAACTTTTGATCTTGGTAGGTAAACGATGCATCTCAGGCTGTGACAAACAAAATGCAACAAAAAGATGCGAGAATATAGGACCTTTTAGTTAAAAAGATAATATATTTTATCTGGAAAAAAAAATAAAAAAATTAAGTACTACACATACATAATGACAGTTCAGTTTAAATTAGTATTAGCTGTAACATTATCCAATACCATACATGGAAAAAAAAACCCCCCAAAAAACAGAGCCTTCTGGCCACCACCAATAAAAACAAAGTGAAATGTACCTGTGGCCAGTGTCAGGTATGTGAATACAATGACGGATGTAAACAACTTTCCCAAGTGCTTAGTATGTTTTTGCCAAATGCCGTAAGAATGAAGAGGTGATGCAGAATATACACACCGGAAGTAATGAGATGTTCATCATTTATCAGTGATGCTCAGGAGACCCTCAGGTGAGGCAAAGTTAGAAGACTGGAATGTTGAGGCCGACGCAGGATTACAGGGAGGCCGTTTATAATTAGAGCCATTCAACCTAGCAAGGAAAAGTTTCTTCGACTGTCCCTGATCAAACACTGAAGCCCATTGCGACTATTGGACAGAAATAAAAAAACGCCAGAGGCAGAACGATTTTTTAATTATTTTTGCTCAACAGGCATTCGTTGCCTGGTAAACTGTCGCAGCTGAGACATTAAATTCTCAATTACACCCAGCCTCAACGTAGTGCAGAGGCAAACAAAAGACTACCACGTAACTGATGCTCACGGGCAAAACCGTAAACCTGATGATCAACATTCCCTTTCTACTGAATGCACCTTGTAGCCTTTCTTTTTTAGAGTGCCAACGTTTGTAGTTTATCGTACCACAAATTGAAGCTCAGTCAGCATTTGTCTAAACTGTAGTACTCAAATGGTCTGTGTGTACTTTTGCTTATAACTCGACAGCATAGTACCATAGTTAATACTTTTTAGTATATCACCATTAGGTATGGACTGATATGAAATTTTGTCTGTAGTCTCCAGTAGAAACAACAGCTTACCTCTGTTCACGCAAAGATTTGATTATGTGTTGCATATTTTAGTCACAACAGTTCACTAGTAAGCTTCTAGCTTCCAAATGCAGCAGTAAACACCCAAGCAAGGGCGAAGGATGCCGTTTTTTTTTTTTTTTTTTTTTTGACACCTTGACCGTCTTTTTAGGCCGGATTGGGCTTTTCTTTGAGTATGAAAAAATAAAACCCAATTTCTTTCAGCAAGCTGACCAGCAGTGCGCATTTATATACAATGGAGGCGGGGCAGCCAAAGAAAATTTTAGCTACATCGTCACTTTATCACAGTATAATAACTTTAGACCTTAGAAACGGTATGACCAAAGATATTTGTTTTAAAGATATCACTTTTTTAAAAACTTGATATACCTTCATACTGGCCCAAACCTAATCAATACAAGCAGCTCAGATAGTCAAGGGACTCTATGTAGTTTGAGATTTTCATAGTTTGCTTATGCAAGTTAAAATGAATACTATGATGTAATGGCTCGTTACACGTCTTATCAGATAATTCTTAAAACAGTCATTTTAAAACAGCACCACTTTAATAAAGGTGAAGGTCAGCTAGAAATATTTTCAAACTACTAAATTGGTCTACTTTCAGTGAGTAGGAGGAAAAAAAAAACAAAAACAAGTGGAGGAGGGGCAACTCTGCTTTACTGTATGCCCAACGCAGGCAGAGAAAACTCCAGGACTTTCTTTTGTATCTCTTTAAAAATAATTTTAAACCATACGAGTGTTGCGATGGAGGGATTTTCATGGTTATTGAAATCATTACTTTCATTTTTATCTTCATACCAATAACCCACGCCTAATCACTTTGAGATCAGAAAGCATAGTATTTCTGCGTATTTATGAGAAAAATGGCACACTTTGTCTTCCAGTATACGAGATAAAAGACAATGCTTCATTCCATTATTTGATACCACCCTCGCATATAAACAGAGAAGGATGCAATATCTTGTGAGATAGCACTGAAAGCAGAAAAGACGAGCGCGCCTGTCGCAGAATGCCTGTACCTTCATAAGAGCAACAATTCAGCTCACAAGACGGCAGCTGAAATCCCCGACACCAGCTTCCTCACACAAGCTGCATCTCCTGCATAGTGTCCTTACTGGATGCTGTACCTTAAGCCTACAGTACACCTGTTGTCAGAACAAACAGGCAAGTTTCAGCGAGAAACAGCTTAGTACCCCATGAACCATCAGCAGCATGAGCCGCGAGAGGTTTTACGGTTGCCGTGAAGATCAATCGTGCTGCCGAGTAGTGCGTGACCGATCTGGTCCTCAGCAGCTAGAACCACCCGGACAGCTGCTTCGAACGCAGCCGTGACGTTAGTGTCGTCTTTAGCGCTGGTCTCAAAGTAAGGGCAGCAGCCGTTCTCCTCGCACCAGGCCCGTGCTTCGTCCTCCCCGACCTCCCTCCGCTCCATGTCGACCTTGTTGCCCAGCACCACAAAAGGGAAGCTCTCCGGCTCTTTGACGTCAGAGTAGAACATGAACTCCTTCTTCCAGCAGCTGAGATTTAGGAAGCTCTGCAAGTCGTTGACAGCGAACGTGAGCAGGCAGCAGTCTGCGCCCCGGTAGAACGGGGTGCGAAGCGACTTGAAGCGCTCCTGACCCGCCGTGTCCCAGATCTGAAGGGTGACCGGGCGCCCGTCCACCTCCAAGTCTCGGTTAAGGAACTCCACGCCAATGGTGTGAAACGACTGCGAGTCAAAGCGGTCTGTGACGTAGCGGTTCATCAAAGAGGACTTCCCGACTCCGCCATCGCCCAGCAGGATCACTTTCAGAAGCACGTTGTTCCTACTCATCGTGTTTCCTCCCACCCGGTTAGGCCTCTCTGGTGGGTTTCAGGCCACTGCAATGGATGGAAGATCAGTGTAACCAAGACAGAGAAAGAAGAGCAAGAAGCGATAAGCAATTAAGGAATACATTCAAATTAGTCTTGGATAATAATTGAGAAGCCACAAAAAGCCCATCACAAATAAATGAATTTCGTGTAATTTAAGATGGCAGCAAATGTGCATTACAAAACCTTACCGTCCTCACAAATCATTAAATACGCATGCACAGCTAAAGTGCATGGATCAGATTACAACTGTGCGGACATCGGCTTGAGACTGTTATCATGCTTTCGTGTGCTCAGATCCTCAAACACCTGCTGTTTCCGTGTGAATGGAAAGTAGTAGCACCAGTGCTGTCATTGGATTCATTAAGTATTTCCTTCTCCTGTGAGTAAACTAAATGGGTACGACCTTTCTCCAGAGTAAATCTATTATGACACACGGCAACAAAATAAAAACACGCAGTTATTTTAATTTGCATGAAAATCTAACAGCCGCAGCAATTACATTTTAAATGGTTTAAAAGAAAACGATATTTCCTTTGCACTCATGACTAAAGTTAATCTTATTTATGTCTTCTCAGTTGACATTCACAACATACTTAATATCAAGTCTCTTTTGTGTTTGTAAATACACAGTGAAGGGTTCAACGGTAATAAGGACTTCTTTTTGTTTGTTTTTGTCATCCTGGAAACGGCGCTTTATACATAAAATGTATCAGGTTTTGTGGTCTGCTTTTGATTTTTCATACTCAGATTCAGTTTTATAGTTTTTTTTATAGCTATAATACTATAAACAGAATACTGAAAGAAAACTTTAGGGCTTCTAGACCTTGGGTTTGAGACTTAAGCACACCTGCATGAAACTGTTTGGGGAATGAAACCAATATTACAGATTTGTAATGGTTAACCAGTTTCACAAGCAGAGCGACAGGGGTGAGGCACCGAGATGTCTCCAGCCTAATGTTTCATTACTTTAAGCATTATTATTTTTAAGCATAAAAATAATAGATGAATAAGAGAGATGAACAAGAACATAAAAACACCCTGTTAGAGAGGGGGGGGGGGGATAAACAGCAGCATCACATTAAAAGAAGCGACAATCTGAGTGATAACAGCGTGCTTTGCAACCTCAAAACAAACATCAAGTTTGACATGTTCAAGCTTGTCCACTTTGAGTGAAGGCAAGAATAAAAAAACAAAAAAAACAAACCCAACAAACTCTTCCTGAACTCACTTGTTCAGAAAGCAGAAGTTAATAAGGAACCGAAACGAGCAGCTGACACTAAAATCCTCCTCAGCCTCCTGACATTGAAACGAAGAGTAGCGGTTCAGAAGCTAAGCGGCTAGTCTGACAGCTTGTTGACATTCTGCTGCTGGTCAAGCTAACCGTTAGCCTCACTGTGTAACCAACTTACAACTATGTGGAAGAAAAGAAAAAAAAGAAAAAAAACTTAATGCTGAACACAAATGAAATGTATCCCTTCTGTGATTCGTTTCCCTAGATGAATGCGCCAACCACACATACAATTTATCACTCACCTTATTTTTGGTCAATAACACTGCGAGGTCTGCCCGGTTCCCCTGCATCTGACCGAGACGTGTCGTGACGTGCCCAGTGGCGTTAAAGAGCCGCGGGAACCTGGGTCCTAGAGCCCGCAAATGCACCTGAAAAAGTTTATTTGTTTATTTATTTTCTCAAGCAATATTTTTGTGTATAATATAATATAATATAATATAACATAATATAATATAATATAATATAATATAATATAATATAAAATTAACCATTTAGTTATATTATTAAATGTATATAATATTAGACAAGTCTATGACATAAAATGTCTTTTCTGTGAATTAACCTCAATGTGTTGACATTCTGACTTGGATCCAATGTTCTTTCTGCCTTTAGGATGCAAATGGCCCTGACACTGCAAAGTGTTTCCTGAGAAACCTTCACACCATTGGAATTTGTGAATAAAGCTGTAATTGAAACATTGTGCATAGACTTTTAAACGATAAACACTGAAGACACTTGACTTTGAGCTAAATGCTTGTCCAGTCGAAGTAACCAGGAATGTTTCAGTGAAACCTGTGCAAACATGTGCAGACTACAAAGTCTAAACTGTTTTCTGCAGCATTTTTTTCAGTCAACTGAAACTAAGTCAAGCCCGCTAAAATGTCAGGAGAACAAGGAGGCTTGACAGGCTGGATTCCAAAGAAAACAAATGAAGGCTCTTTGATGACATGTCCATACATGACTTAATGACACCAAGTCAGATAATTTTACTAATTATATGTTAGCTAAAGTTTAAATGAAGACCTGAGAAGTAAATATAGACAGATAGTAAAGTTGACATGACTTTGATCTAAAAGATGAATAATTGCATGTTCTGTTGTGGTTTAATAAAGTTGTCTGAAATGGGCTATACATTGAAACATTGGTTAGGAACAATCCAAGGCAAAAGTTGTAGATTGGCTAAATGGGTTTATGTTGATCTATATCAGTTAACCTCTCACTTCATTTAAGGTATGTGGGATACCATATCTGAGCAGCAAGCTGTTAAAAGTCACTTTTTTCTTTGTCTATCTTTGTTTTACTATTTTTTTTTTATTCAAAATATTTTTGGGGCGATATAGTATCTGCAACTTGTTTGTTTAAAACTAAAGTATTTGTTACGTTTTATGTAACTGTTGTGTTAATAACTGAACTCAATCATATTATCACATTTGCCTAATTTACAGAATTTCACCATGACATGAAAGGACATAGCAAGTTGAGATTGTCAACAAAAAAAAAAAACCCTCAACAAACTCGACTGATTCTGCGTTTGCTGCTGCTTTGATTTTGCTTGGCTGTAGGTGGCGCCAGAGGAGGGTAACATTTATTGCGACGAGGAAGAGTCTGTTGTTACTGATGTTGGTGAATAAACCGTTAGAAGCGTTCATCAGAGGTAAGTTTTACTCTTAACACAAATACATATTTTATTTCTTAGACATTTAGTATGCATTTTGTGTATTTCATAGTGATACAGGTGAAAAATGGCGTTATTGCTTCGATATATCTGGATAACTGGGAGGTTTAGTCCCAGAGATGTTCACTTTGTTTGGCAGAGTTCATAACACATCATGATAGTGAACATGGAGGTAGGGGAACCTTTATTTTTATTATTTGTTTTACCCGTTTCGCAGATGGCAGGTAGGAGGAGGCTGCTACCCTGCGTGGGTCTGGGGCTGCTCGCTGTCCTCTGCTGGGTGTGGGTCTCCTTCGCCTCTCTCTCTGGAGACCAGCTGCGCCTGGACGTGTCGGACCGAGGAGCCTTTCAGCCACAGAGCGCTTTGTCGGACATGGAGTTTGCCTCCGTCGCCTCATACAGAGGACCAGGGAACAGTGACCGTCGCAGCAAAAGGGAGCTGCCCATTCTCCTGTGGTGGAGCGGGGGTCTTTTCCCACATTTCCCCGGTGACACTGAACGCATCGACTGCGCCACGTCCTCCTGCTTGGTGACGAGCAATCGCAAGGTATACAAGAGAGACCAACAACTAAAGTTTTTCCTGGAAGTCTGGGCTTGAATAGCAGGAAAATACAGTGTTTTGCATTAGTGTTAATACTCCTCCTACTTTATCACTCGTTGTCACGTTGGAACACTAAACTTCAAAGTATTTTATAAGCAGTATGTGATAGATTAACACAAATAGATCAAAACTGACGTTTCTCTCCCTTTTTCCTTTTTAATAGAATCTGAAAAGTGTGGCGTGCCTATGTGTTTACCCCCCTTTACGCTGATCTGTTTAATTTAAATCCACTCCCACCATTTTTCTTTTAGATGTTGTCACCTCATGCGTAAATACAGTCCATTTGTGTGTGATTCAATATCAGTCTAAATGCAGCTGTTCTGTAAATGCCTCAGAGGTTTTGTTAGAGAACGGCAGCATCATGAAGAGCAGACAGGTCAGGGATTAAGCTGTGGAGACATTCAAAGCATATATGGGTTATAAAACAATATCCAAAGCTTTCATTATCTCAATAAGGTGTTCAGTCCCTCACCTGGAGAGGAAAAGAGTACAGCAGCACAAAACACCTACCAAAACATGGCTGTCTTAATTAAATGACAGGAATGGTTGTATGATAGCCAATCATTAAAGTAAGCCATAAAAATTGATGTTCATAGACTCTCTCCATTCAGTCTGACATAGTTTGAGATCGTAGTCTCCCGAAATATAAACCCAGTAATGGCATATCCCAAAACATTTGCGGCTGTAATTTCAGTGTGAGGTAGCTGCTGAATGAAAATGCTTGGGACAATTTATGGACTTCTATTTGTACAGACTTTGGAAAATTATGCAGAATGTTCTTCTACTTTAAAAATTGTAGCTTTTTTCTATTGGTCTAGGTCACGTGTGACAATTCAAATCCTGCCCACAATACGTTTTTACATGGCCCTCCAAGCTATAGTGGGATTCATAAATAGCAGCTATGTGCTGAAATACTATTTTATCAATCAAATCAAAGCAGTTTTCTCAAAGCAGTAGTTTCTCTTAATTACATCAATGTGAAACATGCTTTTATTACTTGATTTTAAAATACAAAGAAAGTTATTTATACATATATTCTATATATTGTAGTAAATTTACCAATACATTCTGCTATAACCGGCCCTTTGAGGACTTTTGCGATCTTGATACGGCCAAAATGAAAGTGAGTTTGACGGCCCTGGTCTAAGTCGTAAAATATCAGTAAAACACATTGAAATTTGGGTTTTAGCATCTTTAAACATTAGCAGAAGTTCAAGAGTACAACACGTCTGCAAGGCACTGTGTATATGCCTGCATTTATATTAATTATTGTTACCCTGTTTCATCTCGACCTGTTCTCGTTCTCGAAAAGGTCCAGCTGTACAAGAGGACGGCATCCATCATCTTTTACGGAACGGACTTCAGGGCATACGAGGCTCCACTCCCTCGTCTGCGCCACCAGACCTGGGCACTTTTCCACGAGGAGTCACCGATGAACAACTATGTCCTCTCGCACGGACCCGGAATCCGGCTGTTTAATTACACAGCCACATTTCGCAGGGAGTCAGACTACCCCCTGACCCTGCAGTGGCTGCCCTCCCTGGAGTACCTGCTGGAGCCTGTGGCTGTGTCTCTGGAGGAGAAGAACCGCCTCAGGAGGGAGGGCTTGGCTCCTGTTCTTTATATGCAGTCTCACTGTGACGTGCCGTCAGACAGAGACCGATACGTTCGCGAACTCATGAAGTACATCGAGGTACAGTGCTTGGCAGGAGCTTTCGTTTCCGCTTTAATTATAATGAACAAGATCTTTGGGGGTAAATTCAGACATATGAGAGAATAGCACCGTTGTTGCAGCATCATTGATTACAAAAATATACAGATACTGTCTTCTATTGATTAATTGCACGTTGATGAGCCATGTAGATGCTCAGGAATCATTTGCAAATGTTCTATGTTTGACGTGCGTTTCTATTAAGAAGACTTAAGGGTTTTTGTTTAGTTGTTATTAAACTGCATCCGAAATTAGTTTTGGAAATTAGTTTTGGTTTCATTAGCCCTTAATGCACCATTAATGCTCCATCTGGGAACAGAAAGGTGTACTATATTGTCTGAAAGCAGTTTATAGGTCAGCACAACCTTTTTGAGTCAAAAATCTCATTAACCCTCGTTGTTGCCAAGCAGATTTTTCCTCACGGCTCCTGCAAGTGCAGTGAGCAGTGAGGAACTCGATATGCAGAGAATATCAAGTCCAGACTTGATATTCTCTGCAGTTAGATGAAAAATATATGTTCATCTGTGTCTGCTGGCTTAAAAACAAAAAAAAAAACAAAAAAAAAAACACATGCTCAGTATCGGAACCATTTCATTTTTCCCTCCAGGGAAATTGTCTCTGGAGCAAGGTGGGGAAAAAAAATTCAAACGCGAACACAATCGCACGACAACATAACAAAGTAGTGAAAAACAAATCTTTGAAATATCAGTACAAATGTCAATAACACAGGCTGAATGACTAGGTCTGACCCAATCACATTTAAAACTGATCAGAACAATGGCCTGGCTAACAAAAGAGTTTTTGGTGGTTCTGGCGGTTCTTGATTTGGGCTTCCTGAATCTCTTCCCAGACGGTAGGAGCTTAAATTTACCATTAAGTGGATGATTTAGAGAGTGACGAATGTCCTCTGCCTCTTGTAGGACTCTCTTTAAAAAAGACAGGTTCTGTTAAATCAGATAATCTAACTAACATGTTTGAAGTAGAATGTTAAAAGTCAATTAGCAAAGGTCAGTCTCATGATCCTATTTGTATTGTGTCATGAGTAATTTATGTCAAAAGAAAGAGTTCCTATGCAGTTCAGAAGTGTGGAAGTCGATTAGGGTTTCCCAGCTCTACATAGGGCTGAAAAAAAAAGAAAAAAGAAAAACGAGTCGATTTGGAAAATATTCCTATTTCTTCCTTTGCCTATTCTGTAAAATCCACCCATCCTCTTCTTCCCTTTCTGTAGGGTTTTCACAAGTTCCATAAATAGAGCCTGAGCTCAGAAAGGTTTGCTATTATTTTGCCATGATAAATGTGTCCTGGCTGCTTCTTCTCATCTCTCGCTTCCATCCTTCTCTCCTTCCCGTCTTTAGGTGGACTCCTATGGGAAATGCTTGAACAACAGGCCCCTACCGGAACACCTGGAGGACACGGCCACCGCTACTGGCGAGGAACCCGGATTCATGAATTTCGTCGCCCGCTACAAGTTCCACCTGGCACTGGAGAATGGCGTGTGTCCAGATTACATGACGGAGAAGCTGTGGCGGCCCCTCCATCAGGGCTGCGTGCCCGTCTATCGCGGCTCCCCGGTGGTGGCTGACTGGATGCCCAATGACCACTCTGTCGTAATTATAGATAGCTTTCCCTCTCCCAAAGCTCTCGCTGACTTTCTCAAGCGTCTGGATGAGAACGATGATGAATACGTTAGATATTTAGAGTTCAAGGACCCCAGAAGGATTACCAACACTCGCTTGCTGGAGGGCTTGGACTCCCGTGAGTGGGGAGTAAACGACATGAGCAAGCCTAACTACTTAAATGGATTTGAATGTTATGTTTGTGACCAGGAGAATGCCCGATTGGCTGCCGAGAGGGCATATAGGAAAGCCCCCCAAAAAACCCAACCTCCTCAGCGTAAAATGGCCAGCAACTCCCACATGGGCTGCCCACTGCCCAGTCCGGGGTACGGAGACATCAAAGACCTGCCAGCAGATGACGGGTGAGTTGGGGTTAAATCGCTGACTGTGCCAGGTGGGAATACCGCCTGCTCTGTCAAGCCGAGGGGAGAGAAATTGTTTTTATTGTCTAATTGAGCCGGCCTCTGAAATTAGCCTAATCTGTTTGCATATCTGTCTGCAGATGGTTGCAAATATGGCCGCAGGATTACTGGCAGAGCCTCGACCAGGCCGAGGGGCTGGAGTCCCTGATAAGACACAACGAGTCGGACCCCTCTCTGCTGTGGAAGCACATCCAAAACATAGCTGTGAGCAGAGCCAGAGGGAAACACTGAGACAGGCTCGGAAACAAACAGAGCATGGCGCCCGTCCAGCTCTGCAGGGGGGGCCCACATTACGAGTCCCCTCTGTTTAAATGACGGATTGACTCGCGGTTACACAACCAAGCCAGAACACCGTTATATTTGTGGATTATGGCGTCTTACAAAAGTATCCCAACCCCTGGAGCGAGCGGGTTGGGATACTGTTCACATTTTGTGACATTACAACCAAAACCTGAATGTGTATTATCAGGGTTTCATGTGAAGTTATGTTTTGTTTTTTTAAATGGATGGAAAATGATGCATGGTTTACAAATAGACAAGCATTCAGTCCCCTGAAATGAATACTAGAATCATCTCAATCAGCTTCAAGTCATTTGAAGCTTTGCACATCTAGACACAGATTTTGCATGATTTTTGCAATTAATCCGAGCTCATATTGAACGTATAGCACCTACGATCAGTGATTGTACGATTCACTGACGTACACGGTTGGAATGTCACAAAATATGACTGGAAAATGTAAAGGGTTAGAAATACTTTTTCAAGGTGGGTTTTTATATACAGTACATTACAACAGGTTTTAATTGTCTATTCAATGTGACACTTGGGCAAAGCGGATGCTTTAGAAGGACATGTAGGAAATGCTCTCTGTGCAGCTGGTGCAGAGAGTCAAATGCTCCTGGAAAGCTCCCCCTCTTTTTTTCTTTTTTTTATTTTCCTGGACTGGAGCTGAGCCAAGGGGACCTGTCCTGCTCACCCAAGGAGATCTGCCTAACTGTGTGTGAAGACCATCAAGGCAGCAGCCAGTGGACTGCTTGTGCTTCTTTAAAGTTAATCTGCATGTGGCCAATGGCTATTAGCCAGTCACATTTATGCAAACAGCTACTTGAAGTGACAGTGCGAGGGAAGAGGCGATTTTGAGAAATGCAACTTTGCAGGCGGAAACCTCTGCACTGGCGGCTGTTCTCTGCAAGCAAATCTACTTTGAATTTTTGTGATAAATACTTTATATTATTACCCAGACCTTGTTGTCGCAACACACTAAACTCCTCTTTGTGCAATAATTCTCATTCTGTAAGTGTGTTTTCAAGCACACTACTTTTTTGTAAGACGTTTATACCAGGACTTTGTAAATAATTTTATTTTGTTAGCAACGCATTGTACATTTCAACACACCATTTTGTATCGAGATGAGTAAAATAAGAAAAAAAAGGTTTTTAAACGTAGCGAGCCTCTTGTTATCGAATTACATTGTCCAAGCCCACCTGATATTGTGAATCTTTACATAAAAAATATAAAAAACACATCCTTCATTGTAACTGACACACAAACATATTTCATCCCCGCCCCCCCCAAAAAATAGACCATTCAACATGTGACGTTATCATACTGACAATTCAAGTTTCTTTTTTTTTTATCACTTTAAAATGTGTTCCAGCAAAGTTAAGAAAGAAATCAGTGCAAACTTCAGAGCAGTTCTAACTTATTATGCAAATGAACATGAATGAGGTGGGGGGACAAGGATAAGGAGGTGATGAAAAGCTCCGAGGATTAAATAACGGTGGCATAACAGCTCTCGCAGTGGACCTTTTTGTTGTGCAGGAACATACTGTGGAGAAGGTCTCCCATAGGCCTACTGCACACATCACACTGTGAACAAAAAGAAAAGAAAAAAAAAAAGAGCATAATCTTAGTTCCAAGGAAAATTACCTCTTCATACCGTTTAATAAATCTTTAGCAGTGAATGAAAGCACTGGAGCCTTGAAAACCAGTTGAAGACCCTCATGTGTTGGAATGCAGCATGAAAAATATTCAAAGAAACCATTTTATTGGAATGAAAACATTCGTCGAAAATGCAATTCGTGTTGCGCAACACCTTCAGATGAATTCATCTTTAATGCCACACTGACATTGTTTGAAAAATGCAACTTTTTGCATGTTGAAAGATGACTGAAAGATGG
This sequence comes from Poecilia formosa, assembly GCF_000485575.1. Taxonomy (NCBI): domain Eukaryota; kingdom Metazoa; phylum Chordata; class Actinopteri; order Cyprinodontiformes; family Poeciliidae; genus Poecilia; species Poecilia formosa. Next base: position 3,257,045 of record NW_006799965.1, on the reverse strand, counting down.
TTTTTAAAAGGGTTAGAGTTCATGATACTTTGAACTCGAGCAATGTTAGCTGGACCTTTGCAAGAGAAACAAACCCACAGCACCACAGATCCTCCACCATGCTTTACAGTGGGTAGGAGGTGCTTTTTCAGCCTAGACTCAACTTGAATATTTGTTGCTGAAAAGCTCAGTGTCTTAGTTTCTTAAAACCAAAATATACACTCCATTTAATGTCCCAGAAGAGATTAGCAAACTCTGCCTGTTTTTAATTGTAATGGTGGGAAGGTAAACGTGTCTTTC
>NW_006799965.1:3229982-3256756 GCF_000485575.1 Poecilia formosa | reverse complement strand
TGGACCGGAATGACAATGCACCTGTTTTCTCTACTCCTCACTTCATCTTTTTCATCCCTGAGAATGCACCGCCGTTTGCTCAGGTGGGGATGATAGAAGTGGAAGATCCAGATGAAGGAGAGAATGGGAAAACAGAATTGCAAATTGTGCCGGGTAACACATCTTTTGCTGTGGACAGCGTACAAAGGATGCTGCACACCACCACCAACTTGGACCGGGAGGTGACGGATTGTCATGAACTTTACCTGGCGGTCAGCGACAACGGCCGTCCAATGGCATTAACCTCCAGTGCCAGGGTGACTATCTTTATAGAGGACATTAATGACAACAACCCAAAAGTGATCCTTCCCAGCAGCAATTATTCATGTTTGGTGGTCTCTCCAGGTACTCCAGTGGGTACAAATGTAACAAAGGTCTACGCCATCGATGAAGACTCTGGTGTAAACTCAGAAATCACATATTCTGTTGTTGCACCAAAGTCAGTTCAGCAGAACAGCCCCTTCCAGGTAGACTCAAAATCAGGGAACATTAGCTTAAGACAAGAGCTTTTACAGGAAGATATGGGAATGCATAATCTGTTCATTGTAGTAAGAGACAACGGGAAACCAACTCCACTTTACACCACTGTCTGGATTAACCTGTTGGTTAATAAGAGCACAGATCAGTGCCATCTAGATAGGGCACCTACATGGACTGGGAGATCAGATTGGGTTGAAAGTTCTTCTATGTCTCCAATCTGTGAGGTGGAGACTGCCAGATCAGTTCAAGCAATATACTTTTATCTTGTGCTCTGCATGGCGGTAGTAACTGTAGTTTTGTTTTTTACAACAGCTTGTTTGTTTCTAAAACACAGAAAATGCCCTCCAAAGAAAAAGACGGGACATACGGAAGAGAATGAGATTCCACTCAGGATCAAAGACAAATATTATTCTGATGAATAGCAGCTTGAAGCAAGCAGAAAGTAATCTCACTCACACTTTCAAGGATGAAAACAGCCAGAGAATTAAACATTTTGAGAGTATTTGTCTTGGGCTTTATGCAGTTCACAAAAAAAAATCCCTACATGCTTCTGCAATTACTCTATATTCAGAAGTAGAAGAATAGTCCAGCAAGTTTCTGAGAAAGACTCCACACACTGTGACCAGAGAGAGAACTGATAAGAGGAGCGTTTTTCCTTGAAAACTCTTAACATTATAGACAAAACTAGTCATGGATGATGTACCAGGCAAAGCCACCCAGTGATAACACATATCACAGCCGGTGAGATATAATGTAGATTTACAAAGTCAAACATTTCCCAAGAAATCATTGACAAGCTGGTTGAGTCTGTCTCAGCTTCCTGACTTTGAGTGATGGGGATTCTAACGCATTTAGACACTTTAGGATCCGTGGAAGGGTTTAATGTTCCTTCAGAGGTGAAGTGATGAAAGTGTATAAAGGAGTAACCCTTGACTAGCTCCAGGAGTGAAGAGGCACACAAACATCTCAAACTCTCCACCTTGCAGTTGTTACCTGATAACGCCGGTTCTTACCCACGCGGTTGGATCGCGCCCAAAAGGCAGAAAACTCACCGTACTGCGCCCAGCTCCCAACCAGGTGTGCTGTTTTAATACCTGGCTCTCAGAGGGAAGTCGCACTCTACTCAAAGACGTATTTGCAAACAGCAGCTGGCATCACATTCGGATAGATTTGGAGGAACAAATTAGATCTAAAGCAGGTTAAGTGCTGCATTAAATATGAATGAGCCAGGGTGCGACATGTGTGCAAATCTGGGAGCAAACAGTTGCAACAAAGAGGGAGGGGAAACTGTTTTAACTTCTTTAAAATCTGTACAGTGCAGTGCGTTGTTGAGTGCATAGGCCTGTGTGAGGTGGGAAGGAGGAAAGCAAGGGGACGGAGCCTGTAAAACACAATGTACAACAACCTGGTTAGTGGAGAACAAGGCTTGTATAACATGAGCTGCATCTCTGAGGATGTCTGGGCTAGCTGCTTCAAAAATAAACAATCTAATAAGGCCCACACTGTGGAGATAACTACATTAACTGGGATCAAATAAGGAGCTCCAAAACCAAATTAAGAATTGAATTAAAATAGCCTTTTTACAAGAGAAATTAAGGAACACAAGATAAAGTTTTGTTGTTGTTTTATAAAGATATATGCTTACAAAGTGTTTTTACATAATTCTATTTTATATGATTTAAGAAAAAATACCTACCTAAAAATATATCTATGTATTTTTGTTGTATGAAGCTAAAAATGCAGCTTTAAAAAAAATGCAGTTGGCAGGTGAAAGTCTGCCATCTAGTGGATGGAGAAGACGCCAATTCTTGTTCTCCTTTGTGAAATTTGACCTATTAGTCCATGGACTACATCGGGAGAGAATGAGTCAGAAAACCAGTCTCTAACGTCGAGGCTGTCATATTGCCTGAAAACAGTGATGTGTCCCCGCTGCCCTGCTCCATGCTCAATCTTCTTTCACTCACCTTTCAGTTTATCTTTCATCAAGACGAACATTTAATTGCAGGCTGCGAGCAGCAGTTCACTCAAATGCCCTGCGGATTAGTTGTAAACTGCATTTCAGTTGTAAACTGATTTTGTGATCGTATCATACAACTCTTGTGTGAATAAAATTCCAGTTATTTTTTGGTTTGTTTGTTGTTGTTTTTCTATTTTATGTGAGATCAGTGAGGCGACCCCTCATTGCGTCTCAATTGTCCCGACATGTAGCTTTCCGGCTATCCATATTTCCTGTTTGTGAACATTCCAGAACATAACAGAACATTTAGGAAGGCAAAAACAAAACACAAATCCAGCTCACCAGCAGTAATATCATACGCAGGTTTTATGTTTCAGACTGTATCTCACAGATGGTGTTATGATAGGATCTGACAGTTTCACTCAGTCTGCAGAGCTTCACCTGACTCTTCCACAGGAAAGTTTTATTTCATGTTTCATTTACCAAGAATACATAATCAACAAAACCATGACCATGACCATCTTATTTATGTGAATAAGTTCTGTGTTATTTTCTGTAATTTTAAGTGAGCCTGTATTGTCTGAATGCTTCATTTTTCTTTTGTTTTTGTTTTGGTTTTTGGTTTTTTGCTCAATAAAACACGCTTTACAAATTATTTAGAAATGACTGGGCAGGGTGCTATTCACTATTTACATGATCTGCAGCACCCAGATCTTGTAATGGTTGTTTGTGATTCATTTATCATTAGATTGGAACTGACCTGGAGAATAAGTTCGTTTCGGTAAATAGATATGCCATAAAAAAAAAGCTAATTTATATAAATAACTCGAACCTTACACAATATACATAGCAATTTCAAGGGTTTATTTTGTGAATGTTGATTGTTATGCCTTATAGTTAAGGAAAACCCAAAATTCAGTTTCTGAAAAAAAAAAGTAACTTAATAAGACTTTTTTTTTCATGCCTAAATGTTATGTCATGGCCTTGACCATTTTCAAGTAGGACAAGTAGGAAAGGTAAGAAGAAGGTTGTTCCTTTAACGATGTACTCAAAGCTGATGGATGTACACATTAATGGAAAGTTGAGTGGAAAGAAAAAATATGGCACAAAAGGTCCAAGAATAATCGGCTTAATGCCATAAAACTTTGTCTTTGAAAGTCACAGTATTGTAAATTATCTTGGCCAGCATTTTGTAATAATCCCCTGAATTTTGATGACTAATTGTGTGGGGGGAATAAAATATTTCCCTTCGGAACAAAACCCCCGCCCACCTCGGGATTTGCATAAGATGCGCGTTGCTCCCTTCATGCAAATCGGCATCAACAATGACCTTACTTGATATCTGCAAGTATAAGAGCCCTGACCTCTTCATTATCCCTCGCCCTGAAGTTCATTGAAAAGCGACATTGTTTCTTTAAGATTGCACTTGCAGTCATCGTTGGCTCTGTCCATTGTCTTGGGGGTGGTGAGGAGGGTGGGGGGACAGGACGCGAGTTGAGAGATTGTTATACGGGGGCCGAGGGCGAGAGAGGCGCACATCATCAGCGGACCAGCTGCGGCGTAGTCAACAAGTCCTGAGCGCTTCCTTCCAGACATGGGTAAGAAACTTCCAACCCAGCGGACTCTTCCTTTTCTTAGCAGATTCAGTTTTGTTTTAAATCAAATCTCGGTTTGATTGCGTGTGATCGCACGTAGATGTGAGAGGGGACTTGTGAGGGAGCGTCAGAAGTTAAGGTCTTTTTTTTTTCTGTCAGTTTGGAGGGCAGCTATCACAGCCTGATGCGCCGCTGATATTATGAGATTTATTTCATGCTTGAGATGGCAGGGGCTACTTTAAAGGGAGCCTTGTCGCATCTACTTTCGATTGCAATCCTTCTCAATTTCTAGTATGGAGGACTGGCCACAGCTTTACATTATCGAACGAAAATACACAGAGTTTTTCGGTCCAGCGTTTTCATCCAGATCCGCAGAACTGAGGCGAGCCGAATTACTGCCCGCTCCTCCTCTCTTGATTGGCTAATTGAAATCAAGGTGCGACTGAAATCACCCGGGTTGAGTTGTGGAGTGAAGTTTGAACTTCTGCGTGATTTACATGCGGACTTTAGAGATGATATCCCTTAAACATCTTGACGTGATAATTTTTTTTTTCTTTTACTCTGTTTTATTATGTCTGAATGACAAAGGTCACCGTTTGTGGGCCTAGATCTCTCACCCCGGCAGTCAGCAAAGCCGTGTAAATATATTCAATTAAAGAGCTATCTCTTTGCCCCTTCTTCCATCTTTGTTTACTGTAATGGTACCAACCACAGTCTGCCTGCTCCCATTGTGCCCATCTGTGTGCAAAGCCACACATGTACACAACTCGCATTGTTTGTTCAGATTTCCATCCTCCTCCAGCCCTGGCAACACTCCAGTTTCTATCATTTCCTCCCAGCCCCCAACTTCTCTGTGTTTTCTCAGAGGGAAGTCTGAGTGTGTGGATGTGTGTGTTTAAGGCAAAGAGGTGCCTCTGGCCTTTGTTTGCTTGACATTGGTGGCCCTTGTGCCCCCACAATGCTGTGGGACAAAGACTGTTGTCTCCGCAGTCACAAAAGCAGCCTCTCTCCATCCCTGCCTTGCTGTGTCTCCAGTCCCTTGTCCTCCTTTTCTCACACTCTTCATTGCAGGGTTGTGAATGGAGTCGGGGTGTGTGGTGGGGTCCAAGCAGATGGATTCCCCTTGTATCTTTGGCCCTTGGCTGCCATCTGAGCAGCACATAAGGGGACGCCACACTCGCTGTTACTGAACTCATGCTGCAACTTAATCGAAGTCAAAGCGTTGTGTGCAAATGTTCACTAAAAAGTAACTATTGGTGAATATTGCTTGTCACGTGACACGAGCTCCCACTATGCCAAATCCTTAAACTGAGAAATATCACAATACCATAAGGATTTACTCAAAAATGTAAAATTCATAACAAAATATCATTTTAAACCAAAGACATTAAATCATATTCATCTGTAAAAGATTTGATTTTAGCAATATTTTAAGTTGTCTTTAAGTTTGTGCAATGGTTGTGAGGTAGTTCTTTTGATTTAAAATGTAAAAAATAATCTTTATAAATATCTTGCATTAAAATGTGGACACCAGCAGCTAATAGACAAGTTCTCTCACTTTAGTTTTCTTCAGACTGCATAAATGTTGCCAAAAATATTAATTCACAAGTTGTGGAAGTCGGTTGCTTCTGCCTTCCACAACTTTTTCCACTGTATATTTCACTTGATGATTTAACAGCTGCTTGTTGCTTACCAACTCTAGTTTGGTAAACAACCCAATAAGGTAGCAACTAGAGCTGTGATTGTGTAACATCTGTCTCTAATCATTTTTACTCCCAGTCCAGTTTTGTTCACTTTTTTTTGTGTCTTTTAAAAAGCTGTAAATGTATGCTGATTAAATGGGCTTGTCTTCTTAACTAATAGGTTGCTATGACTGCTGCATGCGCTGTTTGGGCGGGGTGCCATACTGCTCCCTTGTCGCCACTCTGCTCTGCTTCTCCGGCATTGCCCTGTTCTGCGGTTGCGGTCACCAGGCACTCACAGAAACAGAGAGACTCATCGAAACGTATTTTGCCCGTAACCTTCAGGACTACATCACTCTAGCCTATATGTAAGCCTCTTCTCGAAAGATTTAGTCTCTAGTTTTTTGCTGTATAGTTTTTACATATAGGCCTTCTCATTGCCTGTCCTTTTTTTTTTTTTCTTTCAGTATTCAGTATTTCCAGTATGTCATCTATGGTTTGGCCTCCTTTTTCTTCCTCTACTGCATTGCTCTCCTGGCTGAGGGGTTCTACACCACAAGCGCTGCCAAACAAACCTTTGGAGAGTTCAGGAGCACCATGTGTGGTCGCTGCCTCAGCTCCTCGGTGAGCCGGCCCCGAGTTGGACTAGTAAAAGGGAGCGGGGAGATTGGTTAGGGATACACAAATGACCTAGTGTGGGTGTTAAAAATCTTTAGGTTCATGGGAATATTTTTAGCAGACTCAAAATAACCATTGCACATTATTTTGTGAACTACTTCTTAATGCATGATGTCCCTCTACAGTTCATAGTGATGACGTACCTTCTTGCTGTGCTGTGGCTACTGGTGTTTGCCTTCTCCGCCTTGCCGGTCTACTTCTTCTACAACATGGATGCAACTTGCAGCACCATTGATGTTCTGACCGAGACCCCAGCGAGTATAAACCAGCTCTGCGTTGATGCAAGGCAATACGGTACCGTCTCAATGTTTTGGGAACTTATACTGAAACTGAATTTATAGATTTTTTTTTATTATTCATGATCCTGCCCGTCACCAACCTCCAAATGAAAATACCAGGGAACCACGCCCTGTGCAAGCTAGCATTTGATTAGGCTCTCATTAGGCCATTGAAAGCATGATACTAGATTAGTAATGTTCAGTGGATGATATAGTCAATTTTTGAAGTATACCAAAATTAGTTTTTCAATAACATGACAGGGTTACATATTTTTAAGATTAAAAACAAATGGGGGGCGGGGGATATGCTTTGCCATTGCTTTTAATTTTAGAAGTCAACATTTCTAAACAAGAAAAGGTGGAGAACTTGCATAAAGCTGAAATTCAAGATGTAAAATTTGCTGGTTTCTCATCATCCCCAATCTAAAAATTCAGCCGTCCTACGTCTGCCATAACTTGACTATAGCTAAGATGCACTGTCAATGAATGAAGACATTGTTGGACTGTTAAGAAGTACGAAATCCTGAGAAATGCTATTGCTCAATTTCTTCACTAGCCATTGTCTTGTATTGCTAATAGTAGCTAGCCTATTCACAGAGCTTGTTTGCAAGTATCCATGGTTTTTGGCTTGGAACTAGAGCCGAGTTAAATTCTGTTTGATCTCATTCCCAGATGCAAATTAGTAATTCAAACATATGTATATAGATCAGCATAACTGAGCACAAACACTTGTTTCTGAATCCATGTTGATGGCTTCAGGTTTTGTTATCTCTGGAAATTTTGTTCCCTCCTGTTTTGTTTTGATGCGTTTCTGATGCTTAACCAACTCTTCTCAATGTTTGTGTTAAATAACATTAGCCTACATATATACAGTATGTATGTATGTGTGTGTGTATGTATATATATAATTTTTTTTTTTTTTGTGGTTGCCTTCCAAATAACCAGTCATAAATATTTTTGATGATGACATGGCAGGAGTCTACAGTATTATGTATGCCGCATTTGTTTGTGCAGCATTTCCAAGGAATCCTTTTTAGCAACTGAGATGCAAAAATCATGTGCAAACATTTATTCATGCTCTGGGGATTCTAAATGCCTCTCTAAAGTGCTCACAGGCCAACAAGTTCATTGTTTTAGAGCCCTAGCTAAAAACACATTTACAACACAATGCTCCACTGAGTGGTTTGTGGCTTTGTTATGATAAAAATCAGCACTGATTTTCTTTGCCATATCTTTTTTTTTTTTTTTTTTTAATCATCAGTCCCTCCTGGTTTGTCTCAAGAGGGTCCTGTCTCATCAACTGTGCACTAGTCTGGAGCTAAAAGAAATTACTAAAATAATATCCAGCTGTTTGTCAAAATGTTGTCTTCCAAAAGAGTTATGAGGTTTTAAAGTGTATTAGACGATGAGAACAGTACAATAACGCATTAAAAGTTAAGCTTGTATTCATGAAATTAGATTAGAGCTAAGTTGTTTTTTCCCCTCAGGGCTCTTGCCATGGAATGCAGTACCGGGAAAAGCTTGTGGTATGACCCTGTCCAATATTTGCAAAACCAGAGAGGTAAGAACTAAGGCTCTGGTGCCTGACGCATTTTATCACTGGCCTGACAGGAAGTGGAAATAATCATTCTGATCTTCTCCTATCAGTATCAGATGACCTATAACCTGTATGTTGCTGCCTTCGCTGGTGCGGGCATCACTCTCTTGGCTCTGGTGAGTGCGGAAGCTGAGGGCCGGTTCGGGGTACAACGACCATTTTGTGGCTCATGTGACACAGTGCCGGTCAAAGTGTAGGCAGCGAGGCATTTCAGGCCTCCATGACTGATGACTCTTGTACTATTGCTCTCTGTTCCTCTTTGTCAGCTGACACAGGCAGCATAATAATGCTGTAATGTCCTGGTGGCGTTCCAGCCAGCCATGCAGCCATTATACTTTCATGCTCCATTACAGAGGCTGTTATATCAAGCTAAAGCTATTAGCACGGTCATGTTTTGTTTTTATGTTTGTAGATATCCAGGTTTTTGTGGGTCTTTTCATCTCCTCCTTTCTCCTTGTTTTTCTGTAGCTGACCTATACTGTGTCGAGCACCTATAACTTTGCGGTTCTGCGCTATCTTGGGAGGAAGGGCATAGGTCCAAGGTGTTAGGCACCCAGCTTCCTGTCCACTCTGTCACCACTCTGACTTCTACAAGAGGACTAAAAGGGGACTTCAACATCTGTCCTTTCACTTCACCTGCACAGAACTACCTACGATCTTGGACTTTATAAAACACTTTTTCCCCTACTTTTTATAAGACTTTTTTTTTTTTAATTGCTGCTATGACTTGCAGTAAATATGATTTTTCTTGTCACATCATTTCAATGTTCATTTATGCAACTAATTACAATCAAATCATAACACAGTACTAATGAACTAAAACGTAGGCTATAGGACAACAAGCACATGGCAGCATACAGCTGCTGAGTAGAGCAAAGGATTAAAGGTTACTATGGCCACCACGCCTCACATCTGGTTGCTATGGGGGCAGACAAACACGCATTTGCAGTCTCATGCTGACCTCAGGACTTTTCTCACGGGCCAGAGAAAAAGCAGCAACAATGGAGTTGTGCCAGTTTGAAAATCTAGCCAATAAGAAATCTCTTCTAGGGGCCACCTGCACTGCGAGACTCTGCCAGAGGGGTTGTATTACGTGTCAAAGGAGACTGCTCTCTGGACAAAGAGAGGGCTAGACCTCTGCAAAGCCTCAATGCAGCTCCTCTGCCGCCGCATGCGGAACACATCTGTACTGCGCTGCAGGCTCACCTCACACAATGGAAAACGGTGGATTCAGAGTGAAGGAATGATAGATTCAGTTATTTGTTAGATCGGTAAATGTTTCTCACTGTGAGACGACAAAAGCTGTAGGCGCTGAATTATAAAGTAACCTCTCAATATCGGATTAAAAAAAGGTGTTTCCTGCTTTTTTTTATGTTACTGAGGTACTTTAATGGCAAAGAAACTGCTTTGCTTAATTCGTTAGGGATTATGTTGTAGTTATTGTATAACACAATTTAACTAATTCTAGCTGAATTTACTAATACATGTACAGTGTGGTCAGATGTCTACATACACTCATCGGCAGCATGCCAAAACTTAGGTTTTCAATTATTTGAACTGTTTTTCTTCCAGGGTGGAATGACTATGCAGAATACATATGTGTCTTTCTTTATTGAAAGACCTGGAACTCTACCCTTTAGAAAACTTAAGCATGATGTTTTTGAGAGGAAGCCTGAAATTGCCTCCAACACTACAATAAAGAGCAGTCGATACCCAACAAAAAATATGCAAAACCTTGTCGATGGTACTTGAGTTTAAATTTCTGATTGGACTGAATTTACCTTTTTATAAAGTGCCTTGAAGGAAGATTGTGAATTGGCACTATACAAATAAAACTGAATTGGGGGGGAAAAAATTGACTTCTTGTTTAGCAAATTTGTCTAAATATTAGTGGTGTGCATGTATATATCTAAGCTTGTATACATCAATTTAAACGTTAGTGAATTAGAAACAAATCTACATTAAATTCTACCCTTGTACCCAGTTCTGTTTTTTTTTTTTTAAGTCTTCTACTGTATCATCAATCCACCCTAACAAAGATTCATATGAATCATTAACAGCCTGGATTGAAGGCATTCATGAGTGATGATTGTATGCAATTTCTGACCGACACTAAAAAAAAAAAAAAAAAAAAAAAAAATCTTTCTACTGGTTATTTTTATTGATGAAACCTTCCTTAGCTGAGTTTTATTTGTAGGATATAAAGCTGCCTAGTAGATATTTTTCTTTCCTTTTGTGCGTGTTGGTAATGTACTGTTTGAAAATAAATGGAACAATTGAGCACACTGCCTTTAATAACTTTCATTTTGAGCCTGTGAAGTCTCTGTGCCTGTTTTACTCGTTCTCCATCCCTGGCTCCTGGCCAGAATCAGGGGTCAGGGTGTTTTGTACAAATGTTTTGTACTTCCTCGTTGTGTCCACAGGTGCACTGTTGCCTCCACTTGGCTGTGTACCAAGTGCATGTGAAGACGCTGAAGCACAGGGCCAAAGAGGAGCGAAGAGGCTATGACCTTTATAGAAGGACGCAGAGGGACAGAGGGGGGACGCCGTCCTCTCCGTACTCTGCCGACACATTTGACATCTCCTGACGGCGCTGAAGTTCTGCTCCTTACAGCCGTCGCAATTAATCGGATAGGTCTGCATTGTATATCGTTTCAGTTTAATAGCGGTTGTTGCGTAGATTGAATTGCTTTGTTTTCTCTAGGATATGAGACACTATTCATTCAATCTTAAGTTGTAAATTGGAATACATATGTTAGGTGTTATTGTTTTTTGTTAATCTGGGCATAATCTTTGTATTTAGTGGTTCTAGTTGATTTCCATTATCAAATTTTTGAAAAGCTGATTGGATTTGTCTGTGCCCAGATCTGATTTCAGTGTGCAGTGCATGCTTAATGTCCTTTTACTGAAGGGGGAAAATAAAAATGCAATGCATGTTTGATTTCCATTTTAATGAAGAGGATCACAGTTGGTGGTTTCCAAGGACAACACTTGCTTTTGGTTGTTTAGGACACACTGGACGATGCCATGAAAGTCAAATAAGAGAGAGGGCAGGTAAAATGTCACCCTGATGCTATAACATATTTAGAGACAACCTATGCAGCAATAACAATGTGTGGGATTTTTATGCGACTACAGATGGCAAGAATGAAAAAAAAGGAAACGAGTAGTCTTCCAGGTGTAAAAATGCAAACAGAATCACCATCTGGTATGACGCACACTTTATTTGAAGCCAAGCACTGGAGATGAATTCTTCAGCGTTACTATTACTAGTGCAAAGTAGAGGAAGGGCAGCTATCTCAGATCAGCACATAATCAAAATGAAACTATTGTTCTGCACAGATCAAGCTGCACTCATCAGTTGAGCACACAAAGTAAAACGATATTCTTTTACATTTAAAAAATTTAAAATTAAAAAACATGGAAAGATTACGTTCATAAATATTACAGAAACATGGGAAAAATGATCAGAACATAGGAAATGTGCTCTTGGCCAACACTGATTTTACTAACAATGTTGATTTCAGGTTAAAAAAAGACATGACAGACTTCACTATGAAAACTAGATAAAACTCAAGCAGCAGTGTAAGAAAATAGAAGTTAAATCACAAGAATAACCGACAGCTATCAGCCCTCGTTTTAAGAGTTGGTGTAGTCTTTAAATTACATCTTCAGCTCACAGTTTCTGTAAAACAATGCAACAATGGGTCATCTTACCCCTTTGCTAATTTGCACCAAAGAGTTGCCTTTTTAAAACTTACCCATGTCGTCCCATTTCATTTCTATAGGTAGTGATCCATTTTTAGGAGACGGAGGTAATTGCAAAAAATGTTTAAATCTTCCATATTTAATATGAACCATTTACGCTGATTGTAGTTCTAACCTCATTTTGTAATCCTGTTGCGTAATTTACGAAACACAAGAGATATCCGATCAAAATAAAATGAGTGAACAAGAAGTTGTGGGTAGATTTTAGTCTCAAAACCACATTTCCTTACAGCATAAGTCAAAGGCTGGCAATGTAAGTACGGGACATCTAGAGGACGGATATGAACGGAGGCAGGGGTTTTAGGTCATGTGGCAGACTTCCCTTTTTCATATCAGGAACATCAATGTATTAAAAACTGAAAAATTACAGCAGTAAAAATTAGCAAAGAGGTGAGATGACCCAACACAAACAAACTCCTCATTGTCAGCTTATAGTTTGATTAATGTAACAGTACCTTACTCAGTTCACTTTCACAGTGAATTCTTGCAATTACCATTAGTTCAAAAAGACAAATGTTTAAACTTTTGATCTTGGTAGGTAAACGATGCATCTCAGGCTGTGACAAACAAAATGCAACAAAAAGATGCGAGAATATAGGACCTTTTAGTTAAAAAGATAATATATTTTATCTGGAAAAAAAAATAAAAAAATTAAGTACTACACATACATAATGACAGTTCAGTTTAAATTAGTATTAGCTGTAACATTATCCAATACCATACATGGAAAAAAAAACCCCCCAAAAAACAGAGCCTTCTGGCCACCACCAATAAAAACAAAGTGAAATGTACCTGTGGCCAGTGTCAGGTATGTGAATACAATGACGGATGTAAACAACTTTCCCAAGTGCTTAGTATGTTTTTGCCAAATGCCGTAAGAATGAAGAGGTGATGCAGAATATACACACCGGAAGTAATGAGATGTTCATCATTTATCAGTGATGCTCAGGAGACCCTCAGGTGAGGCAAAGTTAGAAGACTGGAATGTTGAGGCCGACGCAGGATTACAGGGAGGCCGTTTATAATTAGAGCCATTCAACCTAGCAAGGAAAAGTTTCTTCGACTGTCCCTGATCAAACACTGAAGCCCATTGCGACTATTGGACAGAAATAAAAAAACGCCAGAGGCAGAACGATTTTTTAATTATTTTTGCTCAACAGGCATTCGTTGCCTGGTAAACTGTCGCAGCTGAGACATTAAATTCTCAATTACACCCAGCCTCAACGTAGTGCAGAGGCAAACAAAAGACTACCACGTAACTGATGCTCACGGGCAAAACCGTAAACCTGACGATCAACATTCCCTTTCTACTGAATGCACCTTGTAGCCTTTCTTTTTTAGAGTGCCAACGTTTGTAGTTTATCGTACCACAAATTGAAGCTCAGTCAGCATTTGTCTAAACTGTAGTACTCAAATGGTCTGTGTGTACTTTTGCTTATAACTCGACAGCATAGTACCATAGTTAATACTTTTTAGTATATCACCATTAGGTATGGACTGATATGAAATTTTGTCTGTAGTCTCCAGTAGAAACAACAGCTTACCTCTGTTCACGCAAAGATTTGATTATGTGTTGCATATTTTAGTCACAACAGTTCACTAGTAAGCTTCTAGCTTCCAAATGCAGCATTAAAACACCCAAGCAAGGGCGAAGGATGCCGTTTTTTTTTTTTTTTTTTTTTTTGACACCTTGACCGTCTTTTTAGGCCGGATTGGGCTTTTCTTTGAGTATGAAAAAATAAAACCCAATTTCTTTCAGCAAGCTGACCAGCAGTGCGCATTTATATACAATGGAGGCGGGGCAGCCAAAGAAAATTTTAGCTACATCGTCACTTTATCACAGTATAATAACTTTAGACCTTAGAAACGGTATGACCAAAGATATTTGTTTTAAAGATATCACTTTTTTAAAAACTTGATATACCTTCATACTGGCCCAAACCTAATCAATACAAGCAGCTCAGATAGTCAAGGGACTCTATGTAGTTTGAGATTTTCATAGTTTGCTTATGCAAGTTAAAATGAATACTATGATGTAATGGCTCGTTACACGTCTTATCAGATAATTCTTAAAACAGTCATTTTAAAACAGCACCACTTTAATAAAGGTGAAGGTCAGCTAGAAATATTTTCAAACTACTAAATTGGTCTACTTTCAGTGAGTAGGAGGAAAAAAAAAACAAAAACAAGTGGAGGAGGGGCAACTCTGCTTTACTGTATGCCCAACGCAGGCAGAGAAAACTCCAGGACTTTCTTTTGTATCTCTTTAAAAATAATTTTAAACCATACGAGTGTTGCGATGGAGGGATTTTCATGGTTATTGAAATCATTACTTTCATTTTTATCTTCATACCAATAACCCACGCCGAATCACTTTGAGATCAGAAAGCATAGTATTTCTGCGTATTTATGAGAAAAATGGCACACTTTGTCTTCCAGTATACGAGATAAAAGACAATGCTTCATTCCATTATTTGATACCACCCTCGCATATAAACAGAGAAGGATGCAATATCTTGTGAGATAGCACTGAAAGCAGAAAAGACGAGCGCGCCTGTCGCAGAATGCCTGTACCTTCATAAGAGCAACAATTCAGCTCACAAGACGGCAGCTGAAATCCCCGACACCAGCTTCCTCACACAAGCTGCATCTCCTGCATAGTGTCCTTACTGGATGCTGTACCTTAAGCCTACAGTACACCTGTTGTCAGAACAAACAGGCAAGTTTCAGCGAGAAACAGCTTAGTACCCCATGAACCATCAGCAGCATGAGCCGCGAGAGGTTTTACGGTTGCCGTGAAGATCAATCGTGCTGCCGAGTAGTGCGTGACCGATCTGGTCCTCAGCAGCTAGAACCACCCGGACAGCTGCTTCGAACGCAGCCGTGACGTTGGTGTCGTCTTTAGCGCTGGTCTCAAAGTAAGGGCAGCAGCCGTTCTCCTCGCACCAGGCCCGTGCTTCGTCCTCCCCGACCTCCCTCCGCTCCATGTCGACCTTGTTGCCCAGCACCACAAAAGGGAAGCTCTCCGGCTCTTTGACGTCAGAGTAGAACATGAACTCCTTCTTCCAGCAGCTGAGATTTAGGAAGCTCTGCAAGTCGTTGACAGCGAACGTGAGCAGGCAGCAGTCTGCGCCCCGGTAGAACGGGGTGCGAAGCGACTTGAAGCGCTCCTGACCCGCCGTGTCCCAGATCTGAAGGGTGACCGGGCGCCCGTCCACCTCCAAGTCTCGGTTAAGGAACTCCACGCCAATGGTGTGAAACGACTGCGAGTCAAAGCGGTCTGTGACGTAGCGGTTCATCAAAGAGGACTTCCCGACTCCGCCATCTCCCAGCAGGATCACTTTCAGAAGCACGTTGTTCCTACTCATCGTGTTTCCTCCCACCTGGTTAGGCCTCTCTGGTGGGTTTCAGGCCACTGCAATGGATGGAAGATCAGCGTCAACGTAACCAAGACAGAGAAAGAAGAGCAAGAAGCGATAAGCAATTAAGGAATACATTCAAATTAGTCTTGGATAATAATTGAGAAGCCACAAAAAGCCGATCACAAATAAATGAATTTCGTGTAATTTAAGATGGCAGCAAATGTGCATTACAAAACCTTACCGTCCTCACAAATCATTAAATACGCATGCACAGCTAAAGTGCATGGATCAGATTACAACTGTGCGGACATCGGCTTGAGACTGTTATCATGCTTTCGTGTGCTCAGATCCTCAAACACCTGCTGTTTCCGTGTGAATGGAAAGTAGTAGCACCAGTGCCGTCATCGGATTCATTAAGTATTTCCTTCTCCTGTGAGTAAACTAAATGGGTACGACCTTTCTCCAGAGTAAATCTATTATGACACACGGCAACAAAATAAAAACACGCAGTTATTTTAATTTGCATGAAAATCTAACAGCCGCAGCAATTACATTTTAAATGGTTTAAAAGAAAACGATATTTCCTTTGCACTCATGACTAAAGTTAATCTTATTTATGTCTTCTCAGTTGACATTCACAACATACTTAATATCAAGTCTCTTTTGTGTTTGTAAATACACAGTGAAGGGTTCAACGGTAATAAGGACTTCTTTTTGTTTGTTTTTGTCATCCTGGAAACGGCGCTTTATACATAAAATGTATCAGGTTTTGTGGTCTGCTTTTGATTTTTCATACTCAGATTCAGTTTTATAGTTTTTTTAATAGCTATAATACTATAACTAGAATACTGAAAGTAAACGTTAGGGCTTCTAGACCTTGGGTTTGAGACTTAAGCACACCTGCATGAAACTGTTTGGGGAATGAAACCAATATTACAGATTTGTAATGGTTAACCAGTTTCACAAGCAGAGCGACAGGGGTGAGGCACCGAGATGTCTCCAGCCTAATGTTTCATTACTTTAAGCATTATTATTTTTAAGCATAAAAATAATAGATGAATAAGAGAGATGAACAAGAACATAAAAACACCCTGTTAGAGAAGGGGGATGGGGGGGAAATAAACAGCAGCATCACATTAAAAGAAGCGACAATCTGAGTGATAACAGCGTGCTTTGCAACCTCAAAACAAACATCAAGTTTGACATGTTCAAGCTTGTCCACTTTGAGTGAAGGCAAGAATAAAAAAACAAAAAAAACAAACCCAACAAACTCTTCCTGAACTCACTTGTTCAGAAAGCAGAAGTTAATAAGGAACCGAAACGAGCAGCTGACACTAAAATCCTCCTCAGCCTCCTGACAATGAAACGAAGAGTAGCGATTCAGAAGCTAAGCGGCTAGTCTGACAGCTTGTTGACATTCTGCTGCTGGTCAAGCTAACCGTTAGCCTCACTGTGTAACCAACTTACAACTATGTGGAAGAAAAGAAAAAAAAGAAAAAAAACTTAATGCTGAACACAAATGAAATGTATCCCTTCTGTGATTCGTTTCCCTAGATGAATGCGCCAACCACACATACAATTTATCACTCACCTTATTTTTGGTCAATAACACTGCGAGGTCTGCCCGGTTCCCCTGCATCTGACCGAGACGTGTCGTGACGTGCCCAGTGGCGTTAAAGAGCCGCGGGAACCTGGGTCCTAGAGCCCGCAAATGCACCTGAAAAAGTTTATTTGTTTATTTATTTTCTCAAGCAATATTTTTGTGTATAATATAATATAATATAATATAATATAATATAATATAATATAATATAATATAATATAATATAAAATTAACCATTTAGTTATATTATTAAATGTATATAATATTAGACAAGTCTATGAAATAAAATGTCTTTTCTGTGAATTAACCTCAATGTGTTGACATTCTGACTTGGATCCAATGTTCTTTCTGCCTTTAGGATGCAAATGGCCCTGACACTGCAAAGTGTTTCCTGAGAAACCTTCACACCATTGGAATTTGTGAATAAAGCTGTAATTGAAACATTGTGCATAGACTTTTAAACGATAAACACTGAAGACACTTGACTTTGAGCTAAATGCTTGTCCAGTCGAAGTAACCAGGAATGTTTCAGTGAAACCTGTGCAAACATGTGCAGACTACAAAGTCTAAACTGTTTTCTGCAGCATTTTTTTCAGTCAACTGAAACTAAGTCAAGCCCGCTAAAATGTCAGGAGAACAAGGAGGCTTGACAGGCTGCATTCCAAAGAAAACAAATGAAGGCTCTTTGGTGACATGTCCATACATGACTTAATGACACCAAGTCAGATAATTTTACTAATCATATGTTAGCTAAAGTTTAAATGAAGACCTGAGAAGTAAATATAGACAGATAGTAAAGTTGACATGACTTTGATCTAAAAGATGAATAATTGCATGTTCTGTTGTGGTTTAATAAAGTTGTCTGAAATGGGCTATACATTGAAACATTGGTTAGGAACAATCCAAGGCAAAAGTTGTAGATTGGCTAAATGGGTTTATGTTGATCTATATCAGTTAACCTCTCACTTCATTTAAGGTATGTGGGATACCATATCTGAGCAGCAAGCTGTTAAAAGTCACTTTTTTCTTTGTCTATCTTTGTTTTACTATTTTTTTTTTATTCAAAATATTTTTGGGGCGATATAGTATCTGCAACTTGTTTGTTTAAAACTAAAGTATTTGTTACGTTTTATGTAACTGTTGTGTTAATAACTGAACTCAATCATATTATCACATTTGCCTAATTTACAGAATTTCACCATGACATGAAAGGACATAGCAAGTTGAGATTGTCAACAAAAAAAAAAAACCCTCAACAAACTCGACTGATTCTGCGTTTGCTGCTGCTTTGATTTTGCTTGGCTGTAGGTGGCGCCAGAGGAGGGTAACATTTATTGCGACGAGGAAGAGTCTGTTGTTACTGATGTTGGTGAATAAACCGTTAGAAGCGTTCATCAGAGGTAAGTTTTACTCTTAACACAAATACATATTTTATTTCTTAGACATTTAGTATGCATTTTGTGTATTTCATAGTGATATATGTGAAAAATGGCGTTATTGCTTCGATATATCTGGATAACTGGGAGGTTTAGTCCCAGAGATGTTCACTTTGTTTGGCAGAGTTCATAACACATCATGATAGTGAACATGGAGGTAGGGGAACCTTTATTTTTATTATTTGTTTTACCCGTTCCGCAGATGGCAGGTAGGAGGAGGCTGCTACCCTGCGTGGGTCTGGGGCTGCTCGCTGTCCTCTGCTGGGTGTGGGTCTCCTTCGCCTCTCTCTCTGGAGACCAGCTGCGCCTGGACGTGTCGGACCGAGGAGCCTTTCAGCCACAGAGCGCTTTGTCGGACATGGAGTTTGCCTCCGTCGCCTCATACAGAGGACCAGGGAACAGTGACCGTCGCAGCAAAAGGGAGCTGCCCATTCTCCTGTGGTGGAGCGGGGGTCTTTTCCCACATTTCCCCGGTGACACTGAACGCATCGACTGCGCCACGTCCTCCTGCTTGGTGACGAGCAATCGCAAGGTATACAAGAGAGACCAACAACTAAAGTTTTTCCTGGAAGTCTGGGCTTGAATAGCAGGAAAATACAGTGTTTTGCATTAGTGTTAATACTCCTCCTACTTTATCACTCGTTGTCACGTTGGAACACTAAACTTCAAAGTATTTTATAAGCAGTATGTGATAGATTAACACAAATAGATCAAAACTGACCTTTCTCTCCCTTTTTCCTTTTTAATAGAATCTGAAAAGTGTGGCGTGCCTATGTGTTTACCCCCCTTTACGCTGATCTGTTTAATTTAAATCCACTCCCACCATTTTTCTTTTAGATGTTGTCACCTCATGCGTAAATACAGTCCATTTGTGTGTGATTCAATATCAGTCTAAATGCAGCTGTTCTGTAAATGCCTCAGAGGTTTTGTTAGAGAACGGCAGCATCATGAAGAGCAGACAGGTCAGGGATTAAGCTGTG
Organism: Poecilia formosa; assembly: GCF_000485575.1. Taxonomy (NCBI): domain Eukaryota; kingdom Metazoa; phylum Chordata; class Actinopteri; order Cyprinodontiformes; family Poeciliidae; genus Poecilia; species Poecilia formosa. The sequence continues at coordinate 3,237,301 of NW_006799965.1, read as the reverse complement.
GAGACGTTCAAAGCATATATGGGTTATAAAACAATATCCAAAGCTTTCATTATCTCGATAAGGTGTTCAGTCCCTCACCTGGAGAGGAAAAGAGTACAGCAGCACAAAACACCTACCAAAACATGGCTGTCTTAATTAAATGACAGGAATGGCTGTACGATAGCCAATCATTAAAGTAAGCCATAAAAATTGATGTTCATAGACTCTCTCCATTCAGTCTGACACAGTTTGAGATCGTAGTCTCCCGAAATATAAACCCAGTAATGGCATATCCCAAAACATTTGCGGCTGTAATTTCAGTGTGAGGTAGCTGCTGAATGAAAATGCTTGGGACAATTTATGGACTTCTATTTGTACAGACTTTGGAAAATTATGCAGAATGTTCTTCTACTTTAAAAACTGTAGCTTTTTTCTATTGGTCTAGGTCACGTGTGACAATTCAAATCCTGCCCACAATACGTTTTTACATGGCCCTCCAAGCTATAGTGGGATTCATAAATAGCAGCTATGTGCTGAAATACTATTTTATCAATCAAATCAAAGCAGTTTTCTCAAAGCAGTAATTTCTCTTAATTACATCAATGTGAAACATGCTTTTATTACTTGATATTAAAATACAAAGAAAGTTATTTATACATATATTCTATATATTGTAGTAAATTTACCAATACATTCTGCTATAACCGGCCCTTTGAGGACTTTTGCGATCTTGATACGGCCAAAATGAAAGTGAGTTTGACGGCCCTGGTCTAAGTCGTAAAATATCAGTAAAACACATTGAAATTTGGGTTTTAGCATCTTTAAACATTAGCAGAAGTTCAAGAGTACAACACGTCTGCAAGGCACTGTGTATATGCCTGCATTTATATTAATTATTGTTACCCTGTTTCATCTCGACCTGTTCTCGTTCTCGAAAAGGTCCAGCTGTACAAGAGGACGGCATCCATCATCTTTTACGGGACGGACTTCAGGGCATACGAGGCTCCACTCCCTCGTCTGCGCCACCAGACCTGGGCACTTTTCCACGAGGAGTCACCGATGAACAACTACGTCCTCTCGCACGGACCCGGAATCCGGCTGTTTAATTACACAGCCACATTTCGCAGGGAGTCAGACTACCCCCTGACCCTGCAGTGGCTGCCCTCCCTGGAGTACCTGCTGGAGCCTGTGGCTGTGTCTCTGGAGGAGAAGAACCGCCTCAGGAGGGAGGGCTTGGCTCCTGTTCTTTATATGCAGTCTCACTGTGACGTGCCGTCAGACAGAGACCGATACGTTCGCGAACTCATGAAGTACATCGAGGTACAGTGCTTGGCAGGAGCTTTCGTTTCCGCTTTAATTATAATGAACAAGATCTTTGGGGGTAAATTCAGACATATGAGAGAATAGCACCGTTGTTGCAGCATCATTGATTACAAAAATATACAGATACTGTCTTCTATTGATTAATTGCACGTTGATGAGCCATGTAGATGCTCAGGAATCATTTGCAAATGTTCTATGTTTGACGTGCGTTTCTATTAAGAAGACTTAAGGGTTTTTGTTTAGTTGTTATTAAACTGCATCCGAAATTAGTTTTGGAAATTAGTTTTGGTTTCATTAGCCCTTAATGCACCATTAATGCTCCATCTGGGAACAGAAAGGTGTACTATATTGTCTGAAAGCAGTTTATAGGTCAGCACAACCTTTTTGAGTCAAAAATCTCATTAACCCTCGTTGTTGCCAAGCAGATTTTTCCTCACGGCTCCTGCAAGTGCAGTGAGCAGTGAGGAACTCGATATGCAGAGAATATCAAGTCCAGACTTGATATTCTCTGCAGTTAGATGAAAAATATATGTTCATCTGTGTCTGCTGGCTTAAAAACAAAAAAAAAAACAAAAAAAAAAACACATGCTCAGTATCGGAACCATTTCATTTTTCCCTCCAGGGAAATTGTCTCTGGAGCAAGGTGGGGAAAAAAAATTCAAACGCGAACACAATCGCACGACAACATAACAAAGTAGTGAAAAACAAATCTTTGAAATATCAGTACAAATGTCAATAACACAGGCTGAATGACTAGGTCTGACCCAATCACATTTAAAACTGATCAGAACAATGGCCTGGCTAACAAAAGAGTTTTTGGTGGTTCTGGCGGTTCTTGATTTGGGCTTCCTGAATCTCTTCCCAGACGGTAGGAGCTTAAATTTACCATTAAGTGGATGATTTGGAGAGTGACGAATGTCCTCTGCCTCTTGTAGGACTCTCTTTAAAAAAGACAGGTTCTGTTAAATCAGATAATCTAAGTAACATGTTTGAAGTGGAATGTTAAAAGTCAATTAGCAAAGGTCAGTCTCATGATCCTATTTGTATTGTGTCATGAGTAATTTATGTCAAAAGAAAGAGTTCCTATGCAGTTCAGAAGTGTGGAAGTCGATTAGGGTTTCCCAGCTCTACATAGGGCTGAAAAAAAAAGAAAAAAGAAAAACGAGTCGATTTGGAAAATATTCCTATTTCTTCCTTTGCCTATTCTGTAAAATCCACCCATCCTCTTCTTCCCTTTCTGTAGGGTTTTCACAAGTTCCATAAATAGAGCCTGAGCTCGGAAAGGTTTGCTATTATTTTGCCATGATAAATGTGTCCTGGCTGCTTCTTCTCATCTCTCGCTTCCATCCTTCTCTCCTTCCCGTCTTTAGGTGGACTCCTATGGGAAATGCTTGAACAACAGGCCCCTACCGGAACACCTGGAGGACACGGCCACCGCTACTGGCGAGGAACCCGGATTCATGAATTTCGTCGCCCGCTACAAGTTCCACCTGGCACTGGAGAATGGCGTGTGTCCAGATTACATGACGGAGAAGCTGTGGCGGCCCCTCCATCAGGGCTGCGTGCCCGTCTATCGCGGCTCCCCGGTGGTGGCTGACTGGATGCCCAATGACCACTCTGTCGTAATTATAGATAGCTTTCCCTCTCCCAAAGCTCTCGCTGACTTTCTCAAGCGTCTGGATGAGAACGATGATGAATACGTTAGATATTTAGAGTTCAAGGACCCCAGAAGGATTACCAACACTCGCTTGCTGGAGGGCTTGGACTCCCGTGAGTGGGGAGTTAACGACATGAGCAAGCCTAACTACTTAAATGGATTTGAATGTTATGTTTGTGACCAGGAGAATGCCCGATTGGCTGCCGAGAGGGCATATAGGAAAGCCCCCCAAAAAACCCAACCTCCTCAGCGTAAAATGGCCAGCAACTCCCACATGGGCTGCCCACTGCCCAGTCCGGGGTACGGAGACATCAAAGACCTGCCAGCAGATGACGGGTGAGTTGGGGTTAAATCGCTGACTATGCCAGGTGGGAATACCGCCTGCTCTGTCAAGCCGAGGGGAGAGAAATCGTTTTTATTGTCTAATTGAGCCGGCCTCTGAAATTAGCCTAATCTGTTTGCATATCTGTCTGCAGATGGTTGCAAATATGGCCGCAGGATTACTGGCAGAGCCTCGATCAGGCCGAGGGGCTGGAGTCCCTGATAAGACACAACGAGTCGGACCCCTCTCTGCTGTGGAAGCACATCCAAAACATAGCTGTGAGCAGAGCCAGAGGGAAACACTGAGACAGGCTCGGAAACAAACAGAGCGTGGCGCCCGTCCAGCTCTGCAGGGGGGGCCCACATTACGAGTCCCCTCTGTTTAAATGACGGATTGACTCGCGGTTACACAACCAAGCCAGAACACCGTTATATTTGTGGATTATGGCGTCTTACAAAAGTATCCCAACCCCTGGAGCGAGCGGGTTGGGATACTGTTCACATTTTGTGACATTACAACCAAAACCTGAATGTGTATTATCAGGGTTTCATGTGAAGTTATGTTTTGTTTTTTTAAATGGATGGAAAATGATGCATGGTTTACAAATAGACAAGCATTCAGTCCCCTGAAATGAATACTAGAATCATCTCAATCAGCTTCAAGTCATTTGAAGCTTTGCACATCTAGACACAGATTTTGCATGATTTTTGCAATTAATCCGAGCTCATATTGAACGTATAGCACCTACGATCAGTGATTGTACGATTCACTGACGTACACGGTTGGAATGTCACAAAATATGACTGGAAAATGTAAAGGGTTAGAAATACTTTTTCAAGGTGGGTTTTTATATACAGTACATTACAACAGGTTTTAATTGTCTATTCAATGTGACACTTGGGCAAAGCGGATGCTTTAGAAGGACATGTAGGAAATGCTCTCTGTGCAGCTGGTGCAGAGAGTCAAATGCTCCTGGAAAGCTCCCCCTCTTTTTTTCTTTTTTTTATTTTCCTGGACTGGAGCTGAGCCAAGGGGACCTGTCCTGCTCACCCAAGGAGATCTGCCTAACTGTGTGTGAAGACCATCAAGGCAGCAGCCAGTGGACTGCTTGTGCTTCTTTAAAGTTAATCTGCATGTGGCCAATGGCTATTAGCCAGTCACATTTATGCAAACAGCTACTTGAAGTGACAGTGCGAGGGAAGAGGCGATTTTGAGAAATGCAACTTTGCAGGCGGAAACCTCTGCACTGGCGGCTGTTCTCTGCAAGCAAATCTACTTTGAATTTTTGTGATAAATACTTTATATTATTACCCAGACCTTGTTGTCGCAACACACTAAACTCCTCTTTGTGCAATAATTCTCATTCTGTAAGTGTGTTTTCAAGCACACTACTTTTTGTAAGACGTTTATACCAGGACTTTGTAAATAATTTTATTTTGTTAGCAACGCATTGTACATTTCAACACACCATTTTGTATCGAGATGAGTAAAATAAGAAAAAAAAGGTTTTTAAATGTAGCGAGCCTCTTGTTATCGAATTACATTGTCCAAGCCCACCTGATATTGTGAATCTTTACATAAAAAATATAAAAAACACATCCTTCATTGTAACTGACACACAAACATATTTCATCCCCGCCCCCCCCAAAAAATAGACCATTCAACATGTGACGTTATCATACTGACAATTCAAGTTTCTTTTTTTTTATCACTTTAAAATGTGTTCCAGCAAAGTTAAGAAAGAAATCAGTGCAAACTTCAGAGCAGTTCTAACTTATTATGCAAATGAACATGAATGAGGTGGGGGGACAAGGATAAGGAGGTGATGAAAAGCTCCGAGGATTAAATAACGGTGGCATAACAGCTCTCGCAGTGGACCTTTTTGTTGTGCAGGAACATACTGTGGAGAAGGTCTCCCATAGGCCTACTGCACACATCACACTGTGAACGAAAAGAAAAGAAAAGAAAAAAAAAAGAGCATAATCTTAGTTCCAAGGAAAATTACCTCTTCATACCGTTTAATAAATCTTTAGCAGTGAATGAAAGCACTGGAGCCTTGAAAACCAGTTGAAGACTTTCATGTGTTGGAATGCAGCATGAAAAATATTCAAAGAAACCATTTTATTGGAATGAAAACATTCGTCGAAAATGCAATTCGTATTGCGCAACACCTTCAGATGAATTCATCTTTAATGCCACACTGACATTGTTTGAAAAATGCAACTTTTTGCATGTTGAAAGATGACTGAAAGATGGTTTTTAAAAGGGTTAGAGTTCATGATACTTTGAACTCTAGCAATGTTAGCTGGACCTTTGCAAGAGAAACAAACCCACAGCACCACAGATCCTCCACCATGCTTTACAGTGGGTAGGAGGTGCTTTTTCAGCCTAGACTCAACTTGAATATTTGTTGCTGAAAAGCTCAGTGTCTTAGTTTCTTAAAACCAAAATATACAGTCCATTTAATGTCCCAGAAGAGATTAGCAAACTCTGCCTGTTTTTAATTGTAATGGTGGGAAGGTAAACGTGTCTTTCTGGCAATCGGTTTGCTTGTAGATAGTACCTAGTGGTTGCTATGGAGACCTGGAGGCCTCAAGGTGCCACTCTTTGCTGCACCCTGGTGGGCAATAGCTAATAGAAATGAAACTCTGCATGATGGTACCTCAGGGAAACAGGAAGTCGTCGTTGCTCATTACAATTTATGGATGCATAGATCAAGTCAGAAAAGCAGAGATACACTTATTTTATAGGAGTTGTTATGAGTTGCCAATAACGTGACCTAACGCATCTGCTCAAACTAAAGGTTGGATTTTTATATATTTTCCAAACTACTGCAATAAAAGATGAATTAATATCAACGATTTTACACATATTAACTGGGAGTGCCAATAGGTCCAGAGAGCGCTATAAAAAAAAAACAAATGGAGGCCATTTACCTTGAAGCAGTCAGGGTGGCAGTTAATATTGAGGTGCTCGATGCTGATCTTGGCATCGTTGCCCACCTGCTTTCCGCAGTACGTGCAGGTGGACGACGGGGTGAGCCTGGAGGGAAACAACAGCGATTAGAACAATTTAGGCTGATCTCCTTTAATACGTGTAAATAATCCTTTGATGTCCCCATTCTGTCCCCCAATTAGCTGAACGAGATGGCTTCCACGTCTGGTTGCGTCAGAAGTGGGAAAATAAACAGGCAGGAGGAGACGGACCTTTAGCTTAAACTGGATTTTGTCTCGGTTGCGTGGATTAAGTGTTGTACTGGTTACCGAGAGGTTGATTTTAACTAACACGGCGCTCTGTTTGAACAAGATCAGCCAGAGTGGCCTCGTGTAAAGAAAAGTAAACACGCTCAAAGGTGAAAACAAGCAGCTTGGAGCACTTAAAAAAGAGAGTTGTAGAGTTGCTAGTGGCATATTGAGGTACAGAAGGAGAAGTACAGCAACTGAAGTGTGAAATAAATGCACTCAGGCAAATATGTAAAATTCTCACAAAAACTCAGCATACAGTGAATCTCACAATTGTAGACAACCCCTGTAAAAAGCAAAGGCGTTCTTACAAAAAGATGAGACCGTGATGGATAATTTCCACCATAAACCTGACATTAATCCTGTACAGTTCAACTTAAAACCAAGCAAAGCTGTTAGGGGGATAATGTAAGTAATAAATAGCTGCAATGCCACAAAGTGTGGAAGTGTGCACAGCATTAAACTAATACTTTGTTAGAGTTTTGATTCAACTAAACTACTAAAAGTCAATTAATTGACTGCATATGAAATGCTTTGAGAGACGGGTATTAAATATTTATTAGCACTTCGTAACTAGCAAGCGCTGCACACAATTCTGTAAAATATCTGCATGTGGGCATTTAAATTTTTTTGAGTGATTTTGAGTGCGTCACATGGAGACAAACATGCTGTTGCTGTGTGTTGATAATACTAGTTAACACCAAAACAAATAGCATTTCCTTCTCTTTACGGACTTGCAAAAAGAAAGACATTATTTTTAACTTCTACTTCCGAAACAAATCTGACACAGTTTTGT
>NW_006799965.1:3131383-3229841 GCF_000485575.1 Poecilia formosa | reverse complement strand
CTGTGGGATTTTATTGCACTATATATATATATATAAATTCTGTGGGATTTTATTGCACTTTCTGCAATCTATTGCCTTATCTAAAGGAGGCAAATAAGTAAATGTCAGGATAAACTTACTAGGCCTGGTGAACTTTATGTCAGGTTAATCTCATTTGAATTGAGCAGACAAAATGTCACGTTAGAGGTGGAAAAAGTTTGGAAATGATTTCTGATGGTTTATGTTCAATTTTAACAGGGATGTGTGTATAGATCCCCTCTACACTCTCAAGTCTCGGTGCATGAAAAAGGTTTATGTGCCGGGGTATTACCTGGTGTAGCTGGAGGGGCTGCTGTACGAGTAACTGATGGAGCTTGATGTAAAATCGTCCGACCTACAGGAAAAGAACAAAAATGTTCCATCATCCAAGCAACATTGGTTAACATCTTTATATGACTGCGTCAACAAATCAACAAATAATTGGCCTTACCCATTCAGTGGGTCCCTGAGATTGAGCAAAGACTCACTTGCGTCGACATACTCCTTCACATACACAAAAGGCCTAAAAAGCAGGAAGTAACTTAATGTGGGTGCAAATTCTAACTTCAAGTTAAGCTTCCACTCTGGAGAGATGCTCACTTTTTGCTTTCCGGTTCTGGTGTTGGGACCCGTTGCTCTTCCGCCACCACGGCTGGCCTGCAGACGGAGAGCACAGACATTCGTGTCATCTTTTACTCACAGATGACAGGAGCGTGAAGGGTTATGGGACCCGTCATATGACGGGGTCCTTCACCTTTTTTTTTTCTCACTACTGCCTGTTAATGACAGTCATTCATTGGGCTCAGATTTGACAGAATGACGACTCCAATGCATGTCGCCAATCCGACACGTGGTACCCTGATAATTAGAGGGAGGGAGCCAAATGAGGGCAGGCCGAAAGGCAACGGGAATGCCGCTCTGATTGTAGAACGTCAGAAATAGAGCTGATAGATCTGTTGAAACAGGACTTGCAGGTCCGTGTCTGAGTAAAGTGTTCAGGATCTGCGTTCCCACAGGGATTTAGCGCAAATCAATTTAGCTTAAACAGCTGTGTTACCATAATCAATGGAAGTAGGAGAACACAAGCAGGAGTCTTAAATAGACCACAGTGCCAGCAAAATTCATAGTCCTTGAACTTCGTCACATTTTGTCATAATGCAACCCCAAACCTTAGTGGGATATTTGTGTGGAATATAGGGTGTAGCTGTTAAAGGGAGGTAAAATGCAGGTGAAAACAACATGCATTTTTACAAAAAAATACAAAACTTTATCAAGTTGTAGATAAAACTTGAAATATGTGTAATTCCTTTGTTGTGGGAATGTCTACCAGCCATTCACGTCTGGAGACTGACGTTCTTCATCGAGTGAGACAGGATGAAGAGCTTCTGTCAACAGATATGTCCAAGATTTGATTGTGGTTCTCAGTTAGATTAAGGTCTGAACATTTTAACAACCCTGTCAGCAGTACGGAACAACAAAATGCAGCATGTTCAGTGTTTAGCATGATGTTTTATTATTGAATTGAAGCATTATCCTCGACTTGTCTGCTGTGTTACTTGGTTGTCATGACGCCGTTTGCTCATCGATGTTCTCTAAATAACTAATGAGGCTTTAACAGCACAACTGCGCCTATCTGTACTAATATAAAATAATGAAAATGATGCACTCAGCTAAGATTATCTCTGATGGGAATTGATTGCTCTGGATTGGGGCAAAAATAAAGCTGAATAAAACAACAACAAAAAATACCGTTCTTCCTCCTTTACTTCCTCCTCATCGCCATCTTCCGTCCCAGTGGAGATGGTATAAACAGTGGGGGTTGTCCATTTATCCCAAGGGGAGTCATTCTCAGTGGACCTGGGGCACAAACAAGCATGCAACGGTAACATGAGCGGATGGCATATTCACACTTTAACGTTTATTAAAAAGCAGAGTTGCTGGAGGCTGGACATGTTTGCAACGGCTCTGAGGGGAAGGTAGTAACAAATATCTGACCTATTTCCATCAGCATCAGTGCCCAATAACTTCCACCTCAGAGAGTAAACGCTGGAAAAACCCAGCTCCTCCACCGCGGCGAAAGGAAACGAGGTTACGGGGATAAAAGGAGCCAATGTGCACCTGGAGCTCTTAATAAAGCGACAACTTACTTTCTCTCAAACATGATCACCGTCTGCTGATCTCCAGCCTTGTCCTCTGTCTCGGTTTCTTGGCTGAGAGGGGGAGACAGACAGACATTGAAAGGCTTTTAGCTGGTAATGGACACAGATCAAAGGGGAGGCTAAATGAAGAATAGCGGAGCGTGCGCTGCATGCAAAAAAAAAAAAACACAACAAAAAAACGTGTGTTCACCTCTCCACTGTGCTTGCCTCATGAGGGATTTCCCATGTGGTGTTCCAGGAACCCTGAGAGCTGGAGAAAATACTGAATATTAAAAATATTATACTTGGGCATGAATGTGCTGTGGTGTACGCCCTTGTACTGCAGCTGTGGCTCACTTATGCAAAATTCTACCCTCAATTTACTCTTTGTTGTCATAAAGTTGTTTGTTCATCAGTCTTCTTAAAGTAACATCTGAGGCTTTAACTGAACAGGTGTAGCTATACTAAGATGAAATTACAAAAATGATGCAGTGTGAATTATTAGTTTACACCTAATTGAAATGAATTACGCTGGATTTTATTTGGGGTCGGCAGAGTAAAATGGGGGAAAAATACAGCTGGATGCAAAGCACATGTTCCAGATTTTTATTTGTCAGGAATTTCCAAAACTATGTATGAGTTTGCCACAAAGTTATGGGGTACTTTGTGTGGGTCTACCTACCACATGAAATTTCAATAATTTGTGGTCGTAATATAACAACAACAAAAAAGATCAAGTTAAACAAGTACATTTGCAAGTCACTGCAGCTAAATTCAGATCTTTGATTCAATTTGTATTCCTTAACTTGATTACCTAACATATTAGGTAATCAGGCCTGCATGCAGCATCACATGCTAAGAATTTAGAGAGAAATAAAAGACACAAAGCTCCAAAGAAGATAAGATAAACATCCGGTGAAAGCACTCTTTCATTATGACGTTTGACACTAATAAGGTCATAAACTGACTGATCTCCCTGGAAAGTGAGTAAAAAAAAACATATCAAACTTTTATCATCAGCCACAGCTGTCAGTAAGTGTGGACATAATTCAGCGAGGATGAAATCTGTAGGTTTTATAAGGCGATGATGAAGCAGATTTCTGTCTGTTTTCACTGTTTGGATACATGAAGAAACTTTGCTTTGCTTTCAGGTGTGATTTAGGGTTCAGTGATCGACACACATTGAATTTTGAGACACCGCTTCAAAACGAGGCTTTAATGTGTACTTTCTTATTTCAGTCTAAGTAAACATACCTTTCTTCGTCTTTCTCCTCATCCTTTTCTTCCTCAGACTCGTCTTCCGCTTCTACTTTCTGATCTTCCTCCTCATCCTCTTCTACTTTCCCCTCATCCTCCTCTTCCTCTTCTACCTTCTCCTCCTCCTCATCCTCCTCTTCTACTTTCTCCTCCTTCTCATTCTTTTCTTCCTCTTGTACTTTGTCCTCCTCCTCATTCTCCTCCTCATTCTTCTCTTCCTCTTCTACTTTCTCCTCCTTCTCATTCTCTTCTTCCTCTTGTACTTTGTCCTCCTCCTCCTCATTCTCCTTCTCATTCTCTTCTTCCTCTTGTACTTTGTCCTCCTCATTCTCCTTCTCTTCTTCCTCTTCTACTTTCTCCTCCTCATTCTCTTCTTCCTCTTCTACTTTGTCCTCCTCATTCTCCTCTTCCTCATCTGCTTTGCCCTCCTCCTCCTCATCATCATTCTCTTCTTCCTCTTCTGCTTTGTTCCCCTCATCCTCCTCTTCTACTTTTTCCTCTTCGAGAAAGTAGTGGTGGAGTTGTTTCTCCACCACAATAGGCACGTCTTCCTCCATTTTGTATGTAGGCTCGTATTGTATTGGAGAAAACTTATAGACGACTTGTTCAACTCCAATTGGCATCCTGGAAGTAGGAGAACACAAACGAGGATGTAAAAGTATCATGAGTCGATGGTATATTCACTCTGTACATTTATAAAAAAGCAGAGCAGAGTTACTGGACCTCTTTGTCACAGCTATGAAGGGAATGTAGTAATAAATAAAATATTTGACGTATTTTCATCATCACCTATGCCCAATAACTTCCAACTCAGAGAGTAAATCATAAAAAAAGAAGAAAAAAAATGTAATATAAACAAGGTTAAAGGGGAAAAAATTAGTCAATGTGCAACTGAAGTTCTTTAAAAAGCGTCTACTTACGGTTTTGGAATGTTGGGAGCCACGAGTTCAGGTAGTTCTATTGCCATACTGAAAACAGGAAAGAGACACACGCTGAAAGATTTTTTGGATGGTATTGAACACAGAACAGTGGAGCAAGTGTCTTTGCATCAGAAAGTTTCAGAAGCAGAACATTTAGAGAATTGGTGATATAAACAAAACCGGATGACAGTGAATGGAGAGCAAGTGCTGGTGGCTTCTCCCACTGCTCCGCATTTACACCTAGAGTCAGAACCTGGGCATGAAATGGCATCAAACCCATCTTACAACTTTTATCAAAAAAAAAAAAAAAAATATATATATATATATATATATATATATATATATATATATATATTTGTGTTTTGTTTTGAAAGTATAGTGTGAGACGGATAATCTGTGGAAAAAGTCAAGCTCCTCTGTTTTCTCCCAGTAAATTCTTTCTCCACCACACTGAGCAGCACATACACAAGGTTGATTGGCAGTGCTAAGACACTCCTCGTGATTCAGATCCATTGCGTTTTTTACTGGGAATGGTGTATTTCTGCAGATAACAACAGTAGAAGTGGGGAAAGATGAAGGAGCTTGATTTTTTTTTGTAAAAGAAATATTTTTACTAATGTTAGATAGATGAAGCTATAAAGGGATAGTTCAGAATTGCTCATGTTCTGTTGTAAGGATGTACACAATTACTATTATTGTAGGTGTAGTACCTTTCTGAGTGTTTTTTTTTAAATATAAATTAAGATTATTTGGTCAATAAGAATAAAGGCTGTATCACTCTGAAAGGCACCAAGACTTCAACCATCTCAAAACAAGTCCAACAAACAATACTTGATCAAGCTCTAAACCATCAGAACGTTTGAAGTGGGGATAACAGGCGTTGGAGGTAGGAAGTAATGATCTTCCTGTGTGAAAAAATGTATAGAGAATAAAAAGCATTACTGGATGTTTAAGCCAACTTCAAACTTGGAAATGTTGACTTCTGATTTAACAGGCCACATCCAATTAAGTCTCAAGTTTTAAGTATGCAGCGTCAATTAAAGAGGATGTTTTTGTTCTACTTTGTGAGTGTGCGTGCATGCATGCGTGCATGTGTGTGTGTGTGTTTCAAGATGGCGATGCTCAAAAAAAATAAATTTTAGACTGGGACGCGTGTTAAAATATTTCACAATCAGTGCGTTAGATCAGATCGTGGAGCTAAATGTCTGTTCCTCTCCTCTTCTGTCGTTCGACCGCAAACATATTACAAGGTCGTGAACCTTTTGGCATCGTTGTGTTGTTACTGCTCACGCAACACACAAATCTACAGAAAACAATAAAGAGAGAAGGCAAAACTACACAAATGGAATAATAAGTGCATATTGGTCATGTCCTCTATATTAAAATAAATTGAGTTATTGATTATTTATTACAGAGCTGCAGGTGAAGCTTAAACTTTTAATAATAGGTTAAAAAAATAGATTATTTCCTTTGTGTTAATGCTATAATCTGCTGACTAAATTGGACGTTATCACTGACACAATGTTGTGAAGGGAACAGCAGATAGACATGAAGAGTTAATTGAATAAAAACAATCCATCAGAGTACAGGACAGCCAAAGCTGAAGTCTTCAAACGTTAATCTTCGTGCTTTTACTGGTCCAAAACCGACAGATAATTCAAGCCGAAAGTTAAAAAGAAAAGTGCCAAACAGAAGTAATAAATAACTAAATTGATCATTTACATGCAATCGGGCTCTTTTGGTCTTGGACTTTCCATCGTCTCCTCTGTTGTTGCCGAACTGAAAGACAAAGTGTAAAACAGACCAGGGTCACCACTGCTAATGGAGCACATTAACGGCGGAAGCCGTGGTGAACATACTGCATGTGCAGCGCTTCCAGAGTGATTGGTGCCAATTGTGAGTAACGACGATTACATTAGGAGCAGCGGGCGTAGCAAAGAAGAAGACGTTGTGAGGAGGCAACATGATAGCGTCAGAGCAACGAGCCGAGGTTAGAGGAGGAGAAAGAGGGAGGGATTTGGAAAATCTTTCCTGTACCTGTTGATGAAAACATCAGCGGAGGGCTCAAACAGGTCAGGGGGGCTGCGATGGGAGGAAAGTGGCTCATAATCAGAAGCTGCTGCATTATGCATGCCGAGATGCTATCTGGCTGGCTGGAAGACAGTCGCAGCGCCAAACCAATATGATTACCTGTTATGGGATGCAGTCCCTATCGGATTTGGATCAAACGGATCAGCCGAGCTGAAAAACAATTTCACACTGATTTCACTCTCAATTGTTCAGCACGGCCCTGTCGGGTGTCGGAGGAATTCTGATCACATTGACTCGTAATGGAAAGATTCAATGCAGTTTGAATGGCAAACAGGAACAGAGAGCGGACGCAGCGCCGAATTCAATCGGAATCAGAATCAGGGGTGTCTTTGCCAAACGGAAGTGCTACCTTCAAATTTATACTACTACTAATGTGAGAAACCGAGATATTTTTCACTAAGTGTTCTGGTATACTGTCTTGTATAAATATTCAGTAAACATCTGCATTTCTGTCATTTTCCAACAGCAAACAGCTGCAATGTATTATGTTGACATTGTATGTCGTACACTAAAACTATACCTATATATGATTTTTTTTTCACATATATTTTATGTGAAAAATCTGAAAAGTGTGGCGTGCATTTGTGTTCATTATCCTCTGATTTAATACTTTGTAGAATAAAATTTCTACCACCTTTACAGATGTAGAAATTTTTTTTTTACCAAATGTTTTTGCCAAATAGCTCCTTTTTTCCAGATTTGATTGACTGTCTGTGTTCCTTCTGAAGTAACGTATCCCCACAGCATGATACTGCCTAAAGAAAATCTCACTTGAGCTAAGTTGCTCCTGAAGGCGGGTAGTTGCCCCGGACAATATTTAGGAGTGCTAGGCTAAAGGAGGCTAATGATTTTATCTTATGCTCCACTTTGTGTTTGTCTATCACATCAATTTCTGATGAATTAAGTAAAGTTCAAGGGGTGAACAAAATTGTTCTCTCGGCTTGATAATGGGAAGACAGAAAGACAGAGAAGAATGAATGGCATGATGGGAACAAAAACACAGGGCAAGTAAAGGTTACTGTTGCTGCTCTCATACACTATTTACAGTGTTACTCCATTAGGAAAGCTTGAAATCCACTGAACTATTTAACAAGCATGGAGTCTGTCTGAATATGTTTTTCCTTTCTTCTCCTCTCCATGAGCGCTCTTTGTCAGGAATAACCACAGCTTTGGTCGTTACAGTGTTGTGACTGCGGGGCCAACGCTGCAGACAGAGTCGGTATAAATCATTGCGTCGCATATCGTGCTTCTTCGAGGGAGCGGCTCTGCACAGATAGATAATTGTTTAAGAGCAGCCTGTCATCTCCTGCTACCTTTGTGTTTCCACGGCTGTCTCATCCGTCTGCTTCTCCTCCTCCTCCTGCTGCTGCACGCTGAGGATGGTGGAAAGACAAAAACAAAAGCAGAAATACTAATCAGCGCGGCGCGCTCTTTTCTATTTCCAGACGCAGACGTGCAGATAAAAACGAAGGCTTTTAAAGTTTCAAAGTCGTTTCATTCAGGAATCGGAGGCTGTTTGGTGCTGCCGCGGAGCAGTGGATTAAAACTTCGGGTTTGTGATAAAAATGAATCTCATAAATCAGGGTGGCTTGTCTCCTTTGTCTGCGGTATAATAAAAAGAAACTACTGACACAAGAGGAGGGCAAAGATGGGAAGCGTGAGCTGTCACATCGGGCTCTTCTCACCCTGCATGGCTCTGTGTTCGCTATAATGACACGGAGCCACGAGATTCAGGGTGTCAGATGTCTGTGCAGGACTGGACTCACCAGGCAGGCATTGCACAGAAAAGTAAAAAGTGGGGAAGAGTTTTAGAACTTCATCGAGGTGAGTTAAGGTGATGCTTTGCTAGCTGCTAACAAAGCAACTACAGATTTACAACCGAGGAGGGACTAATTCTTCAAATGAGTCCGGATTAGCAGTTTGAGGGGATAAAGAGCCTTTTTCATGTACCCGCCAAGTCCAGTGAGTAGATCCTGACTCCAGCGTCCCGGGCTGGATGGAACAGGCTCCGCTGGTTCTTCTGGACTGCAGAAGCAGAAAGCAAGAAGTTGATGAACAAAGAGGGGCTTAGGGATTTCAGATTGGGGGGGTGTTTAAAGCTCATACAGGCAACTTGAGACAGATGAGAGACTTTATATGAGGTCCAACAGTGCCACCTTATGGATAACATTCAAAAATTCTTCTTAATTGCAAAATGAGAAAGAATTTTATTTTATTATTTTTTTTTTTTAACGAACCCATCACTGAAACCCAGGAGATCGCCTGTTATTGGTTCGCCATCTCTGGGAGCTGTATCTGGCTCCTGTTCAACACTGCAGTGAGGAAGAGACAGAAAAAAAAACAGAAAAAAAAAAACAGATCAGAGTGTTATTAAAGCACCTGGTTTGGCAAGAAAGCCCAGAAACATCTCTTTCTTAAATATGTTTGTACTGCGTTTAATCAAATGTAATTTAGGACACTAGTCGTGTCTCATGTTTAAGTCACCAAAAATGGAGACGTGTGTTCTGTAAATTACTGTGAAGTGAACACAGTGGAAATCAGAATGCATTTGTGTTCCTGCCAGCCACGCTACGGCACAAGTGAGGCGGTTACTGATTTTGTTTACCTGTCCTCTGGGGTGGGACTGTCCACCGGGCCTCCTTCTTCCTCTGCCAGCTCTTGCTTGTCGTTCTCAGCGCTGCAAGGGAAAAAAAAAAACAAAACAAAACAAAAAAAAACTCACGATCAAATAGTGTGGTGTTGGAGGCCTTTGGGCAACGATGTTAAACTGAGAGGGTCTTGCTTTCGTAATGTTTTTCAGTAAATACCTGCTAGG
This sequence comes from Poecilia formosa, assembly GCF_000485575.1. Taxonomy (NCBI): domain Eukaryota; kingdom Metazoa; phylum Chordata; class Actinopteri; order Cyprinodontiformes; family Poeciliidae; genus Poecilia; species Poecilia formosa. The sequence continues at coordinate 3,220,602 of NW_006799965.1, read as the reverse complement.
GTTTGTGTCCAAAGAAATGAGGGTGTTGGACAAGGCAGCGATTGTGTCAGTACTGGAGCTGTGAATGTAGAAACATGAGGAAATAGATGAAATGTGGGCTCATTCCCATTCAAAACTGTTAAAGAATGAGGCAAACACAAACTTGAAATCACATCAAGCGCAGTAGATGTGATTGCAATAATGACAACAGTAATAAGAAAAGGACAAATTTTGGATATGTTTTTTTATGCACTTGATATGTTAATACTAAAAAGAAAATGATCACAATTAGACGTTTCTCTACTTTTCCAGCTAATGCATGAGATGCTGAGACAATCACATTTAGTTCTGAGAACGGGGGTTCAGAACTGAAGACCACTTTGGGCTGAAGAGATTAACTACTGAGCTCAGCTAAGGAATAAAGAAAGAAAGGGAAGGGTTTTCTTTCTTCTTTTTTTTTTTTCTTGCCAGGTCAACAAAAGTTTATGTTTTTTCTGCAAAAAGTTTAACGTAAAAGTGTGGGCTTCCCTTATAGTCTGCAACCAGAAACTTGGACCTTAAATAACTTAAATAAAATGGGTCTTGCTAAGGTTTGTGTCATCACACTCATTTGGATAAGGAGGCAGATTTTTCAACATTTTATGTTTACCAGCCAACAGTTTCGCCTTATTTAAGGTCGTCGGTAAACACAAAACACGAAACGAGACTCACGCTGACTGCGGTTTGGGTGCAGGAGCAGAGGCAGCAGATGTGGGAGGAACAGCAGGGGACGGTTCCGCCGCGCTGTTGACATCATCAAAAATCTCCACCCTGCGTGCGTACATACACACAGAGAGAAGCGTAAATAGTAAAATGTAGAAATTTGAGAACAAGCTTTGTTTCTTTCTGGCTCCAGAACCAAACACAATATGAAGAAACTCGAACCTTTTAGCCATAAATGAAGGACCGCTGGTGGCCAAAGAAGTGTCAGGCTGTGTATCTTTAGTCCTGAAAGATTTTAGAAACAAACACTTAGAGTAAATAAGATTTCCACAAAGCAGATTGGGATGGATTGGAGACATAACCACTTCCAGAATCAGGTTAAAGTTCATTACGCCCATTAGAGACATGACCTAAATGATACGTACTCGTACAGCTTAGCAGCAGACAAAACATAGGACCGTTTTTTGGCTGCTTTTGTCTTCATAACATGAAGGGCGGCCTCCGTCCTGCACAGTAAGACGATGTGATATTTACTCAGAATGTTTTGGGTTTTTTTATTGTTTTTTCTGGGCACATGGCTTCTCGGCGGGAGCGCAGTCTCACCGTCTCTCCTGCTCCTCTAAGCTGAGCTGGCCCTCGGGGTTCTCTGAAGTGTTCCTCACAATGTGAGGGGCTCTGCGGAGCAGAAGCACAAACACACACCGCGTGAAAAACACAACATTCTCAGCGAGGCGCAAGCAATTACCTGGGAGTCTTATTCGTACACTTACATCCTCTTGTAGGTCTCTGAAGGCTTTTTAGTGAATGTTTTTGTTGTGCTGTGAAAAAAAATGAATAATAATAATAATAATAATCCTCTTGTAGGTCTCTGAAGGCTTTTTAGTGAATGTTTTTGTTGTGCTGTGAAAAAAAATGAATAATAATAATAATAATTTACATGCAGAAATGTGGTTTTTAGATCTCACTGTGCAATTAAACCTGCTGTTTTTAAAGGGAAGATGCTTTTACCTTGTGCCATTAGATGATGGAGTTGAAGCAGGCTTTTCTAGTTTAGTAAAAACACCCCTGAAGGCAAAAGAAACAAAGAATGTTATTAGCATTATTTTTCAGCATCCCCACATTAATACAGTTGCATTAAATTATTACTACAAACAAATATTTGAAGGTAAATGCGTGTACAAGTACTGTACAGTACAAATGGACTGCGTTTGTAATAAAACAGTGGGCCTCCACCAACTTGGAGTCTGATACCTCAACCACTCTTCCTCCAGACTCTGGGACTTTGAATTCCAATAAAAATAGAAAACCTAATTTAAAAGAGGACACTTTAAGTCCTCTTTCACCCTCAGCTCATCTAAGGTACGTCTGAAGATTTTAGTTTAGGATTTTCTTAATTTAAGAAATCTAGTGCTTGTAGTCTGTAACCTGGACCTTTTTTTTCTACCACATGTTTTCCCTCCATTCAACTTTCCATTCATTTAATTAGTTTCTTCAGCAGTGACCTCTTGTGACCTGCTCCAACAACTGTGTGTACCATGACATTTCTCCTCTGTTCTTTTTAAATTAGTTTTAAGTAATGAATCCGTATGAGATACATTGTTTTCAATTATTCAACTAAAATAAGCAACATTTTCAATTGTATTCTCATGTCTTGAGTCTGCTTTTGATTAAGATTAAAAAAAATAGGTCTGATTTAATTTTTGACCCTTTTTTTTTGTTTTCTTTAAGAAATGGATCAGAGTGAGTGTCTCTCCTACCTGATCAGGTATCCTTGTGTTGCTGGTTTGCTGAAAATCAAGATGGGGATTTGGTAAAAAAATAAATAAAAGTTAACATTTTTAAAGTAAACCTGCACCTTTATTCTAAATACAGTTCTACCTCTCAGTGTCAGACTTTACTGGTGGCGGTGTGGCTTTTACTGGCGAGGAAACTGGGCTCGTCTCAATGGGAGCTCCGTTCAAACGCCTGGCTCTGACTTCTGCCAACCTGCACAGATTGCACAGAGAATTTTAGTTGTGTCTCTTCGAGTGACTGGGCAGCTGATGAGATGGACGGGGACTCTCTGAAGACGCGCGCTTTACCATGGCATTTCCTCCTCCTGAGTTTCAGCCTGAGGTTCATCTCGGCGCTGCAGCCAGCTGCCGTCTCCCCTCAGCTTTGTTCGTACTGTGGTGGTGCGAAGCACAGCTGCTCGGTCTCCCTCTGGGATGCAAACAGGAGCGCGCGAAAACGTGAGTTGAGCCACGCATTGCAGGGTGCGTTTTTGTTGTTACACTTTGAAAGCGGTGCGCTTATGAACGTGAGATAAACGAGGTTAATTAGAAAAGCAATTTCTAAACACTAAAACTTGTTATAAGTGTAAACCTAAGTTCCAAAAGTAAATGAATCTGTTTAATTCTACTAAGGGATCTTAAGCAGTAGTTTGAATTTAGCAGATTTTGAAAACAATTCAAAATGGGAATGACAAGAGAGCATTCAGGTTTCCTTAAGTAAATGTTTGTTGATAGACTCGAAGGATTCACATATATCTTGCTACCAAGGACAGAAAGGAGGGTGGCAAGAGAGGTAACAAAACAAATCTTCAAAGCACCCTATATTAGAGAAGTGCTGCAAAGAGTTTGGCTTTATATACAATTTTACTAATAAGCTGCTTATTAGTCCGAATTGTGACTCGAAAAATAAATGCATCAGCTAATATGGCTGCCACGCACAGAAAATATTAAAGTTTCAGAAAACTATTTTTCAGCACTTTTCACAGTTTGGGTCTCATTAAAATAGTGGCACAAATAAAAATAAAACTAATTATCTTATTGTGAATATGTTAGTTTAGTGCTTGATCACATAAAATAGAGTGAGACGGAATATTCTTACCTTGTATTTCTAGTTTTGGTTAGTGCAACAATTGGCAAGTCCCAACAAGCAATGAGACCACACTCAGGTCAGGGGTGACTACATTCCCAGATTCAAGCTCCAATTTCCAAAATGCATTAGACATATATTGAGGGCAATATATCACCGCTTTGCTTCCATAATTATGTTGTTAATCATTCCTAGTTTGCCATTTTCTTTAACTGTCCAATCAAAATAGGGCCCTTTTTCCAGGAAATGGTTTATAAAAGACAAATGACACAACAGAAGGGTTTAAACAAAGTTATATGTTGGATTTCCACCACTGTCCTTTTCAGCTTGACCCACCCTTACAATTATCCCATCATAGAGTGCCATTTTGACATAGATGGAAGTTGAAGTGGTAAGATTACCTTTAAGTTTAAATGTTTCAAGTTTACATTTCAAATAAAGGGTTACAAGATTAGCAATTTAAAAAAAAATAGCTTTTTCTTTTGTTCTGAAAATGTATGGCCTTAATAACTGTTGTTTTTGAAAAGTTTGGTGTTTTTCAGCATGATAAAATGGTTATCATTGAAAAGCTGTAAAGTAAATAACAATGTGTGCTACTTTCTGGTGTAAAATGGACAACTGCAAGAGAAGCAGCTCACTAAGAAAAGGAAGCAGTGGAAGAGAAAATGGGAATTCAGCCAAAATGTGACTACGGGTGATGACTTAATGAGCAATTAATATATTAAACCTATTAACACTTTGTGTCAATTTATTGATTCTCAAACTGCATTCATGTTCATGAAAGTCCATAAACTGTAGGCTCTTTAAACCTTTAGGGACAAGTGAAGGCTGTAGCCCTCATATTACTTTACGGTGTACACGAAGTCTTAATATGCTAAATCATAACAGCTCAGTACAGAGGGGCGATAACATCAGCTATTATTGAAGGAAGTACATGTATCATAATTAGATCACATTAATTAGTCTTCTCACCGCTTGACATGTTTCTTCTGGTGGGATCTCGGCGCTTTCCCCTACAGGCAACCTGAAAAATACATCAGTAAGAAACCTCACGAAGAGAAAGTGTGTGATCAGCAAACGGCTCGTTATCTTAGAATTAGCATATTTTGAAATGGTTGTTCCTATGGTATGTCCCCTCCCCAAAAGGCTGTCAGGAATTCCTCATTCTCATCCTTCAAGCATGCAGGTCATCCTGTCTTGCCACATTTCAAGAGAAATGTGGCAGGATTGCCCACATAAGAATTGAAACACACAAATAACCGTCTCCTTACATCAGCAGCTCGGAGTAACGTCTCATTTTAGTAAAGATGGATCAAGGTTGCTTATTTCAAAATTAGTCGATCCCACAATTTATTAAGGATCAGAAAGAAAAAAAAAAGGTTGCTCTGAGGTCAAATTCCTTGGGTATTATTACAAAAAACAAAAAAACACAGTTCAGTGACTGTTTCCTTATCTCGAAGCAGGCCACAGTTTATGCAAAACTGAGAAGGGGGGTATGGGGGTGAATTTTCAAAAATGGGAATGCAAATATTAACAGCTAAAACGCCTGAGGATTTTAATTTAGCCCTTCCAGAGCAACATCCCTCAGATAAATGTATCCGAGGGATGTTGTCCTGAATAAAAAGTGACTCTAAATGGAGAAAGGATTTTTATCCTGGCAGTACACACACACACACACACACACACACACACACACACAATAAATCATTAATGAAACACAGCAGCTTTTAAAGGAAAGCGCTAAAGATGAGAGTCAACTGAGCTGACATGTAAAAAATAAAATAAGTGGGCAAACAGTGATAATCATCAGTGTAACCAGGCAAACATTCCCACTAGGTGACGAATCCAACCTTCTGATGAAAAAAAAAAAAAAAAAAGTTAAGATTATCTGTTAAATAACGTTATAGACAAGCCAGATAGTTCACAGTGAGAGTGCATACCTGTTCAACCCTGATATCCAACAGGCCTCTCTTCACACAGCTGAGTGTGGCCGAAGAGAGCAGAAGAAGAAAAAGTCTTTCGTCCCTGACAGGTGTCTCAGAAAACTAGCAAACAGGTACAGGCGTGAGCTCCAACAAGCCCAGCCAGTCGAGGAAGGTAGATGTGGGGGGTGGAGCAGCGCGTGTGCGAGCGTGCATCCGTGTGTGCGCGCGCGTGCGTGCGTGCGTGCGTGTGTGTGTGTGTGTGTGTGTGTGTGTGTGTGTGTGTGTGGTAGAGGTTGCTAAGAACTGATTTTCTTTGTTTACCACATCTGTGCTTTCGTTCTAGAAAGTCAGCAAGCATGTACCTGTCGCGCAGGTGGATGAAGATGATGATGATGATGATGATGATGATGATGATGATGATGATGATGATTATGATGATGAACGGGTCTTCATCGTGAGCAAGAGGAGGATGAGGACAAGGTGCAGAGCGTGGCACAAGTAAATGAGGCGGGTGGCAGCCGCGTCTCCTGTGGGGAATGCTCGTGTCACGCTCAGTGGGCAGGAAAAGCCGGGAAGCAAACACACATCATTAAAACAGAATCAAGAACAGCGCGAAGAGCTGAGCCGAGAAAACAAAACAAAAAAACATTAAGACTTGATTTATGGTGACATCTTCTGTAACATCTCGAACCCCTGTTTTATATTTAAAACACAAGCCTTTAAGGTTTTTTTTTGTTGTTTTTTTTTGGCATTTTTTTCTGGGATTGTAAAGGTCAGGCTTTGATAGTGGGCCACAGAGCGTTTTGTAAACAGACTGTTTACTCGGACCGACTGACTGACTGAGTTGATGTTTGTTTAAGAGAAAGGCAAAAGAAAAATGAGTTCACGTTTTCTGCAAATGTCATGCAGTTTCTTCAGCAGATGAAAACAGCCGCAGCATGAAAATCAGCAAAATCCCCGCCAGTGAGCGGCCAAGATAAACAGTATCCCCATTAGGTTCATGTTTTCACAAAACAAAACAAAACAAAAAACCCTTCTCAAATCGGAGCGGAGCTCTTCGCGGATTTCACAACGTGTCACAGAAACGGGGCGGGAAGAGGACATTTTATCCGAGAGCCAAGGTTTCACCCTGGTTAGAGTATCTACGTGGATTATCCTCCTTCTTTCCTTATAACGCCAAACCAGTCGGACGGCCTTGGCCTGCAGCTCTGACTTCACAAATGAATCATTAAGGTGCTGCTGGCACAAAATTAAAATGAGAATGCAAAGTATCTGAACTTAACCCTCACCTCCGTTTCACCACACCAACAATTGGAATTGCAACAATGCCGCGGCTGAGGTGAGCGGAAACCTGTGTAGTAAGCGGAGCGTGTGACTCGGCTTTCCAAGTCACAACGAGGATCCCCCGCCGATTGTGAATGGATCGTTTTCAGGCTTCATGCCTTCGCAACGATCAAAAAGTCAAGAGTATACAGACGCAACTGCTGTGCGTTTTCATTACCCCACCATCTATTGTGTTCAGTTAAATTCCTTAAATGGTTTTCTGTCACTTTGTCTTTCAAGTGAAAGCACGTCCTAGTGGAGGAAGTCTGAGAGTGGACTGTATTTGTTGTTTCCTTTTGGAACTCAAGGGTTTGTTGAGTTTTGTGCGCATAAATCTGTGGTCAAAATCGACATGGACTCGACACGATCAGTTCTTCTTGTGGAGCTTTAACGCAATTTGCATTGTTTTTTATTCTTATTTGACTATGATTTTTCATTTTTGTGGCGCGGCCTGGTTCATTGTCCTGGAGTGACACAGCAGCAGCAGCAGCAATGCTGCGGGTCAGAATTCAAATTAAAAAGCAGCTGAACTTGTATCTGCATAATTATCAGTGTTACTTCATCTGTCAGCAATTTTAATGGTTTGCTCTCCTAACCCTTAAAAACATTCACATTTCTATGAGGTTCCTGTTCAGTCTGAATGTAGCCATTCCTCTTTTTCCACTCCCAGAATGATGAAATACATGATACACAGGAGCCTCTTTGAGCCTTTTCACCCTTGGTAAAGATGTCATAGCAGAATAAGTTCATGGAGAAAAGTTTAATTATTCTTAGTGGGGGCGGAAAAAACAACTGTCCATTTTTTTTTAAACAAAGTCACTTCTTCCGTAAAAAGCTCCTTTGTAAATAACTTGTTCAACAGAACCATAATTGATCTTCTTTAACATTTCACAAGGTTGGTGCTTACAGAGATGGAGCTTTGATTATTCCCCCTTGGGCACCATCTCTTGAGCTTTGAGTCCCGGGTATTGTGTTATACACTTGTCTTCAAGTATTCTATAATATTTCATCTTGGCAGACAAATATAGCCATGGAAAAAGGTTGGTTTATGTCTGCTGAATCACTTGTTTTGATTTGACTCTATATCTTAGTCACTGTCCTGATGAAAAATATGAGAACTCGTTCAGATTCTCCACCATACTGAAACTTCTCCATACTTTGAGTGAGCAACACCTCACCAAAATGCATCATACATTTCGAAATGTATGATGCATTTCAAAAACACACACTTCTAATATTCTGAACCAGACAATTCACACCAACCCTGTCTGTTCGACGGCTAATTCTCCAAGGTGTGGCACTGAGTCATCTAACAAAATCACCCGTCCAGTTGAAGTTTCAGTAGTATTTAACAAACGCCACTCATCCATGTTGGTGATCTTGGGGCAGAAAAAGCTCTTCCTTGTCATACTTCCAACACATACAGCCTAGTGGTTGTCATGGAGACACCCAGACACCACTCTTTGATGCTCCAAAACTACATTTAATTCTCCTTACTGTGGATGGCGACAATCTAAACATTTCGAGACTTATTTATAACAGCTCATGCTGTTTTAAACTTATTATTGCTTTGACTGGAGCCATGGACTCATTTAGAAAAGGGATTTTTCTGGCAACCCTTTTCTGACGTGGGAAGAACAACATATACTTTAGTTGTTTGACATTATAAAGTTGTCTAGTCTCTACCATTTTGTATAATAGCTCAAAGAAATGGCCTGATTACATTTAAAGAGTCAAGTTTGCGTCACAAAAATGCTTTACTTAATCAATCTGATTTCTTTCTTATGAAAGAAAGGAAGACATGTTTTATTGAAAATTTTCCAACATGAGATTTTTCTGCTGTTACTAAAGAAATATATCAGTTTAAGATACATTTTGTAAACCAGGCATTTTACCAGGTAATCTTATTCTTGTTTCCATTTCTTCAATCCTAAAATCACCCAGAAAGCTATTCTTCAACGTAATGGAAAGGGTTCTTTTTTTTTTCCCCCTAAATTTTTAGAATAACTTTCAAGTCTCCAATATCGAGCCGCAGATGTTTGAACGGTGAGATATTCATTTCTCGGTTCCATACGACTGCACTTGTGACCTTTAAGTTAGATAGCACAATATTTGAATTAGATAACTCCACAAGAGGAATGCTTTTTTTTTATCAGCTTTTCTACAAATATGTCCATAGATTCTCGATGAAGTCTTGTTCTATGAGGTAAACTGTGAAAAAGACACGGGAGCTACTTTAGGGTTTACACAGAGGTGGATCAAAAGCTGCTGCTTCTAGCTTTATACCACATCAAAATGTCTGATAAACTGGATTAATACGAGAGAAAAAAAATGTAAAGATGAAGTACAGGTGTTGGTTATACATACAAGCAACATAATCTGTAAAAGGTGATTAAAGAAAAGTTTTTGGTATTGCAGTAGCTGCATCATCTTTGGTTATACTTGCCTCACTTGAAATGCATGAATCCTAACTGTCCAACAACATAAACTACCACTGGGCAAGATGGATATCATCAAATCTCATATTTTGTGGAATCCAATGCAGAATTTTTATTGTTATGCTACTATAATAATAAATGACTGAGGTCTAAAAAGCACAAATACTGAATATGGCATTTCTCTAATACATAAGAAGCATTTACTACACTTTAAAATAAACAAGGTGGTGCAACTCTGCTATTCAAAGATTACACAGAGATGAGTATGATCAGTAATATTTTAAAACATAAGGGCAGCACTTATGTAAATGTTGCCTTTGCTATGCCTTGCAGAGAACAAATAGCAAATTGTATCTATTTTTGCAAACACCACTGATTCAAGTTTATTGTTATAATTCCAGGAACACTTATCAGGAACACACACTGGGGGCGCTGCAGTGCGTCACATGAATTAATGAGCATCCACTGGGGACATGACAAGTCACTGGGCACATTGTACTGACGTGTGCCGAGGAAAAGACAGATAGCTGGACTTCAGCTGTGGGTAGTTTAAGAAGAAGCCTCCACAAGTCTTTTTACAGGAATGGTTTAAGACGAATCAGGTGACCATGGAACGCCAAAAGCAGCTGGTCTGAGTTAATGTTTTGAATTCCCCAGATATATGATTTCCAATGTTATTAAGCCTACTAATAGCTGTGTGAAAAACCGGTAATGTCTCTTTCCTACACGAGTCTGACTTCAAGGGATGAAGGGGTGGCATAAATCTGAGCAGTACTGAAAAATATACTAATAAATATTCTCACTGCATTGATTCAGAAGAAGGATCCAAAAACAAACTTAAAAGACATATGGGAGCAAAAACATTTGCCGACATTCTGCAGCGAGCGGTCAATGTTTCCACACAATTTTCCATCCATCTATATTTATCTACTGGTCTGAGGTCAGGTCAGGAGGGAGTAGGTCCAGGACTGAAGCTGCTTTATTGAGCTCAGCTGAGTTATTTTAACGTGGAAGAGCAGATTGGTCTCCAAGGATGAAATCAGGGTAACTCAGAACGAACTATAAACTGAAATAAAGCCTCTGTAAGACATTACGGTTATTTATTCATCAATTTGAAAACTGTCTCTTTGATTAATTTGATCAATGCATAGGGAACTAATGCCTTACACATATGGGTTACTGTTAGTTTGATAGTGATATTTTAAATAGACATGATCTCGTAAAAAAAAATGCAAGTCTAATTTTTCATCATATGCATAATACAAAATAAGAAAGCATAGTATATTACTGCCAATAATCATAGTAATAAAGAAAATAAGAAAAGCAAAAGTTAACCTCCCAGTTCTGAAGATTTATCCATTTTTAGTCAGCTTTTTATAATACATCATGTCCTATTTATTTGGCTACATAATTTTGCAAGCATTTAATTAAAAAAACAAAAAACAAAGTGTGGTTACGTGCAGCTTCAAAATGGAATCCAACAGGACACTGGATGAAATTTACCTTATAGGTAACGTTTATCAAAACATGAGAGAATGGGTTGCCAAGCTCTGTAAAATCTGCTTGATGTCCCTCTAATGAAGAATTTAATTTGAGGAATGTGAATACATCCATCTTCCATCTGTAAGAAAATATGCCTTCAAGTAATTACACAGGCAGAGTGTGAGACATTCAATTTCTTTCTAGTAAAATTCAAGTAATTGGGCAGTACCCTCAAAAACATAGATGACAAGGGACAATATAGCAAACGTCCTTTATATTTTTCAGAAATAGTGAAAATATAGCATGTTGAGTTTGGCTTACAAACCAAAAATCACTTTCACGTCGCAAACGGCATTTAGTCATTCAAATGCACAATCATTCAGCTCTTTTTGTCCATTTTGATTAACCCAATGAGTCTAATAATTCACACATTAACATGCACAGTATGATAAATAATTAATCAAAGGAAAAATTATGTCATGAGTTTAACTTTTTCTGATTGAAAAGTGTGATAGCAGAATGCAACAACTCTAAGAGTACAGGAGCCATTTGCTGCCATCTGCTGGTGAAAACAGGGCAGAGCAAGACAAGCTTTCAAAAGCCTCCAGCGACGATCTGTGATTTGAATAGTTCTTTCAGTGCGTCGTGCTGGTTTCTGCGTCTTCATTTAGACCATCAAGCTCCACGTCTAAGATGAGGGTAGCTTGCCACCGTGCGTGCAATCCCCTCCTTCAGACTGACCACCGGCTTATAGCCCAGGTGTTCTTTGGCGTGCTCACAGCTGTAGTAGTGATAGGTCCCGGCCAAAGCCACTCTCATGGGTGTAAAGGTGGGTTTGAAAGACATAACGGGACGCAAGATCCAGGTGAGCAGCAAGAGAAGCAGGGCAAGTCCGTACACAAGTGTGTATGGGAGGTGGAAGCGTGGGGCCGGGTATCCCAAGCCCACCAGAACCTCAGACATGAAGTCCCAGAAGCGGATTGGCTCGTCATTGGTGATGTGATACGGCTGCAGGAGAGGGAGGAGGGTACAGAGGTAAAGAAAGATCAGTGGAGAGCCAATGAAAACAATGAAACTAAAAAGGGAAGTTGAAGGACATCAGAGATGTTATATATATATATATATATATATATATATATATATATATTATTGAAGTCTCACTCACTTTTCCACAGATAGGTGAATCTGCTCTCAGGTGCTCAGCAGCAAGGATGTGGCCATGAACAACATTCTCCACATAGGTGAAATCTACAAGATTGGTTCCATCACTGATTGAGAAAAAAAAAAAAAACATTAAAATGGTCAATAAACACACAAAGAAAGAGCAGAGGTTAAAGTTCAAAGTCCCTCAGCACACTACACTATGTTAGCAAGCAGCAGGGGGCACCGAGAGGGTGGGTCATCACTTGTTTGTTTGTTTATAAACCTTATTAAAATTCCTACTAGACCGCAAATCAGCATAAATGCCTTAAAGCAAATTTATGGCTATAAAGTTTGTCAAACAAAATTTCTAAACACATTTATGTGAAATTCATTTTACTAAAATATAAGGGCTAAAGATGAACTGATCTGAGATTTCTATCCAGTTTCTGATCTCTGGTTTTTGTAAAGCTTTGAGCAGCTGCTGATTCTTATCGGACTATAAGAATTAAAATTACCTGTTTAAAATATTTCTGACCTTTTTGACTGCGAATGATCCTTATAACCTTATACTTAGATCTCTTACACCGTGTGCGAGAAATTATGCACCGTAAAATAGGATTTCATTAACATTTTAAAGCAGGGACATAAACATTTGCAGGTGACATTTCAGACAGGCTTGTGCATTTTATAGGAGTCATTAGAATAATGAGCACAGTTATTGTTGCTCGTAAAAGTGTCTGTTTTCTCAGGAGAATGTAGATACTTACCTTAATTTTGAGATTTTCAAGAAATAATGCAGTCATGTTTAAATCCAGCTTGGTCCATGACAGACAAAGGTCAAGAGTTCAAAAGAATAAGATCGACTTTTCTGTACTCTGCTCATACCTCCAGATATCTACTGAAGTAAGCCCCACATCAGTCCACTTTTTTTCTCAGTTTGACCTAAATATAGGTCAGACCGACCTACCCACTGCAAGTGTAAACCAGCAGTCATGTGGAGGGATTTTTAACGAACAACAACCAATAGAAATCTCTCGCTCTGTTGCAGCAGCTGTAATGAACAGCCAATGTTCCTCTGCAGAAAATTCAGTCCTTTCTTTAACAACCATCTATAGTTTCTGTGCTTCCTCTAACCTCATGTTTAAACCTCTCAAATTAGGAAAATATCCCCTCAGCAACAGCAGAGCATCCACTCCTGAGAGTGTTGTTGCCACTAGTGATGCAGTAAGTGATCAGAGAAAGACTGAATGAATATGTGTTTGATTAATTGGAGACCAGGGAGGGCCCGTAAATTTCAGTCATCAGTCAATTTCTCAGTGCGTCTCTGGCACAAATTGAACTAAATTCTAAAACAGGGGACTTAATAAACTTAAAATAAACACAGTGATATTTAACAAATTAGAACATACATTCTGATGAGGCTCATATGTAAAATAAAAAGTACATTAAAAAAACTTTAAAGCAGTTATTAAACCTTTTTTCTTTAACCAAGCCCAGATATTTCAATTAAAAATAGTTCTTTTGTAATTAGCCTGATGTCATATTTGTATCTTAAATATTTAAATTAATTAAACAAGGTTCTATGTAGCTTGATTATTTGTAAAAAAAAAAAAATAATAATAATAATAATAATAAAAAATACTCATCCATGGTTTTTGAGTTAAAAGAAGTGGCTTGAATAGTTAATGCCTTCGAGGAACAAAATGATCGCTCACCCGATGATGAACTTCATCTTCCCCCGGCGAGCTGCGTCCACCAGGGTGGGGACCAGCTGTGGATCCCGAGGGCCAAAGATGCCATGAGGCCGAATAGCAACCGTGAGGAAACCCTTTGGCTTGTTGCACGCCCCCAGAACCAACTAAAACACACCAAATAGGTCAAATTTGGAGGTTCGGCAAAGAGGATTGCACTGCAATATTACCAGGAAAAGTCTGTAAATAGAGTTATTATGTATTCCTTAAGTGTTTTGTTTGCAATTTTGTTTGATTTCTAGAGGGAAGAGATGTTTGCTTAGATAAGAAGTCCTTTTCAATGCCTCTTACCTTCTCCTGTTCAATCTTGGTCTGAGTGTAGTAGTCGATGGGCTTCTTGGCGTACGGCAGATCCTCTTTTCCATTCTTGACGTCTGTGCCCTCAAACACCACACTGGCACTGCTCGTCAAGACCAGTTTCTGTCAACATGACCACTTAAGCATTTAATCCCAGTTCTTAAAAGAAAATATTTCCAAAGCCAACAAGAAAGAAAAACCAGCAGCACCTGTACTCCGGCGTCAAGGCAGGCCTGAATAACCGTCTGAGTGCCCCGAATGTTGACCCTCTCAAAAAGCAGCCGGTCGTCACTGGAAGGAGCTGGGGACGCACAGTGGAAAACCAGAGACACGTCCTTCAGAGCAGAAAGCAGAGCCTGGAGACGAGAAAAGCACAGGGACAGCTGCTGACTGCTAGCTTTTTAAAAGTGTCTTTATCAATTTTATCTGTGCTGGAGATGTGGAGTAGGGGACAAGAAAAACAAAGAGAAATGCTAAGCAGTGGATGATTTGTGGAGCAGTTTAAAGTGGGTTTGGATTAGAAAATATTTGTCCAAGATTTGAATATCTCCTGGTTTAATCCTTCAATCTACAATGGGAAGTGTAGTGGCACAACTGCAAACCTGTCTGGAAATGGCCGACAAAAAGCCATCAGGCTGGACAAGTGGATCATTATCAGACAAACATGAACCTGCTGGTAGAGGGGCTGCAGAAATACACAGCCCAAGGGGAAGAACCTGCCACACTTTCAAGATTTTTATCAGTGCACATTTTGAAAAACATGTTTTATTTTTCTCACATTTGACGACATGCTATACTTTCACTCCAAAAAAATAAAAAATAAAATAAAATAAAATAAAACACATTGTGGCGTGAGAAAATGTAGAAAAGGGTCCTGGTCCTCATGGCACACTGCCCTGCATGTTTTAGATATTCCCTTGATTCAGTCCAGCTGATTTCAATCGATGACTGATTAACAGGCGTTTGCTGAACTGCACTCAGTTGAATTAGGCACATTAAAGCAGGGAAACCTCTCATACGTGTAGGACAGTGAGCCTTGAGGACCAGGGTTGGGAAACGACCAGATGAAGACATTGCTAACTGCTTCCCTAGACCAGTCTCAAACTGTTAAATAATTTTCTGCTTCCATCTGTGAATCCCATCGGAGGAAGGAGCAAATAGTGACAGAGGAAGTCTGACCTGCTTATCGCAGAGGTCTCCCTGGTGAAAGGTGACGCCTGGAAGCTCGTAGCTCTGCCGGATGTCAAACACAGACACCGAATAGCCCCTGTCCAGGAGCTTCTCCACCAGGTGTCTACCTAGAAAACCAGACCCCCCGATCACTGCACACCGCTTACTGACCTGCGGCAGACAATCACAGCGATTATTGCCCAAACACAGCTGCCACCACGAATAAAAACTTTAAAACAGATTATCTGCAACTCACCGGTCGAACACGTGTGGCCATAGTGAGGTAAAACTGGCACACAGGTGGAGAAAAAAAAAATACTTTTTTTTTTTTTTTACCGCAGTGAGGAGAAGTTAGCTTCAGGAAGGATGCTTCTCCTTTATTTTCTAAACAGCGGTACAGACACGTAGACCACTGAACACGGTGTGCAACTTCTACAACTATTCCACAAAACTCAACAATGAACTAATATGAACAGTTTCAATCAGCTGAGATAGCCTCTGTGTGATTGGTCAAGACATCGTCAAACGCAAAGGTGACGTTCACAAACAGCCAATAAGGTTTGCGATACGTCAAAGAACGCCACAATTTTAGCCAATGGAGAACCGTGATAAGCTTAGTTCCGCCCCTTATCTCGGAAGCCACCCCTCAGTGTTTACGGCATGACGTTTCACCACAAAACCTAGAGTTCATTCAAGCTTTGTTGGTATTCTATTAAAACAAGAGGACATATAATTTATACAATAAGGGCTTGTTAGGTCCTGTTTTTGTGCGTTTTTACAGATTTCTGTCTATTTTATCATTTCATTGTTACCTTTCACAAAAGATGTTCCCTTCAAATCCTGCAAATACAGGGAGGAGCTTCTACTGAGCTGCTGGAGATGAATCATCAGCCTGTCACTTCTTCAGGCTGCAGGAGGTGAATGAATGAGGAAACAGTTGCATCTTTCCTACATGCAGATCATTGATAATGAACTTTAACAATAAATAGATCTTATTGTTCAGAGTCTGGTGCAAGTTTGGGGTGGTTTCAGTGACCTAAATGATAAGCATTTATTATTATGCTTATAAGAATAAGCATAATAACACTACTATGCTTATAATATTATTAGAATTATATAATAATATTACTATTATAAAGGCGCGTAAAAGAGACTCATTGCCCTCATAGCTGACGTCACAAGAGAAATTTATTGAGAGGCTGAAAGATGCAAATAAAAAGCTGAAATGCATTGGTTCTGCCTCAGAACCAATGCATTTCATGAGTAAATGAGTTTTATTCATTTTACTTGTTCAATAAAATGAATAAAACTTTATTTTATTTAATTAAGTTTTACTGAATGAAGGAGAATCACAGACACCAAAGGACAGTTTGAAAGGTTTATTAATAATAAATCTGCACAGCTTGGTGTGCAGATTTATGCTGGGGGATATAGGAAGGAAGAGACGGGACTCAGATTTCCTTCCAGGCTTTATGCACTTAGTCAATCACCAGATGTGATGAGTCTCCTTGGTTTGCAACAAGAATCCAGGTCTGCATTATGGGGGAGACCAGGCTGGAGTTGTGGATCAGTAAAGAGTTAGAAGGCAGCCAGGCAGGTGAGAAAGGAGAGCTTGTAAGATCAGGGCAGCCAGAGAAGTGGTCAGGAGATTCTGGAGATTTCTCCAGACAACAGGAACAGAGAAGCAGTTCACTGGAGTCCAAGAACTGAGTATCAACATCGAAACTGATTTCTGTTGAGCAGAGACAGCAAAGAAATCCATAAACGTTAGACGCAGAGAAGAGAAGCTGCGTACCTCTGATGTGAGCAGAACAATCTGGTGTCTGCCTCAGGGAGTCCACTCTTCTGAAAGCTTCTCCCGATAACATTAATGAACTTCAGCTGTGAGAAAACACCTGCTAGTGTCTGTGGAATGAGGCAGGAGAGGCACACACGAGACATCCTGAGCACAACTCTGTGGATGTGACATTTGATCCCAAGAGGATCACATGGGACTGGAGGCTATGTCAAGTGGTCACTGTCACTGGGTCAGAGGTGATGTCACCCTCCACAGGTCACCAGTACATCACAGAGGTCATCAGATTTTTTTTTGTATCCAACCAATAAAAATGGTCAAAGTGATATTCAATAAAAATTAAAAAAAAAAAAGAGTTGGGAGCCAAGGCCAAAACGAAGAAAACAGGACACTACCACTGACTTCCAACTCAACCACAGAAAAGGGTATATAATTTTTAAGATCCTCAGACAGACTTGAACTGAGGTTTAATGGAAATAATAATAGAAATAATAATGAAAAAATGAAAAGTAGCACAACTTGGTATGTGGTATGTTGAGGATATAGGAAGGAGGCGACACGACTTTGGTTTTCCTTCCAATCTATAGGCACTCAACAGCCAATCATAAGCTTTTTTTTTCATCAGTGTTTCCCTTGATGATCTCAGAAAGATGATTAACCATCCATCCAATCCTCCATTTCTGCACCTGCTGATTGTGCAATCAGTATTACACAATCAGCAGGTTGTGTAAATATCACCTGGAGGTACTTCAGCAGGTGGGGTACTTCTTCCCCATCTGGAAGAGGTGGGGTACCCTGTGGTGAGGTCACCAGTCTATCGCCTATCTTGGATCTCAGGACAGAAAACGGTGCAGGTTGCAACTTTTTTGTGTGGGGCAGAAAATCCCCATACATATTTTCCCAGACCATTTACAGTGCCTCTCATAACTCTTTAAAGTGCTTGTGTGGAAAGCCTTGCCTACAAAGGCCAAGAAACTTCAATATGTTAGGTTTGTTAACTGTTTCAGTAACGAACCTAACATATAAATTTCAATATATATGCATCTCATAACATTTTTTATTAGACTTTTGGAAAACTTACTTACTAGGACCAATAAACTTTTAAATGTGTTTGATTTCTTTGCTAATTTTATTATCTATGCTCCTCACAACATTTTTTGAAGGTCTTGTAGAAAACCATGTCTACAAATAAGAAACCTCACTTCTTATTCTTCAATAAGAAATAAGGTTTTTTTATATAGTAAACAGGTTCTCCAATAAACAGAATCTGTTTATTAGAGGCTGAAAAGAGCCTTTTCTACGGAGGCCCAGAAACGTTTGAAGACGCCTAGCTTCTTGGCTGGTTTCAATATTTTCTCTTTGCAGATGGAAATGAATGCCTCGTCTACGACTGAGTCATTTAAAACCAACAGTGAAAGAACGTCGGTTTTTGCACAGCACATCCTTTTAGAGACTCCTCTCAATATGTCATCGCTGAGTTTGTTCAGGCTACGTTGGATATTATTCAACTCTTGTCCCATGAGCTCGGCATAGATTTTCTCAGACAGCCTATTGGTGATGGCTTGGAAGTCTTTGTAGTTGCAGTCTACCTGTGATTGTGTTACGGCCTGCATAACAACTGCATTAGCAAGCAGCAAGATGGATGACTCCTGCTTCTCCTTGCCTGAGCCCAGTGACAGCGCCTCAACAACCTCTGTGGTCATCTCTGGTTGCTGCTCCTCATTAACAAATCGTAGCCCTGTTGACAGGTTTGATTTGTCTGGGATGAAGTCGTCCACTGAAGGACCTGGTATTTCTTCATGTTTCTGTGCTGGTGCAACTCTTTTGTATCGCCCTTCGCTATATTTTTTACAGAACTTCTTAACTGCGACTCCGGCATCTTTGTTCTTATGTTGTTCAAAGGGTAGTGGAGCGACGTGATATCTAGATCCACAGTTTTCCATTGGTTGAAGTGCATCCAATGAAACACCAGGGATCTCTAAACGCTGTTGTTCAGAGATGGCCTTTTTCACTTCTCTGACCTCTGACAACTCCTCAGAGATGAAGTCATCCACAATTTTCAGATCTGATTCCTTTTCCTAAGAGATACGATTATTTGCTTTTGTCAATTCTGAAATCTCCCAATTCACAAATCTATTCACCATCTTAAAATTTTAATTTGTCTCCATGGAGACGAAATCATTTACCTTAGTGATCTTTGAAAGATCCTCCAAGATGAATTCATCCACAATCTTCAGGTCTGAGTCCTGATTTTCAGGAACAGGATCTCTCTCTTCTATCATCTTTGTTGCCTCCTCAGTGTCCGGTGTCTCTACGATGACCGGTAACAGGTTCACTTTGAAGTGCGTGTAATTCCCATCGTGGACGGTATGAAGCACTCTATCTCTTTGGGTCCCTCTGTTCTGTGGGGTTTTGATGGTGTTTTTCTCCACAGCTTGGAAATGATCAGCCTCAAAGATAACAGCTACCCTCTGTTGCTTGTTGTAGGCATTATGCTGGGCTTCAGCAGCTTTTCGTTCTCTCTGCCGATGTTCTTTACAGCTCCACACTAGCAATTCCTCTATTAATCTGAGTGCGTGCGGCAGGACTCGGTCCACTCCGTCTGTCTCAGAGATTTGGAGGACAAAGGAAGCTGCTTGATCTTGCGTGTAACAGATCGTAGATCTCACCTTTTCTTTGACATATTTAATGAATGACTCATTGAAAAGGTCGAAGGTCTTGGGATGAACTTTCTCCCTAATCTGAAGGATGTCTGCAAATGTCGTTAGCAGGACATCGCCAACGACGGTGTCCACATCCTGAGATCTGATTCGTCCATTTCGGATGTTGTGGAGAATGAAGGTGCTACATTCCTCCGCCAGGTCTAACAGCAGCTCCTTTAAACCGGATTTGGTTTCGCTATCAGGTTTACCTACAGCCAAATCCAGCGTCTGATCCAGAGAAATGGACCAAAAAAATTCTTCGATCATAGGCACGATCATGTCCATGGGAATAACCGGGACTGGTCGATCATCTGAATTGATGGAACGGTTCATGACTTCCTGGGTTTGCAGGGGTTCGTGAAGCACACTAGGATTGTTGAGAAAAATCACAAAGTATCTAGCTTAAACTACCTTGCTTTCGCAGATAAATACAACTGTCTCTCACGAGGAACGTGCCAGAAGGAATTTATTTATGTGTGACAGACCTATTGGGTCGGAAACCAATGTGATGTCATAACCGAACAGATTCCATCCATATCTGTGTCAGCTCAGCAAAGGTATAACGTCTGTTTTCAAGGAGCAAATGTTAAAGGGTTTCCATGTTTTATTTATTTACTTACTTATTAATATATAATATATTGTTTATTTATTTATAAATATGGCCAACATAACTCATACTTATTACAGAACATATATACCACATGCATATAAAAGATTTCTATTTGTTTTTGATGTGGCAAATTTTCAAGTAAATAAAGATATATTTTTTAACTAAAAAATAGTGACATAATAGCCCTTGCGAGTTTCAGCCCCCAATGTTTCAGGATCCTAACAAGGCCTCCGCTTATGCTGTCTCAATGCAGACTCCAATACAGCATCACACACGGAGATCTTGGGTGCAGCTTTATAAAATTGCCACTGGGGGTAAGTAATGAGGCAAAACTGCGCCATTTAAAATGTGATAAACGGGTGTTCATGTATGGTGCAAAGATCTTTATACTGTTGGATTACCACATATCGACCTTATGATTTTTATTGTATTTATTTTTGCTTTATAATCATTTTGTAATCCTGTGTACCCTGTGATTTTCAACAACCAATCAGCTCTTTTCCCGACCGGTGCGTTTGATTCCTTGCACCGAGTGCTCCGCTCAGCAGCCTCACCGTGGTTCTCAGTCTGTGGCCACAGACCAGTCCGCGCGTCGGCTGGCGAACAGTGGGTTAAAATTGTCCAGTTCGTGACAGCTGCTGGAACGCAGGTTATTAGCTAGAAACGCGATTCCCCTCCACATTATGGCTGATATTTGTGTAAAATAAAACCGGAGGTGTCAGGCTAAGCTTTCATGCGATCCACTCATCTCCTCCCTCCTACATGATACAGAGGCCTTGCAGGCGGAGAAGAAAAACACTCATTTCCTCTAGTAAACTCAAAATACACAGGAATAAATGGTAAGTGACATCAGGGTTTTATTGGAGGGGCAGGCTTCATGCGTTTTTCTTTAAACTACAATTTCTGAATATGAGCTGTGGGGTTGGTTTTGTGAAAAACACACATAAAGAAAAAAAAAAAGAAAAGCTTTTTCATTTTATTTTCCAATTGTGAAATCCAAACAGGCAACCAGTGCCAAGAGGCCATCCCTACAGGGTCCAGTGCCCCCTCCTCGCAAGAAGACAACTCCCAAGCCAGAGCTGACTGAGGAGCAGAAGCAGGAGATCAGGGAGGCCTTTGAGCTGTTTGACACCGATGGCTCTGGATACATCGATGTGAAGGAGCTCAAGGTAAAAGGTCTTTCTGAGCATAAACACGAGTAAAAATGTTTTTTTTTTTTTTTTTTACTCCAGTGCGTCGTTTCTGATTCTGAGCCAGGTTGCAATGAGAGCTCTGGGGTTCGAACCAAAGAAGGAGGAGATCAAGAAGATGATTGCAGAAGTGGATAAAGATGGGACGGGGAAGATCTCCTTCGCTGACTTTCTGGCAATCATGACACAGAAAATGGTAGGAAAGCACATAGTGTGCTTTACAGTGCCTAGCAGCTGTATTTATACATCTGTTTCACATTTTTGTTACATTATAACCACTCTTTGTCTTTAACAGCTTTGGCCGTTTTTTAAAAAAACTACAAGCTCAGTCAGATCGGGCAGCTTCAGTGCACTTCCTATTCTCCCTTGGATTTAGGCTTGGACTTTGACTGGTCCATTCTATCACTGAATACACTGATCTAAACCAGTGAAACTTTGTAGTCAATGTGACAAAATGGGGGGTAAGCTAACCTATGTGAATAGTTTTGCAAGGTACTCCGCACAGAGTCCTCTTTGGATAATAAGTGGGGAGACTACAACGGAGTACTTCTGTTTAGAGACCTCGATCCTTCCAGTTCGGTGTGCTTTTCCAGTAGATAATTCCTAATAATATTCCTCTCTTAATTTTCAGGCTGAGAAAGACTCCAAAGAGGAGATCCTCAAAGCGTTCCGGCTATTTGACGACGACGAAACAGGCAAGATCTCCTTTAAGAACCTGAAGAGAGTGGCCAAAGAGCTCGGAGAAAACCTGACAGACGAGGAGCTGCAGGTGAGCCACGTGGCACGACAAAACACCCACGATAAAACATCGTTTTATTTACCTCTGCGTTTCCTGTTTGCGCAGGAAATGATAGATGAAGCGGACAGGGACGGGGACGGAGAAGTAAACGAGCAGGAGTTCTTGCGCATCATGAAGAAAACCTGCCTGTACTGAAGGCAGAGGGGCTGGCGATGCAGAGTCACGCCTGGACAGCGCGTTGTGTGTAATGCTGCTCATAGAGTCATGTAGAAAACTTTTAACTGTTGTGTTGTGCCACAATTTTCACCTAAAACGTATCAAACTGCACGGTGATAGATATGTTACAGTGGAGTAAACGTAGGACTGGAAGACGACAGGTCGGGTGAAAAGCCAAATTACCAATCGTATTTGATTTTAAAGTCATAGAACTAAACATTGAACATAGATTCACATCGATGCCAAATTCACTTTGAAACTTTTTAGTGCCTGCTAAAAACGGTGACAAGTACATTCCAGTGCTTTATTTGCCAGACGACTTTGTGGATCAAGTTCTGCCGGGCTCTTTGTTTTTGCCCTTTTTATGCCAATTTTAGTGAAATGCGGAGAACTTGACTTGGACAAACGGGGAGTGCCGTCTCAGCCCTGCACTCCCTGTGGATTTGTGCCTGCGCCTGATAAAAGGCGCCACCACCACAATCAGGGAAGATGCTCCACAGATCCACACACCTTCCTCACTCCTCCCACCGATCCCCAGAGCGCTGAATATTGTACGTTTCCTATATATTTGATTCTGCTGTGGACATTTGCTCCTCCGAATTGTCGAGTGCTTTGCATATTGTGAATTGAAGCGTGAATACGTAGCAGAGTAGCATTTAAAAAAAACTTTAAATAAATATGGTGAAGCAGTCTGTCTTTTTTTGTTTTTTGCATTTCACTATTGCAAGCTGGATTTATCCATATTTGATCAGCTCGGTTAGGTTACATTAGACAGTCAAGAACAGCAGGGCTGCATGTGAGCAAACATAATATATCCTACCTGTAAATATTAGCCTGATCAAGTCACGGTAATAAAAAACAGACCAATATCTTTCAGCTACACTCATTTCCATGAGAGTAAAAACATTACTCGTGTAAGTACTCATTACTTACTTATTTTGACAACATAAATAATTCAGAAAAAAAAAATCAGTACAGTAAACATCACCAAGTTTACTTTCATAGCCAACTGTGGGTCTTGGCATTCTTTTAGTCCTCAACTCAGCCGACCAGAGTTGGACTCCTGACCCTGAGGCCTTTGCTGCATGTCTCCTGCCATTGTCTCTCTCCGTCTCTTTCCTGCCTGATCTACTGCAGAAGAAGTGGCAAGAAAAACTAAAAAAAAAAAAACTAAAATAAAATGTATCAAATTTTTATTGTTAAATTACTGGCCAAAAAAAAAAAATCATCCAGCATATTCTAGAGAGAGGATAAGACATGAGATAGTTCTATCAACTTGAATACAAAAAAAAAATATAGTGGACAGAAAACGTTCCAGTTACAGCAACCAACGACAAGAAAGAAAAAAAAAAAAGTATCACAGTGGCCCGAAAAGGTAAGAACACCGAATGAGGTAAAGCGTTTTCAGTGAGTCCGCTCATTCAGCTTTCACCGAGTTTGGTCTTCGAGGCAAAGTCGGTGCTCAGTTTCCGCATCACTTCCGCGTGGCTCTGCCCCGCCAGCTCCTGCCTCGCGCTCCCATAATTCTCTTTGACAAATGTGGCGAAAGGCGTGGGAGCGCGTGGCTTCGAAGCCGTCAGTAAGACCAGCGGACCCGTGCAGAGCGCGCACACAAACCTCTGCGTGTCCAGAGACTTGGAGTGGCGGCCGATCCTGCGAAGAATCAGGGGGGAAAAAAAGATAGCTGACGAGAATATGTGGTGAACGGTTTAAACCAATTAAAAAGAAAATTACTTCAGTGGTGGTGATTAGAGCTGCTCCGATCAATCTTGAACAAATCGGCCAAATTTCTTTGATCGTCTGGTCAAACACTGAAAATTTCTATTCCTTAAAATGCATCAAAAGTAAGAAACTCCCACTACTCATTTTTTTTTTATGCCGGATTCAAAAGTAAACAGCTCTGTCAAAGTAACTTCAGAATAAATTTTTACCTAATGTTGCCTCAATGTTTGAGGAAAAAAGTCTGAATCAGTCACAATCGAAAATGGCAGGTCAGACGTCAGAGTAGACGGGAAATCGGCGTTGGTCGGGAAAAGCCTGACCAGCATTCAGACTTACGTATTCTGGCAGCGCTTGCACTGATACTGGAACTTGTACTTGATGTCGTAACTGTGGCAGCGCGTCACCATGGGCAGCTCAGGATGCATGAGCGTGGACTTGCGTGCGTACAGCCTCCATAGGTTTCCGTGACCGTCTCTCACGCCGTTTATCAGCCACGTGGCAGCGTGGCACATCTCGTGGATCAGCGTGTCCCTGAGGCGATCTGAGACAGGTGGAAAAACCGCTGAATTCAGGTACCGGCCCAAGAGGCAACACGTTCACTCGTCGTCAGACACCACTACCAGAAGCGTTTGCCTTTTAGGGGAGTTTCACCTGCAGAGTCGCAGACTTTGTCGGACAGCTCGATGCGAGCGTAGCGGTTCCCTCCGCCTTTTTCCTGTCCTGTGACGCAGTAGCCCGCTGTTTTCCGCATCTTCTTATTCCAGGTTACAGACATGTTGGTTGGGAGCTGAAACAAAAACAACAAAAAAAACAAAACAAAAAAAAAAAAACAGCCACCGATATACGATAAAGTTAACACTGGAAATCATGAACAGCAATGTTCAAAGTATGGTATTCAACATCTTCTTCCACTTTTTTACTCTCAGATTAGTTTAACAGGATGTAGTACTCAAGGAATAAACATTTCTAAAACAGTTACACATAGTTTATCTCTCGTTTTTAATAGCTTATCCTAATAAGCTGGTGAGAACCGGTGGTATAGCGAAACAGCACAGGCTAAGGGTGCCACAGCTAATGGAAACATTACCATTACACTCAATAACTAGGATCTGACTGCAGATGAGTCAAACCAAGAACACTGACATTAACGCCACAGACTTACGTATTTGTTAATTTTTTGCAAGTCATTGTATTTCTATCGTGAATAAAATGAACATGGAATATTTTTCTGATGTCATGAAGCCCTAATGTCCACCAAAATGTAACACTTCAGCAAACAGCATCACCTCTGATGCACACAATTATCCCAACGTGGACAAAGCCAAAAGAGACTATTCCTTATAATATTGTAATAATGTACTCCTGCTGAAATGAGCATGTGTGCATTTATTTAACAAAAATACTTGTTAACTAAATAAATGATTAAAGTGTGCATTCGCATCCACTTAAACACCGAAGTTTCTCCCATCTGAATGTAAAATGAAGCAAGAGAAAAGTTTGGATTCAGATCACCTTGTTGTCAAACACGCTGGTATTGTAAAGCTGGTACAGCTTGCTTGTGAGTTCTTCCTTATTCTTCCTGAAAATGGATCCGTATATGGAGCCGGGAACTGTGAGTGACTCCAAGAAGCAGCCGGGGGTCTTGCACACCGCAATCCTGGAAAGAACAAGTCCAGATAAAACTCTCTACACACGACATTTAAAGTAGGCGACATGCAGGCTCGCCATCGGCGAAGGCAAACGTACCTGCTCACAGCAGCGGGCCTAGGGTCCGTCTGACTGACTTTAGGCTTCAAAATGGAGGATTTTCCATGGGTTTTTACGTCTTGAGGTTTCTCCTTGATCGCTTTCGAGCTTGGTGTTGCGAATGGTTTCACAGCAGGAGCTGAGACCACAAGCTTTGTTTCAGATTCTAAAGTAAAAAAAAAAAATAAATGAATAAAATGAAATTAAGGAAACAGATATTAGTTTAACAAAGATTTTACCTTTACTGGTCTTTGGGCTGAATGTGGTGCTGGTGAGATTGTTTTTCTTTTTCAGCCTCTCCAACAGGGATGCAAACTCCTCCTCAGAATCGCTCGACTCCTCCAGCCTGCAAGGTGCTGAAAAAGTCCGCTTGGGCGAAGTTGTTAATGCCGAAGCGTTACTGGGAGGACGGAGGAAGTCCGATAAACTGGGCAGCAATGGTGAACAATTCTCTTCCTGCTTGTTTTCACTCTTTTCGACTCTTTGCAGAGGTTTGGGCTTTGAGTGACGAGTCTTCCAAGGGCTCCTCATGATAATGTTTTCGTCATCGTCATCCCCGCTGTCGCTAACAAACACCGGCGAGTTCAACTGCGCGAGAGGTCTTCTGAATGGACGCTGCCCTGCTGGAGTTTTGATCTTCTGAGGAACTGCAAAACGGAAAGCGTATATAACTAACTTGCAAATGTTGCTCAATCTCATTTCATCAGTTCACTCAACTTGCCAAAAACAAACAAAACAAAAGAGATTACAATAAGATCAAAATGTCAGAATATGTGGCATATTCAGGGAAGTGACCAAACAAATAATCAAACCAGACAAAAAGGAAATGATTTTAAATCCATAAGTCGTCTTGTTTAGCTGGAATCCGTGCAGAGGGCACAGCAAACTGAGTCTCTGGTCAGATGTGACCAAAACTGAACTTCAAATTTCAAAAGAATGCCGTAGTTGCAGGTAAAATCTTAACTAAAACAATTTTTTTTTAAAAACATTACCTTTTAAGGATGTCTTAGTTTCAAGAAAATCTTCATCAGACGAGAAATCGTTCACTATGAAGTTTTTCAGGCTGTTGGAAAAAGGCAGGACGGGTAAAGATTTGTCTTGTTTCATTTCAAAGCCATGTTTCGATAAAAAATAAAGTCAGAAACTGACCTGTCTTCACTGCCGCTTTCAGATCTTGTCCTGGCTTTGGCAGCGGGGGTTTTCACTTGCTGCAAAACTTCAGTGTCAGCAAGAGAAACATGAGACAAAGACACGGTTCCACAACTGCCTGATGTACATTTAAACAAAAGTAGTAACGAACTTACATGTCTCAAAGTCGTCTTCATCACCTGAGCTCACCACAGGAACATTTGAGCTAAAATACCAAAAATAGTTTAATCTTTCCATACTGTAACAAAAAAAAAAAAACAACCCAAAAAACATAAAATGTTTCTTGCTGTGTTTGCCATACCTGGGTGTCTTTGCAGCACTGATTGGCTTCTGTGGCTTAATTTTTGTTTTGGGTGTAAAGTTTTTCACAAGAACTAAAATAATAATAATAAAAATAGTTGACATTTTACAGAAAACAGGACTCGCATCATTAAAAGGATGTAAACAGAAACCACTCACAATTGTCAAACTCTTCGTCACTGGACTCGCTAGGAACTCCACTTGTCCCACCATTACGCGTCTTGCCGATCATGCTCATCAACTACAAACAAAACCCACAAATACTCATCAAATACACTGCTTAAGGCCATGTGGGGTCGTGATGGCCATGTTTAAAGGGTAACCTTTTGTTGGGTTGAGTCCAGTCCCTCTTCCAGCCAGCCCATCTTTCTAGCAACTCTGTCAAACGACTTGCAGAGATCATCGTTCATTTCCTTTCCCTCTCCTTAAAAAACAGAGCCGATGTCAATAAAGAACTTATAGCACACAACCAAATATTAAGAAAACAGTTTCAATTAAAACCCATCGTTTATCATCTGTAGCCTAAAGGCGCTGCAGCTACACATTTCGGGGGAAGAAAATACTAGCATTTCCATTAGCAACATAGCAATAACTAAACAGTCATAATGCTAAAGCTAGCAGGAAAGGTATTCACCGAAATGCGGAATTCATTCAAAGCAACTCACTATGATTGAGGCACCGCAGACACGTCTGTTATTAAATGGAGACGGAAACAGGTTAGCAATAAAACGTTTCGTAAATTCAAATCGTGCGAAAACATTGCGTCAGACGTCAGGAAGACGCTTGACCAATCAGAGTAAGTCTGAAACAATACGTCATCACGTCTACATCCGCAAAACGTAAGATACTGTTCAGCTTCATTTAACCATTGACGTAAAGATTTTATGTTACTTTGTTTTGTTGACTAAATAACATATGTTATTTAGTCAACATATTATGTAAACTGTGATTTAATCCATATTGGTGAAGAAATGTAATATTTCTTAACAGCATGTTGTGTGTGTGCGAGCAAAATGGACAAGTAGAGAATCAAAATTGTTTCTGGCTTAAAATATCTATAACACACAAGCAATGGCTCCACCCATGTTCTCCGTCTCCACTAAATAACATTGCCTCAGCATGATTCTGCCACCACCATGTTTCCACCATGGGCATGGTGAACTGAGGGCGACTTTTTCCCCTACACGTGGTCCTGTATCTTTTTTGTTTTTTTACATTCAATTTCAAAACTGCTTTATTCACCAGTAAGGGAGTTGTAACTCACGATTTTTCTCAAAGAATTACTGTAGATGCTGATGCAACATCTCTTAGTCAGGGTTACAGTGAGGAAATCTCTTACTCGAGACACCGTTGTACAAGTCTCATCAAGAGGATAACCAGGGTTATATGTCATTTTCTTGCTTTTTATGAAAAAAAAAAAATCATTCTTTTCACAATAATCTTACAGATGTTCTACAGTAGATTGCAGAACAGAAGCAGCCTTCTTCATTGAGTTGCTTACCCTTTCAAGTCCCTGGCTTTCATGCAGCTACCACAACAGACGGTGGCAGAAGAGACCACATTCTCCACAGCAGACTTCTAGAAAATATGAAGCATTTTGATCCAAACACTGAAGGTCCTAAGCTTCCATAAGTCGACTTTGTAACAAATGTATATTTAAACAATGCACTGTATTTGTCTTCAGTCATAGGATAATTTTTACGCACCAAAATTTTCCCTGTAGTGTTTGGAAAAACACATTAGAGTTCTTGTATGAATTTATTGTGTGCCTGCTGATCTAACCCTTATTGGTATCGACCAAGAACAGAACAAAACATTTTGGTTTCAATCCCTATATTTTATTATATGTAGAGACTTGCAGCTTCACCGACAGCATACAGTTAAACAATACAAAACAAAAACTGTTTAGAACATACTTACCAATCCAAATCCTGGCTTGTGTTAAAAAACCCCAACTAAATCTATCAAGATATCATTTTTATGCTTTAACAGATGATCAGGTGCTTCCCAAACTCATTTTTGTCCAATTAGGACAAACTCAGTTTGACATCAAATAGGACAACACCTACTGAACAAATCTTTTGACAAAATTATTAAAAGTTGGCATTTTGTGTGCGAGGAAGTGTTTCAAAACTTGCACATTTACTTGTTGCAGTCATTTAAGAACAGCATACACACACGCACACACACAAAAAAAAAAACGGATGCAATTTATGTCCCACTCATTGCTTGATAAAGACGATAAGACCCACAATTTAAATGGAGCAACAACGCTGTTTTAAAACGTACAACACTCTTAATCCATGTCTAAACAGAACAATTAAAGATGGCTGTGCATTCTCTCCACAAGCTGCGATTAGTCCTGTACGCACGACGACGGGACTCAAAGGAAAATCCACTGTTCCAAAAGTACTGAAGGGAATTAAAGGTATTCACAACCTTCTCATGCTCACAAAGTACATCAAGTGTGTCAATATAAGAGTCTCAGACAAACTGCCTGAAAATATCTCAGGCTTCAGATCTGGCTCAGCAGAGGTGACTCGATGACAACATAATGGGAGTCCGTGTGTGAACGTACGTGTGTGTGTGTGTGTGTGTGGGCTCCTTCAAAGTAAGAGTCCCCCCTTTAGAGTAAATGACAAATATGGAATCGGTCACTGAAGGGCAGGGAGCTTGAGTGAAACCTGACCGTTCAAACTATGCTGCTGATCAGGGTGAAAATAGTTTCCAGTTCAGGCGGTCTCACTGGTCTCCACTGTTTGGTGTTTGACCAAGTGGTCTGGCTTGCTGCCGTTGCTGTAATGTTCCCACATTTGCAGATAGAGCCTTTCCAGGTCTATTGTGTACTGCTTGGTGTTGAACAGGGGACTGCAGATTCGGTGTTTCCAAACACGCGCTCTGACCATCTTTAGGCTGCAGGACAGAAGAATATAAAACAAGTTAGATATAACAGAACGCCCCCCCAGCCCCCATTAAAAAGGTGTTCAGAAAAGCCATCTACGTACTACTCCATGTCAGATCCCAGTTTGACCGCTACGTCCTCGTATTCCTGACGAGTTTGAGCAATCAGCTCTGGACAGCCCAGACAGTTCAACTGTGAGGCAGCCACGCGAGATGCAAGAGTCTCACCTGCAAGAAAGTTTGATTAAAAACATATTTCAGAAACAAAGCCTTTATCTAAGGCAAGAATGAAGTCATTCTTATAATAAATGAGCTTTCCTCACCTGGCATAGTTACCATGGGGGTTCCAGCCCAGAGAACGTCCATGCCGGTGGTGTGCCCGTTGCACAGAGGCGTGTCGAGGCACACGTCTGCCAGCTGGCCTCTCCTCACATGCTCCTCCTTGGGAGCCACGGGGGAGAAGATGATGCGAGACGCTGGCAGACCCATGTTCTGAGCGTACTGCTGGATGTTTGGCTCGCCAACAGCGGGGAAGCGAAGAAGCCACAGCACGCTGTTGGGCACGCGCTTCAGGATCTGCAGCAACGAGGGAGGTTGACGACATGAATGTGGGCTTTTTAGAAAGCCAAGAGGAAACGGAGAGCTGTTAAAAACGACAACGATTCAACTCACGTTGGCCCACATCTGAAGAGTAGGAGGATCGATCTTGTAGAGCTGGTTGAAGTTACAGTAGACGATAGAGTCCTCAGGGAGACCGTACTGGGAACGGGTCGTTACCACGATGGTCCGCAGCACCTCCTCCCCAGTTGCGGCTTTATTATTGATCTACAATTTGAAGCAAAACGGTGTTGCTTCACTGCTTTTGTCTCCAGCTTGTTCAACAAGGCTCAAAGCGTCAAGGGAAAACCTCGTTTTAGATTTTATCCGAGACAAACTAAACCTAGTGTTGCGTCTCTGGTACCAAGGATGGCGTTTATAGAACTAAAATATATTTTGAGACATTCACTGAGATACTGATTAAAATAAACATTTAAAAACTGACCTGTAAAAAAGAAACCATTTCCCTACGACTGTTAAATTAAGCAATTACTGTCGAGTAAGAGCTGAAGCATTAATATACCATAATGCCTAAATCTTAACAATACTTTTTGATTTGTGCCCAGCAGGCGTACCTGTGTGGTGGCCAGGCCGTTGCTGACTGTGAAGTTATTGATGGTGACCTGGATTTGGCCTTGGTTGATCATGTTGATGATGGCCTCTGCTGCAGTGTTCATGGGAATCACAGGCATGGACAGGGCTCCGTTTGTGTCTCCTGCAGCCGGCTCCTGGTTGTTGTCGCACTTCATCTGATCACAAAGGAAAGTTTTAACTTCAAATCTTTAACACAATAATTAACACTGTGAATTCATTTTGCAATGTCAGTTTTTTTTTTTTTTTTTTTAAACGCACCTTTATCACTTTGACATCCGGCAGACTGTCCAAGAAAGCCTTCAGATCGATGCCGTTAAGGACAATCCGGTTGTCAAAGATGTGTCCGTTCGATTTGAAATCGATGACTGCCTTTTTCTGCAGAGTTGATGAATTGTTTAGATGGTTTCTCTATGACAGAACAATAAGAGCGGTGGCAGCAATGGGGTGCTTCACAAACCTTGAGGTGAGGGAACATGTTGGCATGATCTCCAATGAAGAAGGTGTTGGGCATGTAGGCCAGTTTTTCAGAGTACTGTTCAGCTACTTCAACAGGAGACGTCTCCTTGTCAGTGATGATGTAGTCCATGAACGGAGCGCCGCTGGTTCCAGGGTAACCGAGCCACATCGCCTGTTCAATGTGCAGAAACAGCTGTTTGAGCTTTTTTTTTTTTCCCCCTCCAAGGCCAAAAATAACTAACATAAGGAAAGCTGGGGAATTATGTTCCTTTTTTCTCCCCCCACTACATGAATATCTGACAGACGCTCACCTGAACTGGGGCGGGGCGAAGGGCAAACAGCTCATTCCGCGCTCCCTTGGTGTATCCATTCATGTTGACCAGAATATGGATTCCATCCTGATGAATACGATCAGCTGCCTTTCCATTGCAAGGAATCTGAAAACAAACGACAATTATATGGGCAAATATGTTTTACAATCAACTCGTTTCAAGCTTTTCTACCTAGGTGAGACAGTCGATATGAAACTTGCATAATCCAAAGACAGACTGAATGATGAGCAAACACAGATGGAATAATGAATCAGGATGATGATAGGATAGATAGAAAGAAAAGAGAAAAGACTGATGGACAGATAAATGCAACCTTTTAGATAATGGAACAGGGAATAGAGTTCCTTTTTTGTCCCACATTTATCTTGATTAAAACCTTAAAGTATTCTCCAGCTCAGAAAGGTTACCTGAGAGAGGTCTGTGAAATGATGAGCTTCTGCAACCACTTTCACACGGAAGTTGGTACCATCATCAGGACTAAGAGCGTAGCAGAAAACCTTTGGAAACGGAAAACAAACATTTTAGAATCTAGGTTTTGTAGTAAATTGATGGACATAGGTGCTGAACATATGATAAGGTTAAGTATGATGAAGAATCCTGAAACAAAACAAAAAAAAGATTGTACCTCAAACTTTTCAGGATTGTGCATTCCAGGGATGGACTGCATCAGATGAGAGGTCGGATGGTTGCCGAAGTCGGAGCTGACATAACCGATGCGCAGGCGACCGCCGCTGCTCTTCAGATCTTTAGGATGCTCGAAGGCAGGCTTGTGGAGTGCATTAATCTGTAGAGTAAGAAAAAGTGTGAACACACCAACAGAGCAGAGGAGAAAACGCTACAAAGAACGAGTCACATTTTCCGAGAATCAATGAAAAAAATAGAATCCGCCACAGCAAGCAACCAATTCACCACCAGCCCCTTCTGCTTTTTTTTCAATTTAGATTAAGCCTCGCTGATTTCTTACCTCCCCAACATACCGGCCCATCCATCACCACCACCCAAAAATGTAATTTAAACGTTACTTGCTTTGATCATTGCGAGTACCTTGTCCAGACAAAGGTTTCCATGGCGCTCGGCTATGGCTTTGCGGAAGCCGTGAGACAGAGGATACAGCATGCTGTGGTGGGGGTGCACCGAGGGCAAGCGGTTCTTTTCCAGCTGGTCAGCCACGATGCTAACGAGCTTTTTCATGCGCTCGTCGTAATCAGTCCAGTCGCACACAATCTGAGAATGTGAGGAAAGAAAATAAAAATAAAAACAGAGAAGCAAGAGAAATTTACATTTAAAGTTGTCAATGCTAAATTTAACTAGATTGTAAAATAAACAAGATTATACAAACCTGCAGGCAATGAGCCAAGTTGCAATAAGCGTCAGGGAAGTCTGGCTTGAGTTTTAGGGCTGTTCGATAAGATGCAATGGCTTCTGGGATGTTTCCAGAATCCTAATTAACACATTAATAGGTTCGTTTAAAAGCAAGGTGGGGTTTAATTTGAATTCTTTATGTATAGTTGTTTTTGTGTTTGAAAACAATTGTACAGGCATCAAACTGCAACATCTAACACTGAAACCAGAAAACAGCCCCACCTTGTGGATAGAGGCCAAATTGCTGTGAGCATCAGCAAAGGCAGGGTTGATCTGGATGGCTCGAGTGTAGCACTGCAGCGCTCCCTGGACATCCTGCATTTCCTTCAACGTGTTGCCCATGTTGGAATAGGCGTCAGCAAATGTGGGGCTGATCCTAAAAGTAAAGCAGCATTTAGTACAGGTGTTGACTGATAAGTTGCATAAAATATGGGAATATACATCTTTTGCCACAGCAACAGAAAATGGTGTTTCTGAATATGCCTGTAGTTTATTGTAAATACAAACCTTATAGCCTCCTTGTAATGCATGAGGGCCTCCTGGAGTTTGCCCTGCTGCTGCAGGACACTGGCCAGGTTAGAATGAGCTGCAGCAAACTCTGGGAACACCTGAAGGACAAATATGGGAAAAGAAAAACACCATTAGGTGATGGCGTTCACTTTCCTATCGAAAAAGTTCACAACAAAAAACACTTACTTCCAAGGCTTTTCTGTAAAGCTGAACAGCTTCTTCGATGTTGCCCTGCTCACGCTTTATGTTGGCCAAGTTGTTAAGGGAGTCGGCGTGAGTTGGACACAGACGCAATGCTGTGTTGTAGCACTCCTCAGCTTCAGAAACCTGATCATGACAGGACGTATTTAACAATTGCTGACTGGTGCAAGCAGTAGCAAAAACAGTTTGAAGTGCAAACCATGAAGGGCAAATTACATTTCCTTTCTCCTTCAGGGCATTGGCCAAATTGCAGTAGGCATCGGGAAAGTGGGGCTGCAATTCAATAGCGCGGCGGTAGGTGTCAATAGCAAGGTCAATGAGGCCCTGCTCATAGTAGACACAGGCCAGGTTGCCATGGACGACGGCATGGTTAGGGCTCAGGCTCAGGGCTCTCAGGTAGGCAGCCACAGCTCTGAAACCACACAGGTTATCATTAAAACATCTGCTCTGCAACAGTCTACGTTACATCTATATGTTAAGTGCTGACAAAAATGATAAAAATATGCCTTGTACTGTTAAACAGGTTGGAGACTTCTAGTCGGGTTTTTAATAGTACCAGTTCATATCCCTTAAGTCTTTGAAAATACTTCTAAGATAGCAGAAATTCCAGCGCTGCTGTGTAAACAATTCAAAAACATTGATGTTTGGGTGGATTAGGAAAAATTTTCACTTAAAAAAAAAATGTGAATGGTTGTCAGTTTAGAGCCTAAAGTTTTAGAGAAAGTTTTGTTTTTAGAAAGCAAGACCAGATTTGTGTGATCTTTTAAATTCACCTGTCAAAGATGCGGGCTTCTTTCAGAACATTTCCCAAATTGATGTACGCATCAAGGAAGTTTGGGTCCAGAGTCACTGCCTAAAATTAGAAAAGAAATGCGCTTAAACAATATATAAAAAAATATGCATAAATTCCGACAAAATATGTCAGATAGGTTTTGCATTTTCTATAAAAAAATTCCTTTTAAAAGGCTGTCTGGACACCTTAATACAATAAATTATAGTTACCTTTTCAAAATGATGAATGGCGAGCCATATTTCTCCTTGGGCATTGAACACACAACCCAAGTTGCTCCAAGCCACTGCAAAGTTGGGCTGAGTCTCAATGGCTTTCAGGTAGCAAGCCTTCAGTGGATTTACAATGAAGGCCACAGGAAAGAGGACAAAAGGTAGAGCAGGGGAGGGATTGTAAAATAAAATAGATTGAGAAAAAAAGTAAGAAAAAACAAAAGGGGCAGAGAAAAGAAGATTAGTGTCCGTTCTCCATGATGGCAAAAAGTGAGTCTGCAGCATGGGCACGCTGGCGCAAAAGTCTGCCGCGCAAAGCTGCATTGCTTTTTCCTACGCTGCGCGGATCCAACCAACACCTACACGTAGGCCCTCATCCTGCAGTTATGACCACATTTTCAAAATATAGTGGCATATTAATTATTTGTACCAGGAATTGCACAATACAGTACTACGTCCAATAGATGGAATGAGAAAATAACCTAGTATGCATGTTGGCATAAACCTCACAACCGTGGATGCTGGCCAGTTGGTGCAGGTGATGGTCCCTGTAAAGCATGCGCAACATTCGCCAGCGCGCCGCGTGGCTCTACTGCCACAACCACAATGCACCATTTCTCGCTGCTTGCAATGACCTTGCGCCTGGCAAAGGTGTTACTTCGCTGCTGCTGCGCTTGCTTTTTGGCCAGGTGGGACAGCTGCAGACCACCAACCCCTGCAGAGGAACTGCAACACCAGACTAGCCCACGCTTGGCACCCGGAAGGTTGGCCAGGTTAAAGAAGAGGGCCAAATGTGGACTCAGAAATAAACTAGGAGCAAAATGTTTTAAGGCTCAAGAATATTAGAAAGAGAGTGTTAAAAAAGGAGAAGAAATAAACCCGGAAAAAGATTATTAGAAATATTTTATCTATCTCACTGAGCCAAATATGATTGAAAATTTGGGTGCACTCGGGGGCGAGGCTGGTTTGAGTGGGGAGAGGTCCACAACCAACAGGCCAAAGGGAATGAAGGGGATAAGGGTGAGCATGCTTGCGCGTTCCGCCATTTTGGTTGCTTGAAGGGTAACGCTGCGCAGCCCCTGCGCTACTGCAGACTCACGGCGCAACTATCTGCATCATCAGAACGCTGAAACTCCAAATAAAGAAGGAAAAAACAAAATAAAACAGGAAAAATAACCAATATGTAAGAGTTAGAGGGTTCTTACTTGCTTTCTTTTTTTAAATAAAAAACACGATTATAGCTTCCATATCCAAGTTTTCTTTTTATATAGTGTAAAAATGGGTAATTAGTAGAGCTTATTTTAAGAAATGCTTACTGTAAATTATGTTACTTTTGTTTCTTTTTGCTCTTCAAAGGAAGCCACAAGACAGAGGAGCTCAAGCATGGAGAGAGGTGGTTTTTCTTTTGTTGGCATTTACAAACCCGTTACCATATTTTTGGACTTTGTCAGAGTGGCGGTCGCAGCTGGCTGGAAGAAGAGGAGAGGACTGAGGCTGCCCTAGTGTTCCTTTCCGCCAGGCACCTACGCAGGAATAGTGTCACCCACCTGAAACCTTCTAAATAACAGTATCAGTTGTGGAAAAAACCAAAAGAGACAAAATCAGAAAACAAGATCGTTAGTAAAAGGTTCCAAACAATACATTCTTTTAAAATATGGAAATAAAACACCAAAAACACAACAGAAAAAAAAGAAAAAGCATAACGCTATTCCTAGTTTTCAGTCATGCAATGAATGTAGCATTTCAAAGGAAACAAAAAGGAGTGCTAACAGGGTAAGTGAGAGGGAAGAAAGGCTTTCATGTGAACAGTTAATCAGCGACATATGGTCAGACTTCCCAGTTAGCTTTCAAATTAGCTTTTACGTCAACTTACAGGAGGGCAGCTACTGGCTTGATCTTTCCCAAATGAACTGATCCCATTTCTTTGGGAATATTATTACATATTTTTAAAAAGAGGAAAGAAAAATTATTTACTGCTTGTCTTTTACTTTCTAGCATTTTCATGAAATATTTTGATTTCCTTATCCTGGCCTGCTTTCCTGAATCCTGGCCAATGGGTGGAGAAAAAAAGGTCTGTGGATTAATTACTTGTATCTAGAAGTCTCCACAGTTCTGAAATAAAGAGGTCAACGCAGTTGCTGCGCACGTTTCTGTCTTTCTAACCAAGCATCTGACGCAGGCGGTGGAGTACAGATAGTGAGCTGTCTGCTTGACGCTACAGCCGCCATTTTAACTGGAGACCTGCCCCATTAAAAATACATCTGAGTGCAGATGGTTATCCAAACAGATAACCATCTGTATGAAATTTTAATCGCCAGCTATGATCTATAATAACCGATTTGCGCACACACCAATAAATGAATGCGAGTGTGCTGGAGTGCAGACTAGATGAAGCCGATTGGTCAGGAAGACAGCTCGGAGCGCGTACACCCCACCAAACCTTAGCGAGCGCGCGGGGGGCGGAGCGACAGAGCGGAGGAGGTTATGACTCCCCGGTGCTCCTCCCCACTCCGTTACCCCCCTCTAGCACGAAATAAGATGGCCTGTAACCGGCAGGACAACTCCGTGCCTCCACATTTGAACCCCCACCAAGGTTGCCACCCCCTAGAATGAACAATTTTTCATGAGACAAAGTTACATGGTGACTCTAGGGGGGAGAAACCCCCCCCCACACTGACAGCGACTGAACTGACAGCAAAGCAACATGAAAAGATACAATCATTCAGTAGTTTACATACAAAATAGGAGTATAGCAATTGGGTTATAAACCATCTTATCTTTTGCACTTCAAAAAGATAACCTAGCTTCTCATCAGTTCATGTTTACTTCAAAGACCGAGCCAGCATTTTCCCTCCAGTCAGGACTACATGAAAATGCCCGGCCGAGGTTGGATGCGTTGGGTGAATTTAAAAACTCCAGCCTTTCTTCCTGAAAGGGCAGGGGGCTGACCTTAGCTAAAAGGTCAGTGTACAGCAAAGGGTAGTGGGACTAAAATAATATTGTATGGACAGATGTGTGAAAGTTACTGGAAAACAAAATGAGGCTGTCTAGAGGGAATCATCAGGATTTCTTTAGTCCTGTCGTTAAAACCTGATTGCCTCATATGGATGCTTACTGGTTCCAGTCCAATATTTACTAAAGGACTTTGCCAAGACTGGTTGAGAAGCTCACTGTGACAGTTTTCTGTCTTAGCTGGAGGCATTACTCAAAGGGAATTTGTATGCGATTTAAAATGTATAAAAGGGTAATATGAAGAGCAACTATGTGGTCTTAGTGTACACTTCAAACAGAAACGAAAAGCAATATAATCTAAAACAAAAAGAACAACACAGATATGTCGGAGCCAACCCATTGCAACATACCTTAGCCTCTTCCAAACGCCCGAGAGCCTTCAGCAGATTACCAAGGTCACTACGCACGCAGTAGAGATCCTGGGGAGGCGGACAGATTTCAGTTTTTAGAACTCGGCTAAAAATCAGTGATTACATTCTAAAGCAGGGGTGTCCAAAGTCGGTCCTCGAGGGCCGGCATACTGCATTTTTTTTTTAGTTCTCTCCCTGGTTTAGCACACCTGCATCAAATGATGGCTCATTAGAAGGCCTAAGCAGAACACTGACATGCTGAAAAGGTCGTTACTACCACTAGGGAGAGAACTAAAACATGCAGAATATCAGCCCTCGAGGACCGACTTTGGACACCCCTGTTCTAAAGCGACAGAAATGTTGCTTTTATTTACCGGGTTGTACTGTAATGCGGACACATAAGCCTGCACCGCCCCCTCCATGTCTCCTGCAGCCACCAGGGCTGCTGCCAGGTTGATGTAGCCATCAATGAAATCTGGCTTCAGCCTCAGCGCGTGGCGATAGTGCTCTATGGCTTCCTGCAGCTGCCCGCGCTCCTTGTACACATTCCCGAGGTTGGAGTAGGCCTCTGCAAGCATCGGGTTCTGTTTGATGGCCAAGGTGCTGAAGTGAGCAGACCTTGGGAGCAAAACAAAATGGGCAGACGATGGTTACATTCCAGCGGCTTTGGGCAGAAACAGCAGTGAACAAGAGGCAGGAAAAAGACACGTGTCTTAAAGTGGTACAACCAAGCCCTTAGAAGCCCAACACTGACGGTTTGTTATATTGAAACACAGAAGTGAGATAATTGAAGCTGCTTTCACTCCCCTTTTTTTTAAAGTTGTGACAAGATCAGCAAATTAGTTTGAAGAACAGGAAAGGAAAAACAAGGAAATGGAAAGAGAACTGGGATTTGTTAGGGGGTAGAACTCTGACTTAGTTTAATCTGCATCGACAGCCTCTGACCAGTAACTCCATTTTCAAGCAATGTAGACCTGAACTGACTGAAATTTCAACTAAGAAAAATCAGAAACCTATCCAACATATTCATTTAATGAGATGCCAATGAAAGTGTGCAGATGAAATAACTTTTTACTGACACGACGGAGCATAATCACAACATTGTGAAGCTTATTGCACTAAAACTCCCACTGTTTCTGTCTTTATGGAGGCAAAATAACAACAACAACAAAAAGTAGTGCTGTAAACTGTGTGTACGTTTTATCTTGCCATCAATACATTCTGATGAAGGTCTTAGTTTAAAAAGTGTGAAAAGCACTTGACACTGTTAGAGCGTCATATACAACCAAAATGGAAAAGTATGAAACCTAATTAAACAGAGCAACTCAGTATTTTCAGAGTTTTTTTTTTTTCCCAGTGTACAACAAACCAAGAAGCCCCACTGTCGTCAGCTACCACCACACCGCATATTCAGTGTGCGCCAAGGCGCTAGGTAAGTGATACCTGTCAAGTCTTCGGCACTGGAAGTGGATGGAGGACAGAAGCAACAACACGCCTGTGTTATCAGGCTCCTGCCTCCATAGTTGCATGCAGTGGCGCTCAGCTGCCTCAAAATCTCCTGACTGGTACTCCCGGTGCGCCAGTTCAGCCAACCCTTGGAAGGAAAGCATACGTTTTGTTGGTTCTGGAGCACCAACACAAGCCAAGGAGGGGGGAAAACAACACGTTAGAGGTGATGGAAGGAATGAAATCAGACAAATGAAAACAAAAGAATGAGAATGTTTTCATTAGAAAATATAAAATGTATTCAACTGAAGGAACTGATAAAAATCAACGTTAAGTAAAACAGTAACAAAGTAAAGATTTGAAAAGCATCAATGTCGTATTGGATCACAAAAATTCACACCTGATAATTTAATGAGATGCAATGCGAGGCTGTAATTGAGCGTTCGTATACATGCGACGCATTTAATGAATGTCAACACAGTAGGTTAATAAACCTTTGAATGAGACGGCATCAATTTAGCAGTACTGTTTATCAGTGCTGCTAAATCAACAAGATGTTGGTAATTACCAAAATAAAGCAGGTTTTTTACTGAATAAAACATGGAAACTTATTTAACAGGGAAAAAAAAAAAAAAAAAACATGAAAATGTGTGAGATGAAACAAATACGGGGGAAAGGATAATGTGCAGGGAAAATATATTTCCACTCAGTTTTACCAATATTCATAGCTTCCACTGCAAACTATATTTGCAAACTTTTAAGAAAATATTAAATATCCAACAATATTGTTGAATGAAAGGATAAGGATATGACTAGCAATAAAATAAGTATTTAAAAAGTGTTAATCTCTCTCTGCTTTGTGTTTACAGCACATGGAGTCAAGAAAATTGGTAGTTTATCCAGAAAGTGACAAATAAAAAAAAAAAATACTCATTTTCTATTTTAAGGATTTCCTAAAAAAGTTGCTTCTAGCTAATTTCTGATTTGGCACTGAAACAACTTTACCATGTCTTGAGCTTCCTTTTAATCCTGCACTAAAACGACTGCAACCAAATATTTTTACAAACTCTCCTCACTCGG
Source organism: Poecilia formosa (assembly GCF_000485575.1). NCBI lineage: Eukaryota > Metazoa > Chordata > Actinopteri > Cyprinodontiformes > Poeciliidae > Poecilia > Poecilia formosa. The sequence continues at coordinate 3,179,521 of NW_006799965.1, read as the reverse complement.
TTTCTCTAAAAAGAAACATCTAAAAATCAACAAGAGGTATTGCTTTTTTTTTTTTTTACCATTATACCCTTATTTAAAAGAGAAGATAAATTAGCTTTAATAATGAATTGTTTTAATCTGATGAGAAAAGATGTCACTTAAACATGATACTGCTAAATTTATCTCTAAGCTCTGGCAGTTAAACACAGGCTACCTAAATGATTTTTATAACTAACCTACACACATCAAATTTATTGAAATTCTCATAGAACAAAGTGCCTTTAAGATTTTCAAAATATCATCAACTTGAATTGATTGTCAAAAATAAATCAAAACAACTGTGGCTTGAAAATTTTCCTGCAAATGTTTTCCCACATTTGAAGGTGCTTAGAGATTGTAGTAAATCAAGTTTCTTTGGCAAGGTGTGGCCAAATTTTCTTAAGCACACTAAAGTTCATACCGTGACAGTCATAGTCCAACTACATGAGGAGTTAGTTGTCAGAATGAAACTCTTGAGCATTTGCAATTAGGATTTGGTAGTCTTAAATTGTAACTGAACACACAAAAGATAAAAATGTGCTGCAGGTTCTTTGATAGAGGCTGAGGTGTGTTACAAAAAGTAAGAAATTAGATAACTATCCAACCTCATCTCACTTTCCATTAAATAAGAGTTTCTGATTTTATGCAAAAATGTTAAAAAGATACACAGAAACTAGGCAGTTTTAATTCAAATGTCCAAACATGGTCATTGGTGGCTAAGTTAATATCCAGGAGCAGGTATTTCTAAGACAATTACATAATTACGACTCGTTTAACATGGTACATTACTCGCATAATACCTACGTGAAATGCAAACTGGCTTAGCAGGGAGGAGCAGAACCATAAACAAGTCTTGCTCAACAAACCTATTAAAAATGAACGATACCATGGCTGCATCCTCTCGCGACAATTATGTAATAGTTTCATACGTAACCAAGGCAGCTTTAATAACTCTGTACAAACACAATATCAGAGTTAACAAAATGATGCAAATTCTTCAATGATAGCTTAACTTCAAAATATAACTTTTGGTTTTAAAAACATGGGTTGATGGGTGCAGCATTTAGTGCTGCCCTTTGTCGGCTAGCTTTATCAGCAAAACTCAGCAGCAGATCCCGGACTCTCGATAAAATATCCCCAATGCTAAATTTAGGAAGCAGTTTTTGACATGCAGAAAAATATCATGTCCTTAAATTTACTCCATTTCAACATTCGAGCAAAAAAAAAATGTTTTAAAGGCGACTTTTGTAAATAAACATGTATCACAGTTAAGATTCATATGTGTTAAGCGCACATTTAGAAAATAAAATGCGTTACAAACGCTGCTAAAAGATGGCTATGCTAATATGGCAATGGGCCTCCTTTGTTATAAATCCATAAAATATAGGGTTAAGAAATAATTAAAATACCGCCGTAGCTAAAACACAGTTTAAGAAGCATCCAATCGACTTTAATAGTTTATATTTTCCCAAGTTAAGCACGCTTTGACGGTTGTAAGTCATCTTAAACAGTAAAGCTAGCAGCTGTTAGCCCAATGTGAAACAACCAACCTGTGCTGTCGGCCACATTTCCCACTGAACTCGCCATCTCCTCGGTCTTCGGGGATTGCACGTTGGTCGTCAATTTGCCTTCTTATAAATAACAGCTTCAGAGAAATTTTTTGACTTGTCGTTTTTTTCCTAGTCAACGACAAGAAAGCACGTTGCCTGACTAGTTGGGTAAGGTTGCCTTCCCAAGCCTTCCTAACATCCCACTTTTCATAGATTAATTTCAAATAAAAAAACTGCAGTAATTACTATTACTATATTGTAAGACAATAACTGATTTGTATTATCTAAATTCTCGGTGTAATTCAATATGATGATGCTAAACGCTTGAAAGCCCCTGGCTTCTTCTCAACAAAGCAGCTATTGAACATAAAATGGCGAAATGGGTGGAACTTGTTTTTTGAGACAAAATAGATCTCAAAATCGCAATTGCAGGAAACGTTGCATGAATTATAGTAACCTGGACATTTATGCAAGAAAATGTTATTTGAATTAAAAGAAAATTATTGATGTCTTCTGGTGTGAGTAATAACTTCAGAAAATGAAGAATAGTGCGACTGTAAAGCTATCTCGCGGAAGAACATATTGGTGCAGTGAGACGAAGCACGACGAATGCTGTGGAGAGCACCGGAGCACAATTTGCAACATGGCGCTTAGGCAAAAAAAAAGAAAAGAAAAGAAAAGCAGGTAAAAGAGAGCACATAAAAATCAAACAATCAATAAAAACAATTTAAAAATTTTTCTGTGAGTTGAAATAATCCTTAAAGCAAACCTCCCACATTCATATATCATATTTTGCTCTATTTTGTTCTTGGCCTCTATCAGGTGGTGAATCTTTCCTTTCCTCTGTATCTTTTTACTTCCACATCCTAGTCTTTAACATTACCACATCCTGTAGCCTACATCCCAATTCATTTTCTGTGCTATGCCGTTGCATCACACTAATTTCACTTACATAGGCCTAGTTCCACTCTTGTCCAACTATCCTACATTTTTATACCATGCACTGCATTTCAGCCTTAACAAATGGCTGAAATGCAGTGCATTGCCAAGTTACCCAATTGTAACTTAGCTTACCCTAATGTGCAACAAATACATCTTAGGTTACAGAAACAACAACAAAAACTGTACCTTGAGACGGTGTGATAACACAGTTTGTTTTTGACAATTACAACTTTTGAAGTTTTTAAAATCATATAGGCTGATAAATGGTTCAAATTTCAGGTAAATTATTTACATTTCAGGAAAATTGAAATAGTCAACGTTTCACCCCGCCTCTCGCCCGAAATGTCTTGCTGGAGACAGGCACCAGCAGCCCTTCCGACCCCACTATGGACAACGGTGTAAGAAAATGGATGGATGGATGGATGGATGGATGGATGGATGGATGGATGGATGGATGGATGGATGGATAATTGCAATTTCTTACCAACCTAAAATCAGTACTTGACTTTAATTGATGTTAACAATATCGATTTTACCCAATAAGTGTGATATAGGCCACTACTATAGAGGACTGGATGTGCTGTTAATTTCTGGCTAAATGCTGACTGCAGTTGATATTTTACCTTACACAGGCTGCCTCACAGCTTACAAAGCGACACACTAGAATCCAGAAAAGTGCCTTATGAGCAAATATAGAAAAAATACCTGCACATATACAAGAAAACAACTTTTGAGATCATTGTATTAAAAAATCCCTTTAAAAGAGCTTTATAAAATAAAAGTAAAAATAAAAATTTTCTCAAAGAGACATTAGATATGAAAGAGTGTTGAATTTGACACGTGCAATTTGGGAAGTTCAGAAAAAAGTGTCACATGATCTGAATTCCCGAAAGATGATATTTATGCAAATATAAAAAGCAGGTGAGGTATTATGCAAACAAAGCAGGAAGTCATGCAGAGCTTTTTGACTCCATGTTTCTGAGTATGTGTAGGTGAACTTACTGCTCCACATTAGAAATCTAGAAATCTACAAGCATCGAGGAAGTAACTGAACCCTTGTGGGAAGTTGTCTCCAATGTGTGGTGTTTTATTTGTTTTGCTGAAACAGGTTACATAATAGCCCGAGGGGTTCATTTGCATTGATATTTTAATTTTCATTTCAGTTGACCTGAGTACATACATATATTTCCACTTTTAAATGAAGCAACCAGTGCACTTCTGTTCTGTTTATACACATAAGAATAACTGATTTACAAGTTAGTTGTATGAAGTTTTTTTTTTTCCCCTTTCATTAAATGTTTGTTCATCCATCTTCACTGCTTCTTTCTGGGGTTAATATATCAGGCGCCATGATAAAGCTATAATGTTATTTATTTCACCTGTCAAAGGACACAATGTTATGGCCTAACAGTAAAGGTCCATGATAGCCATGTGGAAACATTGTTTTAGATTTTAGAATGACCAACAGGGGGCAGCATACGGAAGGCCAAGCACAATCACATGCGTCCCATACAAACTCAGCTTGGACAGGTTTAAAGTTGTATTACAAGTTTCTTGCTGTGGGTGAAATTATAAATCAAATATTTGACTTTTAGTTTGTATTCTGTTGCTCATTTCACACCAAAGGAACAACATATTTTTCCATCTTGCTTTTGTGTTGCATCAGCTCAAACCTCCATGATAAAATGTAAGGTTATTTTTTATCTTCTTTCCTCATGCATAATACAGAATATTTAATTATGTAGTCCCTAAAGTGATTTTAAATGTGTCAAAAAAAAACAAAAAAAAAAAAAGAAGAAGAAGCTGCTGCTTGCCCAATCTTTCCCAGCACCTCTCTATGGGAAACCAGTTGACATCACTGCTCATGTTGGTTTTCTTCTGTGTGCTCAAAGCATGCAGAGGGTGCTGGGTTTGTGTACTCTTCCACACGTTGCACTCGTCCCCTCTCGCTCTTCACAGAGCCGGGGGGTCACTTGTGTGCAGAATGATGTCATGGCCGCTGTGTGTCTATGGCAATCGCATCTGACATGCTTTGTCTTTGTGCATGCTTCAGCCAGTGGGAAGGCTGTGGAAGGGGGACACATCTTCTTGGTGCCCAAAAGGGTCTGTGACAGACCAACACAACAGACCTTCTTTTCACTCAAGCTATTTTAGGAGACACGTGAGAGTGGGAGGTTAATTCACTCACTGGTGTATTTAGATGGGTCTCTATTAAAAGCTAAAAAAAAAAAAAGCTTGGAGAAATGTGGTGTTGTTTTGCTGTGATATTAATGGGAAAGAATATTATCTGAGCAAATGAGTGCTTGGCCTTAATTACCACAACCCATTTATTTTTATAAGATTCAGTGCATGCTACTGACCCACATTATTTGTAGCCGTTTAGAACAGTTCAATTCAGATCCTAAATGCCATCCTGTTGCAGCAACAAGTTGCAGCAACCTCATAAAGCAGCTACATTTCGGACTTTCTGATGAACGAGTCCTCTTCATTTTCCAACTGTGTTATTGGAGGTTCCTATATCAGGTGCTCCAACCCTGCTGGAAGACTTGAAAAACATGTTTTTGTTTTGTTTTCCCTTAAAATGTAGACTACATGGAACCGTTTTCTAAATGTATTTTCCAGGAAGCCAAAACGCACATCACACAGCATTTTTAAGCAGCCCAATACAATGCCTGGCAAAAATTCTCATGCCCACTTGAACTGTTTCCCATTTAATTACATTAAAAACACAAACTACAATTTATTTTATGCAATAGACTAACCCATGGCAGAGGGGGAATGATTTTGACATTTACAAATCTGAAACATTTCTCCTGTGTGTATGTTCCTTAAACATCCAGCCATCGCCACAGTGGAGTGACTTCAATCAAAGTCCAAACCTTAATCCATGGAGAATCTCTTGCAAGACTTGGAAATTGTTATTTACAGAATCCCTGTTGCAGGTTTGACTGAGTTGAGCTATTTCTTCCGTACATTTGCAAAACTGGTGAAAACGTGCAAAGAGTTTCCCCCACTGTAAATAAGCAGAAACCAGTTAAGCAAAAATACTGACTTAGGTGGAATGAAGAAAAATGCATGCTGCACGTTGTGGATTTTTACTTGTAAAACACAAGGAGAGCAATTTATTTTTTTCCGTCCACCTCACAATTATGGATCTTGTTCTTTGGTCTATCTTACAAAATTTCAGTAAAACACTTTACATTAAAGTTTGCAATCAAATGTGGCAAAAAGTGAAATAGTATAGGGACTTAATTACTTACGCAAAGCACTGCAAGAGCAAATTTATTATGAACTACATTCGATACTGCACTTACGATTGTTTTTTTAAGCTGAAAGGCATTATTAATAAACCAATATAGGAAAAGCAGATTACTATGATAGTTTTTGGGTTTGAGGCATTATTGCTTTGCCAGATGGCCCTGCAGCAGCAGACATATTTATCATTATGAGTTTTCCCTCTGAGTAAAGCAGACAAAGACACGACAGAACAAAGGCATTTCCTCAACTTTTATAGTTTAATATCTGTGGCTGACACACTAACATACTTCAAGGCAGACTAGACCCTTCTTTCTTTTTTTTCCAGAGCTATCCTTCAAGTAATCTAATAGTGCTACCCTGACTGCTGTGTGGAAAACATCGCAGCAGTCAGACTAGGCAAAAATTAGGCTTCTAGCTGCCAAACAGGTTAATCATCAGGTAGTAAATGTTTGATTCATGCCCCTGCCCTTTATTTAAGACATTTCTGCAGACTGATGTTTTACAGCCATGCATGTTGTGGTAAAAGGTTGTGTCTGAACATAACAAGTATGCATAAAATTGCACTCCTGCCTGCTCTGTTCTCCCAAGTTAAGCACTGGGTCACTAGTTTACAGTGAAGTACCGTACAAAGTGCTTGTACAAGTATACTCGTTGAGCTTTTTCACATTTTGTCATATCAACCATAAACTTCAATGTATTTTACGGTAATTTTACACAAAAACCATTCTCAAAATAGTGCATAATTTTGAAGCGGAAGGAAAGAGATCATCGTTTTCTAAAAAATATGCTTTAATTTGGTTGTAGCTCTGGAAGCTGATCCTTTGCCCTCGTCTAAGCCCATGATGGACTTTCTTTGTATTTAGCCACATCCATCTTCCAGGGAAGGAGCTCAACTCTGAGCTGCTTCCCTGTCCCTGCTGAAGAAAGCAATTCCTTCAGTATGGAGATGCCACCACCACAGTACATTCAGGAGGATGACCATTGTTAGCGTTGCCCCACATGCATGCCAAAATCAGAATTTATTATTTTTTTTTTTCACCTGACCTTCTTCAGCATGCTTGCTGGGTTCACCAAGAGTCTTGCTGCAACCTCCGAATGAGTCTTCTTATGAATTTTTATTCAACGGTGGCTAGCTTCTTGCCACCAGTCAGTTAGGACTGGTGAAGTGCATGACTAATGACCTCATGGACATATTCTTTAACCTAAGCTGCAAATCCCTCCATTTCGATAGGTGCCAGGTAGGGTGAATTTGCACTTTGACCCTGCTTAGTTTGTGTGTGGCCTGCAGTGTCAGAGAGCACAGAAGGTGCACATCAGGGCTTTTGTTGCAGGGAAGGTGTCAGAACCTGCCTGGTGTTTTCATAAATCTCTGCATTCATTACCCACTGTCGATCTGACTTTGACCCCTATACCTATTTCACACCACAGGCTTCTCATCCTGACACTTTCTCTCCATAGGGAGTTGAGTGATGGTGCACAGGACCTCAATACTTCTTTCATAACTGGCACTGTCAGTCTTTGCTTTAAGTTACACCACTGCCTGAAGTCTTTTTTCTTTTTTTTTTTTTTTTATCTCCAGTGGCTGCTTGATTCATGTCTTGATTCATGCAGTGGTTTCTCATTTTCATCTCTTGTGCAGTTTTAGAATGGCAGCAAATAAAATGTTTAAATCTGTAATTCTTTACATGGACAGTTTTTTTTTCCATTCTGTTTCTATTGCATTCACGTACCTGTTAAATTGTTTGTTTCTTGTGATAATTTAGAGTAACCTATTTTAGGTATTTATTTAAAAAAAATCCTTATTGTTTTAATCCAAAATGAAACATCAAAGGGCTGACGAAGGATGTTTTCATAGCATATTTTTTTATTCATAATAACGTGCATACATTTTATAGTCTAATATAATATTATTGAAAAATGCTGCCATTTCATTGGCCAGTTGAATTCGGGTAAACATTTAAGAGAAAATCCTGATAATTGTTTCGCCAGTCTGATTAATTGCAAATAGCTAAAGATCAAATGAAGCTAAAGACACAAAATAGACAACAGATGACACATCTCAGGAAACTAGACAAGTATTGAAAAGATTATTTAACTTTTGTAACTCAATTTGATAAGTGAGACAGATTACATAGATAACCTACACACAGATCAAAGTTTTCAAGAGTTTCTTTCTCTTAATTTTTATGCTTTCCGCCTCATGAATACACAAGGATATTACATCCAGTAACAAACAATTTTAATATATGAATGTTAACATAATAATAATTCCTTGCTTTGAATGTTATTTAAAAGATCTGACAAGCGTGACATCAAAATGCCTACTCCACTTTGCCGAGATGTACCCGTATCTCTGCTTACTGCAACGAGGAGAAAATCTTCTGGATATGAGTTATTATTTGCAAGGTTAATTTGAGGATGAAAAAAAAATAAAGAAAGGATCAAAATTCAAACAAGCAACAGCCTTCATGTCTGTCTGCTTCTCACATCAGAACCGTCTCAGGAGATGAAGCAGAAAGAGCGTGTCTTTGTTGAAGGTCCAGAACTGGCTGCTGGCTCGCTCACAGAACAGAACCAGACTTCGGTTCATGTTGCTGACAGAGGAACCTCAGCCCGCCAGCTGCCGCTACGTCTGGCCGAGGGGTTCATAAGGAGTGACCGGCACTGGGTTCAGATTCAATTTGTTGTTTTATTTTTGATCGTTCCAGAACTAAATTGGATGTTAACAATAAAATGTTCCAAAGAAAATCACGGAGTGATCCTGAATGGGTGGAGGTGTTGAGAAAAAAAAAAAAAAAAAGACAGAGACATGTTTTGGCAGCAACGCAGCGCGGTACACTGCTGCCAAAATTTGTTTCGCTTTTTTTCTTAACACCTCCAACTATTCAGCAGGTGATCCGTTTGCTGAGGTTATTGGTACAATCGTTGTCTCTTGGCCTGGATCTTCTTCCATTTCAAGGGTCAAAACATAAAGTTATTCTAACTAATAAACTTGCACTTACATTTCAGACTTTTTTTAAGGAAATGATGTTGATATTTTAAAAATCCAAGAAACAGCTTACAAAATAATCAACCATGAGATAATTTAAAAAAGAAATAATTCATATAAGAGATATTTTTGATAGATTCTCAAACTTTCAGGCAACACCTTTTTTTATAGCATAAGTCTTCAGGGTCCTATTAACACCGATACTTGAAAGACTCAGAACCACCATAAGAGCTGGTTTGGATAACTTTAAGATAAGCAAGGACATTTTCAAGGTAATTAGAGGAGACAGATAAAGACACGCGAATGGTCAGGTGTTTGTGGTCACTACAACTGCATAAAACTAGAAAATCCCTATAATTACGCTTGCTGTCCTTTCCACTGAAAACAAAGCCCTTGTCTTGGCATATTCGTCTGTTTATTTAGGTTCTGTCGAAGCTGTACACCTGCTAGAGTCAGATGAAACAATAAAGGCACTGTAACCACAAACTGGGAGACCGAAGTCCCAACAAACTCTGATTATTCCAGTAAATCACACAACACTTTGCTGTGGATCTTCTTTGTTTTGACTAATGGTGCTGGTCATTCACCTGGTAAGTTATCACCTCTTTCAGCATCACTGTGTTTGTTGTTGTTGTTGTTGTTGTTGTTGTTGTTGTTGTTGTTTTGTTTTCTGCAGCTCTCAAATGCTTTTCCTCATCAGTGACAGTTACAGCGTAATTGACGTGAAGCCTGCAGCCTGGAGTAAACAGGACTTGTTGTGCTCCGTTCTCACGCAGAAGTCATTCCACTTAGCAGAACCTTTTATCCCCAAAAAATGGATCATCCATTACTAAACCCTCTTCTTGCGTAATCAGCTGTACCTTGTGAGTCAGTCATGGATGGGGGAAACACTTTGTCCTGAAATAAGGTCATCAGAAGCGGGAAGAAATCGTTCCTTTCTGAGCACAATACACCACTGTTGAAAACTAAATCGGCTCCACTCGCAAATTTCACGTAAGCAGCTTTAAGAGAGAGCCTGATTTTAAAGTATCACCGTTGCAACTTTTGTGCATTAAGGGTGTGGACAATCAATACCGTAAGCCAGGTTCAACTTATTTTAGTCTTACAAAGCGAGTAACTTTTCTTTCTCTGACGTATTGACACCGGTCCAAGTTATGTAACGTGCCACAATAAAGGATCGGACCAAGCACGAGAAGATGGGTACCATAAAAGCAATAAGTAAGCAGCATAGAAAATCATTTCTGAGAGCTATTTCATATCTCATTCCTGATCTTCGCTTGTTGCTCCCAGCCGTAGCTCACAACAGTCATCTTCCATGTTAGATCCCCACTTATCTGCTGTGGTGGTTCTTCAGTTCCTCTCAAACAATTATTTATTCACACAGCTGCAGCTGTACCTCCAGACCCCTGAATGTCCCTGTCTTTTCCCACCACATGCTTTTCCGCTCTACATATCCTGTTTATACGACACTACTCAGTTGTAGAAATGTTGCGGAAACCTGGACATATACAGACGTTTATTCGCCTGTGTCTGATGGATCCGTTTTTGACAGCATTTTGTAAATATTGTCACTCTTGCCCACCATTGTTCAAAAGTTGATCTTCTCAGGTTAGCAGTGCTCCCTAACAAGCTGTTTTGTATTTATCTATAGCTTAAAAAAGAAATAAAATAAAGACAGTTATGGTTGTATTTTATGATCGTGCAAAAAAGAACCCTTCTATTTATCTGTGTGTACACAGCACGAGTCGGAAAAGGGTTGGACTGAGGCGGCTGCGGAGGGAACAGGGAGGGAGTCTGGAGGAAAAGGCGTAGCTGCAGATTGTCAACCGCTACTTCCACGACTCTTGCCACAAAGTGCAATCAAATCTTTTCTGACGACAATTTCTCTCCTGTGTCCACAATGCAAACACATGCGACCGTACAGGCAGCAAGACCATAATGATGAAGGTCAGAAAAGGCCAATGCTACAGGTGTGCTGCCCATTTTCTGCAATGTGTCACAGACTTCATCCACTAACCTTCATATTAGCAGTAGAAAATGGTGTTGTTGTGAGAGACCTTTGCATCACAGTCTGTTCTGCAAATAGTACTCAGAGTTAAACACACAGCCTGCAGTCTTAAACAGATACAAGTCAGAATGGTAATCTAAAGTCTTCTGTTTATTTATTAGATATTAATATCTTGTTAACGCAATGAGATTGACATTTAGTGTAAAGAGTTGGTAAATATTCCTGTACTTTTCCTTAACATTAAAGGAATAATCTTGCCAGTGCAAAATGAGAGTTAAGAAATAAAAGCTCTTGCAAAACTTCTGTTGTTTAAAGCCAACAAACAAGGCACACTGTGTTTAGCCACAAGTCCTGACTTCTGCTAAAGTACTTTCTCTTTTTCTGCAAAGTTCAAATAAATGTGCCTTGATTTATTAGGAAGCTGCTCAGATTTAGATGATCCCATCCCTTTGTTTTGAGTTCTTATCTTTTGCGAAACAATTACAGGAATAGCGAGAACCCGTGTCTTGCTGACAGTAATAAAAAGTGAAATCATTAAAAGAATATAAAACTGAGTCAGGGGTCAGATCATTTCTGTTACACAGTGCAGAGAAATTCCCAACATAAGATACAGTGAAGCAGTTGAGATTGAAATTTCTTTCTCTTCCCCCCCCCAATTTTCTCAATGTTTTTGCACTATTAAGTTGGTTCAACAGCTGTGTTCAAGATAAAGGGGTTACAGAGCAAGAAAGTATATATATATACTATGTCCTCGGTTCGTGAAACCAGGGTAGTTGACTTCTCGACCTCAATATCTTGCTCAATCATCATCTTAACCATTTTCAATCCTTGTATGGAATTTCACTGGGATTAAATTTTTGTCTTTCTTACATGAACGATGTTCACAAACTGACCATCCTTGTTGATTATTTACAGTCAATCGACTTCACTGGACCGGAGTCGTCGGCCAGAGTCAACATTTTCACTGCTAGCTATGGTTTCAGATATAAAGAACAACAAGCATGGATCCTCAAGTTGTAACAGAAAGGTAAAGTTAGCATTTGATTGTAGTCTGAAGTGGTGACAAGCCTCAGATTATTTGTTCTAGCAAATAACCTAGAACAAATAACCTAGGTTATTTGTTCTAGGTTATTTGTTGCAATGTGGTTGCATTGACAAACCTGTGTTATGAAAAGCCCACAACTTCTGTTAACGGCATGGTTTCATTTGCCATCAGGACAGAAAACAAGTATTTAGGTGAAATGCAAAAATTAAAACTTGTGTGAAGAGTTTGTTTCATTTGAGCAAAATCGGCAAAAGAATAAAATGAGTTAGCTTATATTAGTTAGCACAGTAAAATTGATTGCTTTGGTTTGGGTCACCCGAATGTTATCTGCTCGAAATGTTTGCAGGCAAAATTAAAGATCAGTGCAACACGACTGCTGTTGCACGTAAACTGTACATCACAGTTAGCTCGTATGCATTTACCTCGTAAGTAATTGAAACGTTCGATAGCAGACTAGTTAAAATACCCTAAGTACCACAGGTTGAGAAACAAAGGAACCAGACGTACTATGTGTGACTCACTTTATCCACACAGGGAATTATGCAGACTAATTTTTATGATCTATTTTCTGGTTGCATCCCCAGGTTGTTGTGAGAGCGTGTGAAAGCCCATACAAGCAGGAGAAGTGAATTCAGGCACAATTAAGAGGGGAAGCACATCAACAATAGGAAATGGATATTGGCTCAGATTGAAGCACTGACTCAAACACAAGAGAGCATGTTGTTTTCCAGATAAGGGCCATTTGTTTTCTACTGAAAATACTTCGGGAGGGAAAAAAAAGCAACAAAAAAAAAACAACCTCTTAAGCAGGTCTGAAAGATGTTGGCAGTTGCAGTAGCTGCAAATGGGAAAGCAACATATCAACAGCTGTGTGGAAAAGTCTGATAGCAAACATTTTGATCTGAATGCTTTGTCACTTTGAAGTGTAGCAATTTTCAGGCCAAAACGAGATGGAAAGACACTTTTATCTGAGACAATGGCGAATGTGGCTGCTGTCATGTTTGCTTTGACTCTGGTTCAGCGACTTTCATCTTTGGCTGCGCAGATGAACAGTGGTGCAAGGACATTCGGGCTGAGAAACTGGCAGCAGAGAGGAATTTACTAATTTACTGGATGTAGAGGGAGCAAAAAAAAGTTTTTATTGTGAGATATTGGACAAACAATAAAAAAAAAAAAGAAAACATATATTTAAGCATTCAATCTTCAAACTTTGTCACATATTGTAGTCTAATATACTAAAAGTATCTTTGGCTTTAATCAACCAGCATGTAATATGACACCTCTAGTCTTTGTAAAGCAAATACCCTTACATAGTTTCTAATGTTATTAAATGAGGCCAAGAAAGAAAAAACCGAGTGACATAACCAGCAATTTGGACATGCAGGCTCATATGCAGGTTGTGGAGACCTGTTTGTTTTGTTTCTTTTTTCTTCGTCTTCTGCTTTCTTGCCGTTGAGCAAATTGCCCATTGTGTGATTCATAATACTAAAACCAACAAACTCGTAATTAGGATTACTCTGCAAAGTCCTGCCCTGTGCAGCTGGGGAAATGGGGCGAGGACACGGAATACTCGATGTGTGCTTGTGGATTTATCACCATTCACAGTTTCGCTAATGTCTTTTCGAAGCATACGAAACAAAAAACGTTTAGTCTTTCCCCCCCACACCGAAGGCAGTTTTCGTTTTCATTTATGTTAAATCTATTCTGACAAAACAGCAACATGGCTCTTTGAGTAGGCTGTATCAGTATTTTCCGCTATAATAAGCACCCTACCTGTTATTTTTATGAGAGTACTGTGTTATTATGGCCACTGGAGACCTGGCTGCACCATCTGTGTCCCTCCCATGTTTTTACAATCCTATCAAGCACCTGGCGGCACACAAGCATGTCATTTAGTTAATCAGTCAAAGTCATCCCACTTCAATCAGTAAAAATTGTTTTGGTGTTCTATTCCTGGAGCTCTTTCACGTTTCCTCAAGTTAGAATTTTTCTTTATTTTATTGCCTAAACTAGATTTTATTCTAGTTTAGGCAAACTAGATAAAAGAATGTCTGCAAATATTGTCAGCAAACATTCTTTCATTCCTATTCATTGAGCTACTTTGCAAGAAAGAATGTCACTCTTAATATGAAGAGCTGTAATTTCAGTGATTTTTTAAAATATATATATTTGGTAAAACTTCAATGTGGTATTTATTTAAGTAATTAAATTATACCTTAAGTAGTATTTGTTAACCAAAATATATACTGTGAAAACTATGGAGCTTTCACAGCAAAGGTTTGACAAATGATTGCCAAATTTTTTAGATGTCTAAACTTTTGAAGCTCATGCATCTTCCCTTCCATAATCTGTCTTGATCAATTAGACAAATGTTGTGAAAAAAATAAATAAAATGTGTTTTTAACATGGCAAAATGAAAAAAAAAAAGTTGAAGGGGTATTAACCCATTGCGATTCACTGGATGAGAGGTGTGTGTAGCCGTGCGGTTCAGCGACACAACAGATCCATTTCAGCATATTAGACCAGTTTTGCATCGCAGGACTCACCAGAAAAGAACTTCAAAGAAAACCTCCATGTCAGTCACGATTCAAAGGGCCTACATATGAATGAGCAGCTCTGTGCCCAGATCTGTGGCCCTGGATCCTCCCACCTCTCATGTGCCACTCTTAACTACTATGATGGCCACATTGTCAATGTGTCCAATGGATGTAATCAGGCGTGCTCTGTGTATGCCAGAACGAGAGCCATGCATTACAATCGCCCAGGCTAATATGTGACTTCCCTGCGATTCGCCCGGAGACGACTGAGATGCACAAAACTCACTGTGGGGTCTTCTGTACGACAAGGAAGGGAATAATGACTGAATGAAGGCGGAGCTGAGGTCGTTACACAAGCAAGACAAAACAAACACGAGCAAATAAAGCAAAGTTGGCTCTGAATTTACGCCAGTGAGAAAACATCTAGATTCTCCAGACATCACCTCCCTCCCTGCTCAGCTTCTCATCTTCCTCTTTTTTGCTCAAGTCAGAGTCGGTGGACCGTTTAGAATTAAGTACACGCCGTAGCGCATGTTCTTGTTGAGCAAGAGAGACGTTAAACATGTTTTTGCTATCACAATTTACAGAAGACTGCAACTGAATACAAGTGGGTGTGCTGCAGATTGTTATTTGGTTGTGGCTATTCAGCTTTTTAAGCTGTGCAGTGTTTTCCATGCCATGTTATGGCTGTGGTATAATTAACTGGTTCCCCTCTGTTAAATTTCACAATGCACAAACTTAGCACGTACTGTTGACTCTCGGCGCTCTCCGTGAACGACAGACAGGTGTGACCACTAACAACAGGATGACAGGGTTCAACACCTCTGTTCGCCACCGACTTCCTCTCACACCCCTGCTCCGTATTCAGACACGCCCAGAGGCAGCAAGGCACACAATTACCACCAGTGAGTGTGCCAGAATGCACCACAGCACGGGGGCAGAGGGGTTTCCACGATCTGGAGGATGGATGTGAGTGTACACCGCCCTTTGTGATCCTGAAAACCTTTAAGTGTGAGAGCAGCAGTTCTCCTCTATTCAGAAGAATGTAGATTACTCCAGTCACTGATTTCCTTTGAGTCAAACAAGCGGCCTCTGAGATTTTGAGCTTCATGGTCCAAAACCATTTAACTGAAAACCATTTTATCTTCTAGCTGACTTTGTTTTTGAGGTCTCTCTTTATATGCCTATATCTTGTTCTCTTTCTTTCTGGTTTCTGTCCTGGACCAGGCCATGATGACCCTCAGAGACCATTTCCTCTGTAGTTTTCACAACACAGAATCAGAGGTGACTGGGAGGGAGGCATGAAGAGGAATGTACCTCTTTTTTGAAAAAAAATTTTCTGAGAGGGATTGATTATTTCTTGTGTAGACGTGCTACACCACTACAGACCATATTTACAATTCAAAAAAACATAATAAAAACTACATTTGAATGTACACAATGTAGAAAATAATTTTTCTTTTTATGAGTAGCAAAATCTATTTTAGCATTTTTTTTTTTTTTTTACATTCTTCATGTTGAAATATCTATTTCAGCTGACTGTTGTATGTCATCAAACATTTGAATGGTCACTGGTCACATCTGGAATAGCTAATTTTTGTCCAGCATTTATCTTAGTTCAGCACACAGATACTCAAAACCAAATCACTCTCTGCACACATTATCACCTTATGTCCCACATACATGGCTTTGTATAATGCAACCTGGTAACCTGGTAGTAACCACGTTACCCGAGTAACCAGGTTACCAGGTTACACTCCACGCAGAAAAGTCTGTGCGACATACAGACTGGTTCTACCTGTATAGATGTAATCAAAACAACTAATATATATATTTATTTATTTTTTTTTTCTTTTGTGAGGTTGTAGGTCAGGCATGGAAACAAAATATTTAGTATGTGATTCAGACGGAACAGATCATTGCAGAAAGTGGTGACATCACTACCAAGAAATACCTTTACATAAAGTGTTTTTCTTACAACCTGCTCTCAGTGCTACTTCCAATTCTTAATTCCTTTAGATCCTTTTAAGAAGCCGAGTGGTTAATAAAGGCTCAGAAAGAGTGATAAAAGGTCACAGCGAGCAATTGGCGGTAATCGCAGTGCTTCTAAAGCGGCATACGAGTGTAAGTAAACAGAGGGTTAGCTCTTTTCAAAGCAGTTCAGCTCCACTACTCTCCCTTTCTCACAGCACAGCCTGGCAACAGCCTGCTTCTCCATTTTACTGTTTTTTTTTTTTTTTTATCGAATAACTCAGCTGGTCTTCACATCTCCATGTTAGTCACTCATCTCTTTGTTTGTTCTCTTTTCTCCCTCTGCCAAACGTGCCAGATCTCCGTGTGTCAGGGGGAGAGGAAGGAAGGGAGAGAGGGCTTGCACATGATTTCCAGGGAGGAGAAAGAAAAAGTCCATGCTGGCTTCCTATTTATCTGATTCGCATTAAGTCATTTGTGCTTCGTTCGGCTGCACCCTGTTTGCTGTTTTGAGGTCATCCTTGCAGCACAACTGGGGTTGGTAGTAGCCTATTTTTTTTTTTTTGACTAACTGAAAAAGAAAAGATATGGAGTCGGCATTACTCCAAGCAGTGTGGCAGGCACCAGAACGGAGCACAGCCCTGGCCAACATAAAAATCTAAAACCACTGTTCAAAAAATACTGAGTTATGAGGTAAGAGTGACGAAGCTTAAATGTCTCAGGTCATTCTATAAAAATAGGTCAGGCAAACCTCTCTAGTTTGTGATGGCTGGCAGGACACCTCTTAAAAGTTAAAGTTCAATGTTATTCTTAATGCTCAAAATAAGTAGCTTAAGTTAAAAAAAAAGAGAAGAAGAACCAGCTACTGAAAGAAAGAAAGAAAATAATAGAGTACAATTGCATTGGACAACAAAATGTACAACCACGTTAGGGGGAATCTGCTCTTGTTAAAATAAACCCTCAGGATGCGCTACAGTTTGAGTGACAATAAAAATTGCTTAGATTAAAGCATATTCATGATGAGACCAAAACTGTAATGATTTTGTTACTTTTTTTAATAGTTTTTATAGCTCATCTTTACCGCCCTCCCACGGCCTGCCTTCTCTTCCAGATAAGACTGCTGAATCGAGCCACAACAAACCTCAAGTGTTTCTCACGTTAGAGAAATGGTTTCACAAACTCAGGGTGAGCTGAGGACAAATGCACATGCACATCCCACTGCTCAGACTTTTATTCGCAGACAATAAAAATCACCGTTTTGCACTGCTTTGCATCAGTCATATCAAAATAAAGCAAAAAGAATTTTGCGATTGTATTATTACCACACTTCTGCAAGGCACTGTACAAACTGCACATTTAGCTTTTTCTTTTTTTTTTTTTTTTACCAGAAGAACCCGACTCCCACATTCTTGCACCTGATGCGTGAGTACAAGAAACCATTTCATATTGTTACCCGAGCAATGTCATTTTGGAAAGAAAAGGACGTGGTATGCGTTTTTTCCATTCACAAGAGAGAAAGTGAGCATATTTCCCATCCTCCTGAACATTGTTTTCAAGCTATGAAAAAGTTTTGCAGCATTCATTAGTTAGCAGCTGTGACGTCTGCCCCAAATGTCCAGTCAGTCGCGCCATAGCTACAGCGTCAACAGGTTCCCATCCACAGCACAAGAAATTGGGCCTTGGCTCAGGGGTTCTGGGGCCCAAGGGTGCCTTGTTTTACCAACAGCTCCGGTGCTGCAGGACAAGGCACTGGGCATTGTTATGCAACAAGCTGGTGAGAATGAATAAGCTTCAGCAAAGTGAATTCAAGTGAAATTGATGGGATGAGAACAACAGCTAGGTTAATCCTAGACAGAGACCCCTTGGGACCTTCCTCTCATGGTCCCTTCTGCGTTTCCTTTTCAGCCTTAAATGTTTGTTTGAAAGTCTACGGGAGATGGAGAAAATGTAGTGCAGAGACTGGGCTCTGTGGGTTCAGGAGCAGAGCAGGTTAATCTCTGCAATCCCAACATGAGGGGCAGGACAAAACATGGTGGCGGTCTCCCCACATTTTCCTTCCTTGCAAACCCCTCAACCGCTAATCTTCTTCTAACTTCCTCCTCTTTTTGTTTCTGCTCTCCTCCCTGTCAGCGTGGCCACCCTCAGGCGCCGAGCCAACAATCCCACTGTCTCTCGGTGGGTGACATCACTCATTGGCACCGGGAAGCAGGCCTGGAATAATTAGGTTTGGATGGTTGAAGTGACTGTCTGTGTGTGTTTATGCGCTTGGTGAGTTTTGGTTGATGCAGGAGGGATTCTGCGTTACTCAACCTAAAACACGTTGACCACGTAGTCAGAACTCCTATGGAGCCCACTGGAGGAATCCATCGAACACAGTTCCTCCAGGTCATATGATTGGAAAGTCTCATTGGAAACTGGGTCAAATAGAAATGCTTTAAGCGTTTACAACAGTTTTTGGTCAGTGTTTAAGAATAAATTTAAGTCTCGTTTCAAAATGTGTAGTTGAGTTTGTTGCAGTGGGTCCCCTGCTTTAATAACTTTCTATAGACTTTACACATGACCAACGCAGCGAAGTCCATTCGTTTACTACGTTTCTTGCTATACACACACAGCCTACTTAGGGAGAAGCCTTTGTTTGACCGATGCGCTTTGTCAATCTCTATTTAGTTGCTTCTTTACAACAAGCTCGGCCCTTTGAATATTAACTGTGTGATCCCTCTAGCCACACAAGGAGCCGCTCAGACCCCCTATCAGTCCATCCCAGCTTCCCTGAACTCTGTGCTAATGCTTTGTGCTCAACATCATGTTGTCATAAAGACTGTGCTGTTTCAGGGATTAAGGGAGAAAATCACTTTATGTTTCCTGAAATGTATTCTTATTATCACGAGAATGCTCTTAAAAATCAATCATAGAGTGCTACGTATAAAATATTAATTTCTTTCTAATTTTTTCCCATTTTGTTAGATTAGAGCTGCAAACTTGAACGTGTTTTGTGCATAACTGGTAAATGGAAAGAAAATTATACACATCTTTAAAAGAAGGTTTCACAAAGAAAAATCTGACAAGTGGGATATGCTGTATTCCTCCCCCTTTTAATGTTGCTCTCCGATGTCCATGTGAGTGTTATTAATGGTAATTGTAAGTACAGCTGGTTTTTCAGTAAATTACTGGACATTCAGCACGGCAAAGAACAAGGGACGTACAAAGCAAATAAGTAATAAAGTTGTGGAAAAGTTTAGAGCAAAGTTGAGGTATGAAACAATACCAAAGGCTTTGAACATTTTATGGAGAACTGCTCAATCCACCATCTGGAAATAGACGATGTATCACATAGCAAAAAGACAAATGACTGTCCATCCGAACAGACAAAGCTGGGAGAGCATAATCAGTGACAAAGCCGAGAGGGTCACAGTGATAATGAGGGAGCTGCGAGGATCCACTGCTTACGTGAGAGGACAATCCTTAGTTGTGCTTGACCATCATAGAAGAGGGGGAAGAAGAAACTTGTCAGGGAAGTTGCTCGAATAAAGAGTTAATACAGGAAAATCTTAGAAGACATCCTGTTTAGTAGATGCAAAATACGTAAGACTAGGCTAAGGGTTCATCTTCCTGCAGGACAAACACGCTAAACATACAACCGGAACTACAACAGGATGGTTTAGATTAAAGCATATTCATGTACATTGTGCCATCTAAAGTCCTGACCTAAATCTCATTTAAATTATGTGGCAGGACTTGAATAGAAATGCAGATGATTTCATATTTCTTCCAGTAAAATACTTCAAAACCCACAAATGATCTTCCTTCCACTTTACAATGCGTTTCTACTTCGTGTGGGTCTATGACCTAAAATCTCAACAAAATTTAAGGCAGTTTGTAGTTACAAAGTGACAGGATGTAAACAAGTCCAAGAGCTAAGAAAACTTTAGAAAGGCACAACACAAAATGTTTAGATCTTAGATGAAAGAAACGGCACAGCTGTAGCTCTGTTCAGTCCGATGAGCGCAGCAGCTGAATTTGTTGAAGACAATGGATGGGTGGGTGAGTACGCCAGGCTGTTTTTGTGGGCCAATAATCCGCTTTATTGAGTCTCAGGAAATCCTAATTGGAGTCGGAAATGGCTCCAGTGGCCAGATGTGCGAAGACTAGTGAGGTCAACCCTTCCCCCCCACGGACAACTGACCACAAGCACCTCAGCCTTTCCTCCTCCCTGCAGAGTTTAATCCCAGCAATACAACAAATTATGCAAAGCCACATCAACACAAACCACATGCATCCTTTCTGTCTATCCCGGGGCCATTTAATGCACCTAAAACATAATATGATGTGCACACACACTCATGAAAGCATCAGCCTGGCTCAGTCTAAGACAACAGAACAAGATACAGACCTGAATAAGGCTTTTTGTCTGCAGCCTTAAATAGTTTTCTGTACAATACAGAATAGGGTACCCCCCAAAAAGTCAGAAACTAACCAATGTGTGTTCACATATGGTTGCTTGTGCACATATCCTGCCTGTCTCTTATTGTCACTACTTATCAGGTCCTCTGAACCAGAGGCAGAGATCTTTGTTGGGTCATTCAGGACAATTGCACATGATCTGAGTGCAGCTGGAAGACCAAGAAAGATCTGAGAAAGCTGGGTTGGATTAGGAATGCCACTCCAGACCTGCTGTCCCCGCAGTCTGGAATAAAATCCAGGTGTGTGTGTGTGTGTGTGTGTGTGTGCGTGTGTGTGTGTGCGTGTGCACACAGCTTTCCTCTTGCACAACTACACACATGAATGTGTTTAGTACCCCCACAGAGCAACAGTCACTCTGACCTATTTCACTCAAGCATGGAAGTGGCCTAGACCCAGGAGGCAAACCAGAGGCAGATCAACACTAAAACCCCTCACTCATAGCATCAATACTTCCACATGGGACAATTTTACTGCCTCTTTCACAAACTATACAGTGAATGGTGCATCTGGAAAAAAAAAAATAATAAATAAATCTATTCCATTGATCTAGCCACATCCGGATTCATTTGCGCGGCGTAAAAACCGATTTCGGCAGAGGTCACTGCAGAAAATCTGATCACTGTGTCAAAACAGAATATGCAAAACACGTTATTTTTTGGTGTATTTTGATTTCTGGGATTGTTTCAGAGTACTGTAAAAACCAGCATATCTCCAGCATGTGCTTAAAGAAGGGGATGTGGGAGCTAATAGCATTCACCTTTAAGCAACTCTTCCAGGACTTCAAAGTGAGATTAAGGAGGGGAGACGATGAAGGGCTAAAGCTGGCCGCCGTGGCTGCAGCAGCCCCACTGATCTAAGAGCTGAGCTACAGGGTAGTTGGCACTGCGGTCTCGTGTTTACGCCTTATGTCTCCATTAGGAAATGAAGTATAGCAGGTTTAGACATCAAAGAAAGGCCGCACATAAGAGAAGAATCTCAGAGCTCTTGTTCCCGTCTTGGATAAATACTTGCAAATGTTACAAATGAGCACCTTCATTCATAAAACGATGAGCCAAGAGAGACACACAAGCACCGATGTTCTCTATTTCGTCCAGCTGGAAGACTGTTTGTGTGTTTCCAGTCCAACCCATTTTATTGAGACCACTGAGGGAAGCCAAGTTAAGTCCCTGCTGTTCATTAATCACTGTTGCAATGTCCTCGCTACATAAATGCTGGCATAATAGGTGTAATTGTGTCAGGTTGTTCAGGCCCTTTGTGGACTATAAAGCTGCTGTCTCTCATCAGAGGCATTTCCTCGTATTCTAAGAGGTGTACCGTACTCTGAGGAGAGAGCGGCTGGACAGAAAGTAAAATTTCCTGAGAGACGTTTATTCTGGCAGGGCGCAAAATAACATACGCCTCGGCTCAAGCACAATAAAAGCCAGATATTTGGGGTCATAACCTGCTAATTACTGCAGGCCCACACGTGATGAAGAGGGTCTGTCAGCGCGGCCTGTGAAAGCGGCTACCTGAGCCGGAGCTGCAGAGAGCTAGGTGGCGTGGGCCAGGAGCGCTCCATCACCTTAGATGAAAGGTCGGTGTCGTGGGTCTGTAACTCATCAACTGGGACGTTTCAGCACCCTAAAGGGACTTCTAGCCTCTTAGCTTTCATGCATATGTCATTCTTGCTTCAGGGAGGAGATGCAGACATCATTTCCCATGTCTGATACCGATCTGCTCCTTCTCTCAGTTTCTCAATAGCATACCCCTCTAGGTACAATCAAGGTCCTCTGTACCAAATACATTTCACCGATTTGATGATAAACCTGAAACAGAGACATATCATGTTGTCTGTACAATTCTTGACATTAGGGATGCTTTACAGTGACTTGCAAAAAAATAATTAAAAAATCATACCTATGGAGGCTTTTTACAACCCTCAGTTTTATTGAGATCTTATTCGATTCAATTCAAATAACTTTATTTATGTAGTATACTATATGAACTCAAAACTCAAAGCAACAGGTGACACAAAAAGGATACAAGATAACACGCATTGCCCTTTATTGCAGGAAACCTGCTATAAACATCTCCACTTCTTAGTCTACACACTAATCTTCTCTGATAAATCTTTCAAGCCTTCAAAAAAAGCTGAAATTTATGTATACATTTACTATAAATACAAATTATGTGACTCCTCCTGACACAGTTTGTCAGAGTAAAAGCTGAACAGAAATGCACAGCACATTTCAGATTTATTGCTGTAAAAATTTCAAACTTCATAATTCATTTTTTTTTTTTTTACTTTTGTTAGCTAAAACTTCATTTAAATTTTGATTTAAAAAAAAATGGTGTCAGCTTGACACAATGTGAAAAAAGGTTTAAGGGTATGAATCTTTTCCCAAGGCAGAAATGATAAGACTATCATTTCCATGTAGTCTTATTTTTGGACTGACACGCGTTGCAAACTACATTAGACTTTAAAACATGGAAATGATTTCTTATTACTATATATAAAAAAAAAGTATATTGTTTTAGAAGTCGTAGCCACAGTACTTGGCTGAATATTACTTAGAAAGTCACGCGTTGCATTATAGATATCCCATACATTCCCGTGGATATCGAGACGCTGAAGACTGACCTTATACCACCTGACAACCGTCAGTCCGCCCATGGGAAAAATGGGAGGATGCGGGAGAAAAGCGCATATGAATGTGGGGGTGCGCGCCTGCGCGCTCGCGATGGAGCAGTGTGGAAGTTTCCCTACAAGTTGAGGAGGACGAGAGATTGCAGCGAGCGGGACGCAATAAGTTTATTTTTTATTTTTTTTATTTTTTTATTTTTAGGAATAAAGGAATTTACAGACAAAGTGAGCGTAAGTGAATGGAGCCGATATCGGTGGTCGTGGGTTTTTATGTCGGCTTTTAGACTCACTTCTGTGGCCATCAGGTAAGTCAAACAAACAACCTGACTTGGCTCTGAAGCAGAAACGAAAATGAGCAAAACAATGTGATTTTTATTTTTACTTAAAACTAAGCTGAGATATTGTTGGGTATCTTACATTGTGCTGGAATAAGCAATATTTCGAGGAATACTACTTTACAACAAATGGCAACGTGTAAAAAGTTTATTTTAAACTATTTTAGACTGTTTTACTCTTTTTCTATCCCCTGCAACGCATTAAGGGAAAAAAAAGCACATGTAAAGTAATACACGAATTTTCTCGCGTGATATTCTTCAGCTATGAGGATGCAGGTCCCATTAAATGGTGTCTAGATACAGATCTCATGAATCGATCATGACTGAGATTACTGGCTGTGGCTTTTGCAGCGTGCTCATGCGGATCTCCATGAAACAGATTGGCCATCAGATTGGCCTGCAGTTTTCCGAAAGCTATGACTCATGGCAGATATCTCAAGAGATGAAGAGATTGTATGTCAAACGCCGAGACAAAAGATGCATAATTAATCCGATTTTTACTGGAAGCACACACACACACACACACACAAAAACGTGTCACTGTTCCAGTCTAGAACTTGGATGTGCGAGAGTGTGTATGTCTTTCAGATGTTTGTAAGAAAAGTGTTGCTCTGTGGTGGTGCTGCTGACCCTTCATTTGTTTGTTTGATTAGCTTTGCATCTTTGCTTGCCTTTGGTGTTTCGTTGTTTTATAATTAGAAAGGAAGATCTGTGTGCGTGTGTGTGCACATGCAATGAGGTGAATCTGAACAGGATGAGACAAGCTGTTCAAACAACCCACATATGGGAAGAGCTCATCTTGCCTTCCTTGTACTTTCTTGTAAAAATACTTTGATATTTCCAGTGAAAGTTGAGTCACCGGCTGGATTTTTAGACCAGGGGAGTCTTTTGCACGAGAAGCAGGTTGAAAAAATAATAATAAATGAACCCACATTTCATGCAAGTCGTCAGCATTTCAGCTGGTCTTGATTTCTTGATTTATAATTCCAGTTTTGAATCTGTTTTTGTGTCCTAGACTTTATGGATTGAACTTGGACCGAGAGCAAAACGACTTTCTCTTGAGCAAGGCTGCAAAGCCTGCTCACCTGTGGTAACCCCGTCCTCTAACTACCAGACAGCCTCTATGCACATCAACCTGACTGTGGCCGTCAAGGAATCTCATGCCCTTCATGGAACTAAGCCCACTGCCGATGCCGTGGTAGCGACAGCCATGGAGTCACGTCAGGTGCTGGCTGCCCCTCAAGGACCACCTCCTCCTCCTCCTCCTCCTCCTCCACCACCTCTTCCCCCACCACCGTCTGCATCCTCCTCACCTTTTAGCCGGGCAGATACTGTACGTCAGAGTCGGCTGAGGAAGCTGAACTGGGAGCGTATCCCCAAAGAGAAGGTGGAAGGCAGGAAGAGCGTGTGGAGTGGCGCGGCCCCCGACGAGGACGAGTTTCCGATTGACCTCCATTCTCTGGACGAGTTGTTTGGGCAGAAGGACAGCACCCCAAGGGACAGAACCGTGACGCTGAGGCGACGTTCGGCGCTGCTGCGGTGCAGATCCCCACAGGATAGCCTGGGAGAGGTCAGACCGTTTAAATGGCAACAGACCTTTTGGCAATTTTTGCTTGGTGTTCTTGGTCTTAAGTGGGTATATGTGTGTTCTATGCTTCTTTACAGATTTTCCTACTGGATTCCAAGCGCAGCATGAACATAGGAATATTTCTGCGGCAATTCAAAATGTAAGATTCGTAACTCCTTTATAGATTTGAAGTTTATAACTGATCAAAGCTGAAGATTTACTGCTGCTTTCTTTCTGTCACTGGAACTTTATCAGTGGTGCATGACAGTTGTGTTCATGGGGTTGATAGCAAACATACACCTGATATAGTGAGATTTATTGCATCCGTCTCAGCAACAAGGTTTTGTTAAAATTTGCTTCTTCTGCTTCACCATAAAAAATCAATGTAGCTATGATTTCTTAATAACTTAATGAACATTTTATGCTGCAATCAAACAGGCGTTGCTGTAACTATACTACAGGCACAGACGCTGTTTCTTAAATTATAATCTTAATTGCAGTCCAGAAAGTTCTGTGGGAACTTCTATACAGTAATAGTATTAATGCATCTGATATATTATGCAGGTTTTGACTTACTGATCATTGGAACTGGACTTTAAGTTGAGGAAAATGTTTTTGCAGTACTACAAATGTTTTTTTTTTTTTTCTTTTTTGTCAGACTTAAATGTTTCAGCTCATAATATCTATTTTAATATGATAGGCAACCAGAATAAACGTAAAATGAAATTTTGAAATACGTGTTTATTAAAAACTGAAAGAAGCCTAAACCAACTTGCACCAGTGTGAAAAAATAATTCATAAACTTGTTCCACCTTTGGCGGTAACGACGGCTACCAAGTGTTTGTGGTTGCGGTCAGTGAGCCTTATGCAATGCTGGGAAGAAATTTTGGGCCACTTTTCTTTGCAGAATTGTGTTATTTGAACAGTTTGCAAGCCTGTTTACAATCATGTTGCAGCATCTCAACTGGGTTTAAGTCTGGATTTTGACTAGGCCATTCCAAATCCTGTCTTTTGGATGCTTTTTTTATTTTTTTATTTTTTATTTTTGTGCCACTCGGCAGTGGAACCGTTGTGTACTTTGGATCAGTGTACTGTGACATAATCCCGCTGCACTCAAGCTTAAGATCACCAACTTGTCTCTGGATATCAAGAAGTTGTCCAGGTTTTCAGGCACCAAAGAACCATCAGACTACTTGACTGCTAATCTTTGTCTGACTTAGACATTTGTTTGACCTGGTATATTTCAATATGTGCACAGAAGAAGCTAATGCAGAAAAAGTATTTTGTGAACCTTACGTATGCTTACACAAGCATACGTAAAGAAAGTGCCTTGCATCTTAGCTTTTACACTAAGGCTGTCCCCCCTGCATTTGACCAAATTAACCTAAACTAAAAGTGGGTTCAGAAAAAGAGGGAACACCAATGTTTCCAAATGGAGCCAAGGGATTAGTACTTGACTTGAACTGCGGAAAGCAGCCATATGTCAGGCGTTAACGGGTGTTAGAGGTGTAAAACCCCATCAGTGAAGGGGATGTCTGGTGTATTGCCAGGGATTGAGCACCCTAAGCAGCTGGAGTTTTAAGGAGGCCTATGAGTAAGTAGCTCTTTAAGAGACCGAGGTGACACCTGCTGATGCCCGTAAAGAATGGCTCATCTCAAATCTGCCCTCCCGCCCCCCTGCTGACTGAGAATCCACCAGTGGGTTGTCTTCATCAGCTATCCCCTAAAACCTTCTTTGTGTGGTTTAGAGCTGCACCTATTATGATGGAAGGAGTTGTTTCATAACCATTTAGGTGAGCTTAAATACACTAACCTCTAGGGCTCCCTGAACTATTGTGTTGACAATTATGCAATGCTTGCTCACAGAGTCATGGAAAGTGCCAAGTTTCAATGCTGCCATGCCACCATGAGATTCTCAACTGGGGATGCTTTCTTTTCTAAACTAGATTTGTTGGGACTTGCATGAAAAAGCCCTATTTTGTGAAAAGACTCAAGTATTTGTCTTGTTTGGCGCCTGTCACAAAGAGTGACACAGTAAAAGTTTTGTTAGCCCAATTGCAGTTTAAACAAAATCTGGTTTGGTGTTTTCTTTGTCTTATAGAGACTTAAATATCATTTAGTTTTTGGGTTTTATGTGCGTCATTGCATTCTGGGTTTTGTTTCCAGCAGATTAGCAATTCAGAAAGAACGTTCCTCCACAGAAATTGATTCTTTGACAGTTCTAGATGAGGATAAGATGAACTGGTTGATGAGAATTACTCTCTGTAGCGTGATCATTGGTGGGGGGGATGTAGCAGGACGGGGAAAATAATGAAAAATTACTGGAATAGTAAATCCTGGTCTCGATCCGAGAAAGTAAGGCAGAGGTTAAACGGCTGTCTCAGTTTCAGTCCCTCCTCATGACACACCAAAGTCCTCGGTTGTCTCCTGAGCATGTCTGCCTTTTGTTTGTCTTCTAGGCACTCTCTTTTATTATTGCTGCGTCAGACTTTTCGTCATATGCAGCACACGTCCAGTTTTCTGTTTGTCTTAAGCTGGCAATGCGAAATGAGCTGGTGCATTTCTTTTCACAGGCCGGCTAAGGAGATCATTGAAGATATCAGGCACGGTGTTGGAGATCGTTACGGAGCAGAGAAGCTCGCAGAGCTCTCCAAGCTGCTTCCTGACAGCGAGGAGGTAAAGGGTTTAATCTAGCGTGCAAATACAACGACTGACAGTCTGCTTCCTCTTCACCGTCCCCCACCCTGCTCCCCTTCACTCATCTGGCTTTAGTTAGGATGATCAAAAGTTTGCCATTACACCAGTTTGTATGATGTGGTCTGTTTCCAGACGAGGATCCTGCTGAAATGTATTGGACCTGAATCTTAACAAGCATATATCTTTTTTCTTTCTTTCTTTCAGGAATGTCGCCTTAGGAGGTTCTGTGGAGAACAGAGCTGTCTCGGAGAGCCTGATCTTTTCATGTTGCTTTTAGTGGAAGTTCCCAGGTACACCCCCCCCAACAAAACACACAGATGTACAGCCATCCCAAAACATTTTTGTTGCTTTTTCACTCTGCCCCAGCCTTCTTTACTCAACCCTGTCATGTTTGTTGAACAGAAGAATGATCTCGAGTGCCTTTTTGTCTCATCAGTCAACCCTTCTTGCTGATTGATCCGTCTTACTCGTCTTTCTTTCACCAGTTTTCGGCTCCGTCTGGATGCCATGATCCTACAACAAGAGTTCGACCCCGCTCTGACCTCTCTGTGTGTGGCAGCCAGATGTCTGAGGGAGGCGGCAAGAGGTAAAGTAACAGCAGGGAGTTGTGTACTCCACCACCATTAAGACTTGGGACTGTATAGGCCTGCTAAAATTCTTGTGTTTAGGCTTGAGTGGTTGTCAGGCGCCACAGTGGAAGTGAGATAAGCTATTTAGCATTCAGGCTAACTAGAAATCTGCATGCACTGCTATTTTTGGGGGGCATAAAAGTTGCTGACATGTTTCATGGCCTTGATGTCAGCTGGATACACATTAATTGTCATTGCTTAAGCCCTGAGGCACAATATTGATTTTATTTACACTCCTAGAACTGCTGAGCTGTCCCGAATTGCACTCCATCCTCCGTCTGGTGCTGAAAGCGGGGAACTACATGAATGCTGTGAGTAGCCAGCCAGTCAGTCGTTGAGTTATTGAATGGTTCTGAAAATGCGAGATCAGCTATTTTCGGCTTGTGCTTCAGCTGTTGATTGATTGCGGTTTGCATTCGAGGTTTACATCCGTTGCTTAAAGTTGTCTGCGTTTCTTTTCAGGGTGGATATTCGGGGAATGCGGCTGGTTTTCGAATTTCATCACTTCTCAAATTGGCAGACACCAAAGCCAACAAGCCAGGGATGAATTTGCTGCATTTCGTTGCTATGGTAATGTTCTGAATTGTATGATAAAGTTGGGAGGGGAGATGCTTGTTTCACCAGTAGGTAGAGTTGGTAGCACTGTTGCCTGAAAACAGCAATTTGAATACAGACCAGGGTGCTTCAGGGAGGAGTTTGCATGTTCTCCCAACATATGTGGAGGTTTCCTCCCAGTAAAAAGCGACATTCAAGCTTACAAAAGCACGTGCTGGTGTGCTGACCAGTCTAAGTTGCACTTACTTGTGAGCGCATTTGTACATGGTTGCCTGTCCTGTATGACTTAGTGTTGACAGTAGCTCAGTGCTGGACTAATAGCCTGTCAAAGGTGCACCTGGACAGGGTGTACATCTTCCCGGATTACCATGGGGTCTTTGTCTGTCATCATCTTGTTTTTTGTTTTGTTTTTTGTTTTAATATAGTCATAAGAGTACAATGGCACATAATACCTGCTTTGATAGTCACTGACTGCTTTAACTTGAATTTGTAAACACAGTTTGCAACTTTGTTTATAAACATCCTTTGGTCTTTTAATGTATCCAGCTGGTGTTTATAGATCTTCCTGAAACACATGTGTACAATTCCTGCGAAAATGCAGGTCAGAGGTCAGCGATAGTGGTCATTACTCAAACCTGTTGACATTAGCTGTTGTTTGAATTGGCTTTTATAAATTAGGCTCGTTCAGTTTGGGAGGGTGGATTTACTGGAAGAAACATTTTTCAGTGACATGATGTGAATTTTGAATCCCAACCTCAGGACTTTTGCTCCATTCTAAAAAATAAAATAAAATAAAAAAATGTTTCCATAGGTTTGTTGAGGGCCAGTTTCTATCTGACTGTCGTTTGTTGAAAATCACAATGAAACAGTCGAGACTAACAACTTGTCATCATTTGTACTCTACATGCTTGAAAAATTGATGCCTCCTGCAGGTCATTGGGCCTACACTTTTCACTTTTTCACATTTGAAAAACTAAATATAATAAAAAGGTTGAAGAGCTCTTGTAAGAAGAAATTATTTCAGGCAGCAAAGTACAAAACAATGCCAAATTGTTCTCTTGAAACCAAAAGCTCCACAGAGTGCATTCATTGTCATCTTTTTTGCAACTTGCGTATTGTATCCTTTCAGACAATGGAGAAGATAATCAATTGTTTTCGTCTCCACAGGAAGCTGTGAAAAAAGACCAGAGTTTACTTTCTTTTCCCAGCCAACTAGGCCACGTTGGCTCTGCCTCCAGGTCAGTCTCTTCCCAAACCTTGGATTCTGTTGAATCCTGGATTCTGCGATGATTAGTTCTGAGGGAACATAACAAAGGCCACTCAGAAACAACAATATATCCTTGTAGTCTGCTAACACATTGCAATCCACTGCATTCTTTAATCACTCCCTCGCTCTGCAGCTGCAGTTAGTTGCTAGAGTGAAAGTGGGTTAAGACAAATCTGCTACTCTGAGCCAACATCTGAGCTAATGAGCTTTTCAGAACCGTGTATTTATCTAATGAAGGTTTGAAGCCATGTCTGCATTTCCACTTTGGATTTTGCACACACATTTTTTTTTACTCAGTTTTATCTCTTTTATTTCCATTTTAGACATGCAGTCTTTTTTTTTTCTTTTTTTTTAGACATACAAGAGTTACAACAGTGCTTATTGTTTATCTCTGCAGGTTGTGTGAAGAAGCTGTGCTAGATGACCTGGCAAAGTTAAAAAGCAGAGTGGCTGAACTGAAGACAAATGTAGAGAATGAGACAGAGATTAAGCAACAGACACAATCCTTTCTGGAGGTATACGTCACTGGTTTGACATCTGGTTTGAAATGAAGATCAATACGAATGACAATCTGTGTCTGAAAATGTGTGTCGTCTGTGTTCAGAGGGCTGACGAGCGACTGAAAGAGGCCGATGACGAGGTAGAGGGTATGAGGATGTCGAGTCAAGCATTGATGGAGTTTTTCTGTGAAGATGACAGCACTTTCAAGCTAGAGGAGGCGTGCAAGGTTTTCCATTTGTTTTGCCATCGGTTCCAAAGAGCCGTTCAGGTGAGATGCCTTGGAAGGTCACAAAAAAACCTAACTGCTCCGTTGATCACCTTATGATGACCGATATTCATTTTTCTTCCATTTCTAAACAGGAAAATGAGGAACGGGACCTCAAGGAGCAGAAACGTCTAGAACGTCAACGAGAGATTGTGGAGAAGCGTCGGTCTCTTGCCGTTTGTACAGGGCTGGACCTTGGGCTGAGTCTTGCCAGAGAGCCTCACTGTCAAGAAAACCAGGATGAACTGGAGAGACTTTTAGAGAAGAACCTGAACTACACCTGGAATCGCCGTAGTCTTAGAACCGCTGATTCTCGTAGATTCATGCACCACATGCAAAATGACACCCATTTCAGCAGTTCGTCTATTCTCAAGAGCTTTCCGGTCTTGGGCAGTAGTCCGACATCCACTGGTTATCACTCAAACAGTTCCTCGGACCACGAAACCAGTGCTATACTTTGCAGTTCACCAGAGACCGATGGCGGATGTTCCCCCTTTGACCAAGAGTCTGTTCTGGAAAGAGGGATCAGAACGTCGAAACAGAGAATGGAAGCAGTAAAAGACTCCCATGTTGCAGTATTT
The DNA here is from genome assembly GCF_000485575.1 of Poecilia formosa. Classification (NCBI taxonomy): domain Eukaryota; kingdom Metazoa; phylum Chordata; class Actinopteri; order Cyprinodontiformes; family Poeciliidae; genus Poecilia; species Poecilia formosa. The sequence goes on along the minus strand of NW_006799965.1, from coordinate 3,147,722 downwards.
AGTTCTTCTCAACATGGAAAAAGCTTCACTATGAAACAGTATGGGCCTGAGAGCATTACTTACTCTCCACATGACCAACTGAAAACAACAGGACACAAAGAAAAGGCAGACTTTTCTCCTGAAAACATGACTTTGAACAGTTCTAGCATAGAGTCTGTTGCTGTAAGTACCAATACATCAGCCCAACGTGTGAAAAGCCAGACCTCTGCTTACAGACGTAGGCCGTCCAATAGTAATTGTTCCACTCAGAGTAAATCTGGAAGCTCTTCAGTTCATGAGTCCAATAACGGCTGTGGAACACTTTCTGACAGAAATACAAAGACTGGGACCAAATTACAATCATCCGCAGAGGAAGTATCATTCCAGCCACAGACAAAGTACAGTCCAACAGTTAAAATAAGTGCCACAACATCTGTACCCGATGCAAGTTTAACTGAAGGGGTTTTAACCGCAGTGAAGGAGGACTGGATGCCCTCCAGTCTGCCAGAGTTTGGTCATTCACAGCCAGAGGAGGCCTCTGATTTGCCAACTGCAGATAAAGAGACTGCCAGGTCATTCCCACGTGTCGGTGAAACACTGGAGTGCCATACTCTGGTTAAAGGTCTGCGGTCATATGAGACACTAACTCCCCCAACCTCTCCACTTCCACGACCTTCACCAAGTCTTTGCTCAAAGTGGAGGAAGGAGAGGGATGTCAACTTGCACGTGGGGATTGCTCCAGTGTCTATTGCATCAAAAGAAGATGCTAGAACTGTGAAGACCCTGATGCGTAGTGGTATTGGGACAAAGAGGGGGTTTGTGTCAAGGACACTCCCTTCCAACAGCTCAGGTTTACCCCGAGTGCACTCCAAAACCGAGCCTTCCAACGGAGCTCCAGCACCCGCTAACCTACCGCTTCCTGCACGTCCGTCCATTCCCCGCAGCGCTTCAGTCCGCTCGTCATCTTCTGTTCGACCAACTACAGCTCAGGCGGAAGCGAAGCGAAGTACAAGCACACAGGAGAGAATCACAAACGAGTCACAGATTACGGAGAAGTCCGCTTTGACTCGGAGGTCTTCAGACAGAACTCCACAAGAGAAGGTCTGTGGCAGCACTCAGTCTACCTTTATCAGAGGAGCTCCCACCCGTGTGTCCAAACGTGTTGCTCCGAACTCTGAGTGTCAACTGCCATCGCAGTCGCGGACGGCTAGCAGCCCGTCCTCGGCCACTGCCAAGAACATACGCACAGCTGTCATTTCAGCTGCCTGCAGTAAATCAGCCAAGACAACAACCTGTGCCGCCAACTCACCTGCTAACCCTAAAACTCCAGCTGCTTCCCGGATACCTGGTCTCAAAATGCCCCGGGCTGCTACAGCTCAGCCCTTGTGGAGATGATGTGAAATTTTCCATGTCTGTATGAATTTCTAGGTATTTTTCAGTTCTAACTAAACATTGAGTTGATTTGAATTAATCTTAAGTAAAATCTTTTGTCTGAGTGTCTGGTTTATATGTTTGATTTTCCACCGAGAGCTTTTGAAATACTTTATATCTTGTCTTTTACACATTAGCAGGGTAGTGCATTTTCTACAATCTACCTCTTTTGACACCTGTTTATGTCCTTTGCAGGCAATAGGACAGCAATAGAAGACCTCTTCCAGTAGAACAGCCTTAACACTTAGAGGAACATTTCACTTTAGGATGTTGTTTTAATTGATATTCTGGGGTAGAAAAGCAGTTTTCAAGAAAGTAATCCAAATGTTATGCACACTGTGGCCTATGCCTGAGTAATCAGTGTTTTGAACTTGAACCTGGTACTATATTGAACAGTTAATTTTGTTGCCAACTGGCCTCAAGAAAAAGCTGCACTTTACAAAACTGAAAAGAGGCCTAAAGAGATGGTTACTGTATTTTTATTTTATATAAAAATCTATAACTTTATTGAGTATAATTATTCACTCTGAGATATGTATTTGTAAAAAAATAAAAAGTCAAAGAAATAATAAAGACATTGTTGTGAAATGAAGTGTCTTCAGTTTTTGAAAGACTCTTGTATAATATGCGCAGTGTTTTTTCCACATTTTGTCCCAATACAACCAGATTTATCAATGTATTTAACAAATGGAGTTATAGAGGCTTAGCCTCGCTGGACTCCAAATGTTGTAGAACCTCTTTTGGGTGCAATCAAACATGTTTTTGGATAACGTTTTTGCGTCTCCTAACAGATTGTCTTCCAGTAATGTCTTGAGCATAGTGCCCTCCGTCTTTCAATGTTTGTGACTTTGTTGCATTCTGAGAAAAAGATATTTCCGCTGTGTTTTCTCAGTGATCGAGGTGTGTTCAAGTTGATGTCCAGTGTTAGTTTTCCCCACAAATATGATAATTTTAATTAAGTCCAAAAGTTCAAGTTTGGTTTCATCTGATTGGAGCACCTTTTCCATATGTCTTCTCCATCCTCTTTATTCTTCATGACGATTTGCAAACTTGACTTCTTATGGTTTCCTTATAAAGTCCTGATCACATATTTTTTGGTTGAAAAATGGCAAAATATGAAAAAGTTTAATTCTATGTCGAGGCCTCATTATGTTTGTGCTTGCATTGAAAACTTTTACTCTCCATTCATCCACAATTACAACCCCTCTTGTGACCTTCATTTCCCCCCCGTCCCCTCCGTCTTGTTTAAAACTGCCTCTTGCTGCATCTCTTGACACAGTCACCCCCGATTCTTTTAGTGACTGTTGCCATGGAAATGCTATAGTTGTCTTGTGGAATCTCCTGGCAGAATTGGAGGGTTGTGCGAGGCCTGGGGTGGAGGGTGACTGTGGGCATAGGGTCCCAGTGGGAATTCTCTTTTTATAGCCTGCAGTGACGCCAAAACTTCTTGGGAAAGGCAATAAACCGGTGCCTCTTTGTGATCTGGAGTCTGCACTTGTTGGTCAGCAGTTGGCCTTTTAACCTGCTGCGGTGCTTTGAGATGACATCATCACCAGCATTTCCAGGACAAAACACCTAAAACAGAAAACAGATCCCTTTATAGAGTTAGTTAGTTCTGCTTCAATGTGACAGGTGAAAGAGATTATGTCAAAATAGGGCTGATGAAGTGATGTTAAGGTTTTCAGACTGGGTTTGACGGGATGAACTCCACCACACAGGGAACAAGTTTTTTCAAAGGCCTCCTTTGTTTGTGTGGTCTAAAGCAGGCTGTAACACAGTGCCTTCATTGACAAGAATAGATTGCTCAAGACAATAAGTGCAATAATACCATGTATAACCTTTAAAGTTTGTCTTGAAATATTCGCAAAGCTAGTTACATGACTTTATTTGACCTCTTTAAGGGACTAGCATGCATGTGAAATGAAATTGTGTGAAATAAGCAAGGGAAAAAGTCAATGGTTCTAATCGCATACCAGACACATTTTCATAATCATGAATTTTGAGAAAACTCAATTTTAATGTAGTACATTCCAAAGTAAGCTGATGCTGTAATCTGAACTATTATATTGTGGTTGTGTTTTAATATTTTTGGGATGTTATCCTGCTGAGAGATGAACCTTCATTCCATTTCAATACTTTTGCAGCCTTTAACAAGTTGTCTTCCAATATTGCCATGTATTTAACTCAATCCAGCTTACCATCAACTCTGAGCACTAATATTCTCTAACAAACTTCTGAAACCATCATAAAATAAACTGCATTTATACTGAGATAATTTCACTTTCAGTTTTTAATTTGTAAAAGAACGTTAAAAGGCACATATAATGCTCCTTTTGCAATTAAGCAATCATTTGTGCTAGTAGCTATATCATGTAAAATCTTAATGAAATAGACTAAAGTTTGTCGATGTAATTTGACCAAATTTAACCCACAAAATACAAACAAGCATAAAAGAGTAGTTTTAACGTTTGTAAATAAAGTTGTTCTATATTATTTTACTCACTGATAAATTATATTTTCTTACATAAATAAAAAAAAACAATATTCTGAATATGTGCAGGAAACTGAAGTTTCAGATTTATATGTTTCATATTTTAAGCATTTCTATGGATTTCACAATCCCTAAAGCTTGGATAAAACAAGTTTGAAAATCGATCAAATAAATAAATAAAAATAAATAAATAAATAAAAAAAAAAGACTAACGTCGCCATCTGGAGGAAGAAAACGGCTATCACGAAAGTGAAACTACATTTACCAGCCTACGCTACCTACGTCGATTTTACGTAATGGGCAACTCCCCGGATGCGGCTGTGATTGACTATACCAGGCAAGAAAAGATCGAAAGCTAAGTGGCGGTAAGTCACAAACTTATCCATATTTCACTTTTCACAGCAAATGATTACGTTTGAGGTACAGATTAGAATAAAATATATTTTTGGGTAACTGTTAGACAAGTAAGTTCGCAGAAATCAGCCTTTTATAAAGTGTTTTGAAATTAATGCTGAGCTTGTTTGCTAATTAGCTAGTCCGTTAGCAACAAACGAGCTAGTTCCTTAGCTTGATTCTAGTCACAGGGGGAACGCCTAGTGTTGTAAATGAAAATATTAAGAAGTAGACAAAGGTGCGTGTAGCTGCCGGTTCCTTTATTACCGACTGATTAAGTACAGTTTTCTCGACTGCATTAGATATTAAACAACTAGAAATAAGGCACATCTGTCTGGTTAGCGGTAATTAAAGCTACGCCAAAAAGCTAACGGTAGCTGCAGTTAGCTCAGCTGCTAAGCTCTGTGTAAAACTACTTATTTCTGGGATGTATTGTCACAAGTTTTCAAACTGGTAAATTTGTCGTTTTGTTCCTCCTTTGACACCGTAAGATCATCATGTTTTGACGAAGACATTTATCAACATTGCAGCTTTTTAGTGTTATTTGTAAATGTTTAGGTGTTTATTTTCTTTTCTTTTGCTAGGTGCTGCAGCCCCAGTGGTCGTTGGCAGGATGCAGACCATTAAATGTGTGGTGGTGGGTGATGGGGCAGTGGGTAAAACGTGCCTACTTATCTCTTATACCACCAATGCCTTCCCAGAAGAATACATTCCCACGGTGTTTGACAATTACAGCGCTCAGATGAGTGTGGATGGCCGCAATGTCAGCCTCAACCTGTGGGACACGGCGGGCCAGGAGGAGTACGATCGTCTGCGCACTCTCTCCTATCCGCAGACCAACGTTTTTATAATCTGCTTCTCCATCGGCAGCCCTTCCTCCCACGCAAACGTCAGGCACAAGTGGCATCCGGAAGTGTCCCACCACTGCCCCAACGTTCCCATCTTGCTGGTGGGCACCAAGAAAGACCTAAGAGGCGACAACGAAACTGTGAAGAAGCTAAAGGAGCAGGGTCTGGCCCCTACCACCAACCAGCAGGGCAACGCGTTGGCCAAGCAGATCGGAGCGGTCAAGTACATGGAGTGCTCCGCGCTGCAGCAAGATAATGTCAAGGAGGTGTTTGCGGAAGCCGTGAGGGCGGTTTTGTACCCAGTCACGAAGAAGAATCACAAAAAGTGCCTTCTGTTGTAATGAATGGTTCCCAGATTTGGACTACGGAGAGGGATGATGGAGATCCACGGATGCAAAAGAGAGGCTGTAGAACAAAGGATGCCATCTAGTTGCTTCCAACCCACCTCTGTCAATTTTCCTTACTCATCTCCTGGAGGACCTCACCGAGTTGCCTGCATCCCCAAAGTGACTGTTTCAAAATGAAGGCAACAGACCGTATAATTTTAACTTTTTATTTACACCTTTTAATTTTTACACCTTCTAGATTCATAGATTCTGTGTTTAAAAAAGAAAAAAATGATTATCATGGTTGCCTCAAGCCAAAACTTCCTAATCAACCAACCATTCCCTGTTTGACTGGAGGAAGCAGATTTGTGTTTGTTCAGGTGGAGAACTAGTGACTACCTCATATTCTCACCTAAGTTGCATCTCATTGAGTCTCAAGCACAGTTGCCATCAAGATCCTTTGAGTTGCCAATTGATGTATAATGAACTGCCAAGTTTGAGGTCAACAACCTGATCTTGAATCTTGAAGTGTTTTTAATTTCAGTTGGCTTGAATCCAGACAAGGTGTTATGACTCCTGGACAAATGCCGTCGCCTCTTAGCCAAATGCACATATTAATGGTTCAAATCCCAGCAGTTCCTCTTCGGCTCATTCTAGTATGTCGGAGTTGTCTAGCAAGTTGCACTTCCCGCCTCTTGCTGTGCCCTCTTGCTTCCCTGCGAGTCGGAGCTAATGGCTCTTTGCAGATAAGCTGGACCCATTAAGAGCTGCCCGCTTTCCTAATAGAGGAGCGAATGTCGTAATTTTACCAAACGATTACATTCTGGTGCAGGATTCCTCTAGTCAACGTAGTCAGGAAGCCAGACTGCAGTTTAGCTTTCTTCTGTCTTACATCTGAATTTCTCAGGCTTACTTTGAGTGCCATTAGAAACATACTTAAGAGTTCCTCTTTCGTGAGGTGAGGTTCAGGAGAGTGTATTAGTTGTGAATTTACTCTGTAAATGATTTTTTTTTTTCTTAATCCTGAAATGTTTTTAACTTACATGTGCAGTTATTGCCAAAGTTGAATATATTTTTTCTTGTAATAGCTCATGTTTATTTGATCAGTAAATTGTCTGTGCGCTATTTTTTTTTTAATCACATATGATAAACTAGAGCACCATAATGCTTCCCTTTTCAACCACGATTGTCTAGGGTCAACGGAGAACGACCACTGTGTAATCCACTCATTGCAACATGTAATGCCATAATAAGTCTCACTGGTTCACGTCAGGCGATATTCATGTTATCCTGTATTTTATGGTTTAACTTTTAACTTAAATTGTAGCTTTGTAACCCCACTGTACAATGTTGATCGGGTGCCTTATCTCAACCAAAGACCATTAAATCTTTGTCTAGCCCCAAAGGCTCGCATTTTACTGCTAAAAGTACTACCAGAAACGTTTTGGCACAAACCCAAAAATCTCAGATTTATTTTTGTAAGCATATTTGTGCCTCAGTTCCTTCCAGTAATGACTTTCCTTGCAGCATTGCATTTTTTTTTTTTGTTTGGTAAGACAGGTGCTAAGCTGTCTTCATGCACAGCAAGACTTGTGTGCATTTGTGAAACGGGGTTCTCAACTCTTAACAGATTGTGGTTTACATCCTTGCCTCGCATGGTGCAGTGAGGGCAAAGCGCAAGTGCAACTTGCGCTCGTAGTTAACGAGAGCTGCGTCTGTGTTGCTGCATCACAGTAGAATATTTTTATATATTTTTCTAAAGTATTGTTTTATAGCTCTTTGTGCTTACAGCTAGCAGCAATAATAGCAACCCTTATGCTTATTTTTATTTACACTGCCATCTGGGGTATTCAATACTTTACTAGATTGTGGCTTGTGCAGAGTCTAGAATAAATGAAGAGCAATAAAAAGCATGAGGTTTTGTGCGACAACATTGATGCGTTTTTAGATCTACTAAAAGATGCATGAAATTTCCCATAAGCGTCTGACAAGGGCTGTGTGTGTGTGCACAATATTTTAAACTGCTATCTGTGGAAAACCTTTTGTTTTTGTTTTTCTTTAATCATGTCCCCAATTTACTCGGATAGTGCTGTTAAAGTGGAACATACACCTGTGGGCTGTCTGTATCTGTGTCCTGGAGCAATATGCTGCCGTGTGCGTGGTACTACGCTTTTACACTGGGAACTTGATTTGTAGAGATCTGTAATTGTTTTATAAATAACAAAAACATATTTGTATAAATGAACTAACAGTGAGATGATTTTAAATTATGCCTAATAAAATGGTGCCTAAAACCAGCACAGCTTTCTTTGTTTCCGAATCCTCCTTCCTCTCTCTGTTCCTTCCCTATTGTCAAGAACAGCTAACTTTCCTCTGACTGATAGCAGTGAGGAAATAATAGAGTAGGCTACTCCTGCTGAGGCGCAGAGCAAGGCTTAGTCACAATGACGCACAGCTATCCATATTTTTAGCTCTTTAAACCACATTATGTTCCTATAGCGCGCATACATGTTCATGTTATATTTGCGGTTTCAGTTACCACATCTGAACATAAGATGGAAACAGTCTCGGGCTAAAGTTAAGATAATACTGAGTAAATTTTTTTTTTTTGTGTGTGATTTTTATGCACATTTTAAAGCAAATTTTTATCTACTATACACATTCACTCATATAGAGAAAAAAAAATCAGGGGCCTTAAAGAGTCCGCCTGTCGCAGCTTACATGGAAATGTTTCTTTGACCTTTTTGGGGGTGGCGGCTCTGACAGATGACAGATGTGTTGAACTCAGTCAAGGACTCATTACAACATCACCGTCGCGATATTCAGAACGCATTTCCTCTTGCGGTCTGTCTCTGAAAGCTGCAAAGCGAAGGCAGCGCTGACAGCATGTTCACGGCTTGTAAAATGTGTCGTCTTGTTTTAGTGGGAAATCCATCGTTTAGAGAAGTCGGTAAAGTACGAATTGTGGAAACGTCTACTGCTTTACCGAGCAGCATCATAGCTGCAGTTCCCATTGAAACACCTGAAACAGTTCCACCTTTTAGCCACAGACATTAAAGTGTTTCATTGGGATTTTATGGAGTAGATTAACACACGTAACACTTAATTATGAAGACGAGAGAGCAACATTTTCAAAAATCTTTCATGAGTAAAAACTGAAAAGTGTGGTGTGCCTGTACAATCAGCCCCCCTTACATTAAACTCCTAAATACCATTCCAACAGTAAAACTGGGTGGCAGCAGTGTCATGTTGTGGGGATGTTCTTCTTCGGCAGGGATAAAGTTGATGTGAAGATGAACTGAGCTTAAAATGGAAATCCTGAAAGCAAACATGTCACAGGCTAGGGCCAGAGCTATGACAGAATGGTTCAGATTGGGGCAGAGGTTCAACTCCCAGCAGGGTCATAACTACAAACACAATAGATCAAAGTATATTGGTGTGTTAGAGTGGCTGGCCAAATTTCAAACCTAAATCCAACTGAGAACCTGTGGCAAGATGGGGGGAAAAGAACCAAAAAAAACATCTATTCACAGACACTCTCCATTCAGGAGTTCTGTTTTGTATTGGTTAGTCGCGTCAAAGTCCAATACATTATGTTGAGGTTTATGTTCTTCAAAATGGTAAAAAATTAAAAGAACTGACACTCAGTGCAATAAACAATGGTAGACAGATTACAATATTTCATTTTTAGGCGGCGTCAAAGGTTTTCCGCTTGAAAGCTTCCATGCAAATATTTGTTCAAAAAAAAAACCACACACACACACAAAACAAAACAACTTTCTCTGCTGTGTGAAGTTGTCAAACAAGTTACGCTTCATACTCGTTGTACGTGAGTCCCAGTGGAATAATTTTTCTGGCATTAAAAAGATCAGCAGTTCTCGTTCATTTCCACCTGTCACGTCAGCAGGACTTAAAGACCAAACCTTGACGTTCCGCTACATCTGCTAAATAAGAAAGCAATACTAACATGAATGGAACACAACATAACATCCCCTTCCCCATACAGGATGAGACTTATGCTAGTTCCCTTCCTTACTCAGCTAACCGCACCGCTGTCATATGAGCTACAGAAACTTGAAACCACAAAGAACAGAAACGCAGCTTTGAGAGAGCTAAACTCAGACTAGCCGTCTGAGTACAAGTGGATTAACACAACACTGACAGTCAAACCGGAGCCAGCTGCTGGAGAGTTGTGTGCGCTTACTATCTGTTGTTCTGCCCACTGAATGTGCCGAGTAACAACCTGTTCTGCCACTTTAATTGACACGGTGAATCCCTGAGTTTCTACTTTAGGGGAAGGAACTCTTCATTTGTGCTTCAGGGCAATGCTTTAACAATCCTTTCTTTGGATGTTGTGATGATACTCACACGTCAATTGTTTTTATCTGAAGATATGGAACGTAGTTTTGGTCATTCACTTAAAATCCAGATTGTGGGAGAATATCCAACCAAAGGATGGATCTGTGTGAGTGTCTGAATGAAATAAGAATTAAAAAAAAGTTTGCTCCTGTGATCACTATAATTCAATATCCTCTTGCTTTTAAAGGAAAATAAAGAGCTAGACCTGAAGGAGCGAAAAACCCATCAACTTGTGATAATGCAAAGGAATCACTCTTTGAACTTACTTTCAAGTGTTAATCCTAAAAGCTCTGGTTTCTGCAGATTCACACAGTGACGCTCGTCTCTCCCATCTCACCCAGAACCTTGGAGCGTTGCTGTCATTGGCAGCAGCTTGACATCAATCAGCCCCCCCTTAACTGGGATCACATAAATCATAAAATGTCCCACATAAGCAAGCATTTCTGCGTGTGTGCGCATAACTTATTTTAATTACTTGATATTGGCTTTAATAACAGTGCTGGGCAGATTGCCGCCGTCTGCGTGAGTCAACGGCTTACTTCTGGCCTTGGCTTTTGTCTCACTTCTCTCCATCTTAAATTAGCTTTCAGATTCTCGTGTGACACGCAGGCCTAATGTTTTTAATGGTGTAGCGTCAGGAGGCGAGGTCATTTTTGTAGAGCAGCTCCTCAGTTTTATGATGAATTATTAAAATATGTTTGTGTTAAAATCCAAGGCTTCGCAGCAGAACCCTGGAGGAGATTGTGAATAAGCGCAGAACGCGTCTGTGTGAATAATTATACGTTAGAGTAAAGCTTAGAGAATGTTGCTCAGCCAAGGTTTTTACCTCCACTTAGCTCTAACTTTGAATCTTGTGGCCTTCGATGCACTCAAAGAAACGGAAACTCTTTACAAATAAGACTTTTGTTTAAAGTTGTAATATCTACTTGACAGGAAAATAGTAAATATACGATATGGCTTCATGTCTATAGCAATCGCTCTGTTTCTTTGAGCGCATATTGACACGTATAACATGTCTAACATCCTTTTTCATGTTTCGGCTTTTGTACAGCGTTACTCTTTGACCTAAAGCAGAGGAGAATTAGGGTTCTACCGAACTTAGTTCTGCTCTGTCCTCTTCTTCAGTCCTCCAAGTTTTTATCCCAGCGAAACGTTGCACGAACGATACTTGTGTCTACGGTTCAAAAGAAAATTAGCCTGCGGGGAAGACGCGTCTCTCTCACAGATTCTCCAGCACCAGGGGACAAAATGTGCTTTTTGTCAGCCGGAGAACAAAACACATAAAGTCCTTTGTTCTGCAGTTTTTGTTCCTAGAGAAGAGGGTCAAGCAGCACATCCAGGGCCTCCCTGCACAGCCAGAAGTCAGGCTGTGTCTCCTACTTGTTAAAAAAAATAAATAAATAAAAAATCTTACAAGTAGCAGACTCAGGTTCATCCTGGGGAGCCTGTCTAAAAACAGTGAAGAGAAAAAGTCTTGCCAAGTTGGACCCTGTTTTGCTTTCAGAGCTGCATTAGTCCTTCATGGCATATGCTGGTGCCAGAGACGTGGCTTTGGTCCATGTTTAGATGACAACAGCACCATGCAGCTGCAGCAGATTTGTTGTCTGCATGTCCATGCAGTGACTCGCTCATTCAACTACAAGGTGCTATATTGTCTGTGGATCTGATGACTGTGGAGGCCAGTGGAGCACAGCGAGCTCATTGTCGTGTTTAAGAAAATAGTTTTCTGTTATTTAAGCTTTGTGCATTACCCTGCTTTTGGCATCTATCAGAATATGTTTACAGCATGGTTGATAGTCACAAAGGAATGGTGACTATAGACAGGCTGTAGTGTTTTTGCAATGCTTAGTTGGGGGCCCAGAATGTGGAAAGAACATTTTCTATACACCGTTCCACCGTCACTTGCCTGCATGGTTGATACGAGGCAGGATGAATTTTGTGTGTAAATATCCCACACACAGCAGCATATTGGCAGCTTTAGAAATGTAAAAAAAAAAAAAAAAAATCTCTGTTTTATAAGTAGCAGCATAATTACATTGAAAAACATTTAAATACAATCATATTTAACAGTCATTTTAATGTGGATATACAAGTGTGTTGTCAAGAGAAATATTATTTCCCACTTAATTTAACAACTTGTAGAAAATCTTTTGAGTTTTTCTGTTTGAGATTTAGGAGCACACTGTCGCCCCTAGCGTTGATAGGGCAGTACTGCTTTTGAGAAAAGTGATTTCAACACATCTCGGTTGCGTCGTGAAGGACATTCTGGGATTAGCACACCGCTTGCAAGTAGCTTCTTGCATTACTTCCTGCTCGTTGCTAACACATAATGGGCAGCTCTCCTGATGAAGCTGGAATTATCAGGCGAGAAGGGTCGAGAGTCAAAAGCTGGTAAGTCAAAGAAGTCCTTCTACATTTTATTGTTAATGGCAATGTTTGTATTTTAGACTTTTTGGAGAAGAATAGCAGCTTGGCACTAATGTCTAAGTGTTGTTGGGTCAGATATGGAACTTTTAGGTATAAGCTTTTAAATGTGTTATTGAGAAGTAAACAGTAGAAAGTGTGATTTATAGTCAATTAACTCTTCACAAAACAGTTCCATATAGTTAAACTCTAGCATTCCAGCTTCTAAATGATTGTATATTAAGTCTGTTAGTTTGTTAGTAACTTAAGTAAATATGTAGAGCTATGACTGGTAAGTGCTGCTATTTATTGTTTGTCATTATACCTTTTTTCTGTTAGGTGCTGCAGTCCCAGTAAGGAGAATGCAGACCGTCAAGTGTGTGATGGTGGGTGATGGGGGAGTGGGTAAGACCTTCCTCCTCGTCACTTACTCGACCAGTGTTTTTAAGAATAAATACCTTTCTGCACTGTTTGACAATTACACCGGCGACATAAGCGTCGACGGGCACGCAGTGACCCTCACTCTGTGGGACACGGCAGGCCGTGAGGGATATGAGCAGCTGCGTCCCCTCGTCTATGCTAAGGCAGATGTTTTCATAATCTGCTTCTCTATCGGCAGCCCTTCCTCTTACGCCAACGTCACGCTCAAGTGGAAACCCGAACTGTCTCAGCTTTGCCCCAAAGTGCCAGTCCTACTGCTGGGCACCAAGTCGGACCTGAGAGGCGACGAAGAAACTGTGAAGAATCTAAAGGAGCAGGGTTTGGCGCCCACCACCCATCAGCAGGGGGACGTCCTGGCCGAGCAGATCGGGGCCGTTAAGTACATGGAGTGTTCTGCTCTGCAGCAGGAAAACATGAGGGAGGTGTTTGAGGAAGCTACGAGGGTGGTGTTGTTTCCAGCCCCTAAAAAGAATTGCATAAAGTGTGTGCTGCTGTAGTAAAGAGTTCCCAGATTTGGACAATGGAGCGGAGCAATGAAGATCAACAGACACAAAGGCACGCAGAGGAACAAAGGAGGTTATCTGGCGTCTTCCTCACTTGGCTTTCTCCTGTGTTCCTTATTCATCGCTTGCGGTGCAGCTAGGGACAGAAAAAAAACCGCATCAGAGCACATGTCATGTATTAATTTGCTCTTGGCTTTGTTTTTAAGTTGTTTTACATTTTCAGTATGCATTTTACACTAAAGTATTACTTCATAAACAAATTACAATACCATATATTTGAATTAGAAAGAGACAAAGATACCATACTTTTCAACTTGTTCAGATTTTGAGAACAAATGACCTCAGTGTTTTATTGAAGTTTTACGTGAACACAGGGTAAAGTGGACGGATAATGATGCAAGTTTTTTTTTTTTTGTCCATCTCTCTTCTTAGAATGAAAAATCTAAACGGTTCAGCCTACATATGTATGAACATAGCAGGGAAGTGTTTTGAGGCATATTTCTAAGAGATTTGGAAGAGAGACTAAAATTTTTGCCCATTCTTCATTGCAAAATATCTCAAGCTCAATTGGGTTGAATGGACAGTGATTTTCAGTTCTTGCGCAGGATTTGTAGTCAAACGTTAGTCTGGACTTTAACTGGGTCATTCCCACACCCAAACATGCTTTGCTCTAAAACCATTCCACTGTAGCTCTGCCTGTGTGGTTTGAGGCATTGTTCATCTTTTGTACTCTGTTCTTTTCCAGCCTCTGACAGGTTTTCTTCTGGGTTTTCTGTTTATTTAACATCATCCATTTTCCTGTCAACTCTGACCAGCTTCTCTGTTAAAGCCCAGTCGGAGCGTCCCTTCAGTATGATAATGCCACCATTATCTTTGATGGTGGCATTCAGTGTCGGTAATCCTACGTTTGGACTGTAAAGTTGGTAGCTGGATTGTATTTAGCAGCATCAGAGTACAAGGGCTGGATAAAAAGAAAGAGAATAAATGTTTTTATTTGTGTAAACGTATGTTTTCATTTCACTTCACTGCTTTGCAAGTTTATCCCAAAATACTATTGCTCTCTATTTAGGTTTCTTTTTTGAAAGATGAGAAAATGTGAAAAAGCTGAATGGATATGAATGCTTTTGCCGGGGTCTGCAGTTGCACAACGCCACTTTGCAAATACTGGAACAATGAAGTCATACGAAGGTGAAAGACGACACTGAGTCACATTGTTGATGTAAGGCAAAAAGAAATCCCCCTAGTTGAAGTGCTCCGAAGTTCTTTGGGAAATGTTTGCGGTCTGGTGTTTTTGTGATTCTCAGTTACAGCGTGTGAACACTAGATGGAAACATCCTGCTGGCGCAGCCTCGTACTGTCCTGCACAAGAACCATTTTTCAAAGCCCCTTACATTTTTTTTTCTACCTCCATACATTTAATGGTCGAGTCAATGGTCTATACCCTCCTAAGAGCCATTATTCAGCTAGGCAGACACCCACAAGTGGAATCCATTTGAGGCGCTTAAAAAGTCAGCATTCCCTTGCTTACTCAGAAATATTTCTTTGACCTTTATGGGTGGAGGCTTTGACAAACGACAGATGAGTTGAGCTCAGCCCAAAGGCTCATTACAACGTTGCTGTAGCGAGATTCAGAACGTATTTCCTCCCACAGTCGCTCTCTGAATGAGGATAACGCTGGCAGCGTGTTTACAGCTTGCAGAGTTTGTCTGTGTTAGTGGGAAAATAAATTGTTTTAGCGAACTCTGCCAAGTATTACTTTGTAAAAACCTCCACTCTGGCCTGACTCAACTAAGTAGGATGAGAAAGGCCGAGTCCTCTGCAGTGGGCTAAAGACGGGAGGGTCACTCATTCTTAGGTCCATCAATGTGACCAGTTTTTAGCGAACTGGCATTAAAATGAGCTGTTTGCTTTGCAGCCATTAGTTTCCCTCCAGAAATGGTGTTTCAAAGCAGCTAAAGGAGCCAGAATGTAGCGGCACTTGTGATTATACCCTAATGTGATTTTAAGACATAGTTACAGCTCCAAGAGTTTGCACTTCCACAGGTAAGTAGCAAGGAGCCAAGAAATCAGCAGAAATGAGCATAATCCTATTTCTTTTCCACTTATTAACCAAAATGCATTTACCAGTGATTTGGACTAAAATAGGAGTCTGCAACCTTTACCATTCAAAGAGCCATTTCTGCCCCCAGTCCAGCTACATGCAACTCATTTAGAGCCACAAGAGTTACATGACCTTTTGATAAATGACATTTTTAAAATGTTTGATTTAAAAAAAAAAGTCAAATTTCCTTTTTATTATAGGAAATTTATTTTTTAAAGAACCTCCATTTTATTTCTATTTTTGGGTTTTTCTGTAAAAACCCAAAAATAGAAATAAACCCAACCTTTCATGGGATGTTGGTATTGGCAAAGAAAAGCACATTGTTTTCAACCTAATGACAAGATAATTAGATATATGAATGTATTTGGTACAATTAAATTATTCAAAGAAAGAGCTGTAAATTTGATAAAAGCTGGATTTGTTTTTTCTTAATCTAGTAGTAGTTGGGGTTTTTTTGTTCTCATCTGCAGCCAAAGTTATTAAAAGCTACTTGTGGCTCCAGAGCTGCAGGTAGCAGACCCCCGGACTAAACAAACACAGAACAAGATAGATAAGCTGGTGACTCAGCAACCAAAATATGAAAAGTAAATGCTTAGTTATATATATATATATAGGGAGATAATATTAGCAGTGGTGGAGAAAGTACTCAAAAAATGTACTTAAGTAAAAGTACAAATACACAGACAAAAATGTACTCAAGTAAAAGTAAAACTACCACTTTAACATTTGTACTTAAGTAAAAGTAAAAAAGTACTGGCTTTTAAAAATACTTAAGTATTAAAAGTAAAAGTACTTGCTGAATGCATTACCTAATCGCTAATACAATATCATTAAGTGAACCGATCGTATTTAATTTTAATACGTCAGAAATGTGCCATTTTAATGAACAATGTCACAGATAAAGCATGTTTTATTTGTGTTTACTCTGTAACATAGTTTAGACTTAGATATGTGATTCTATGCATCACAATTTCAGGGATGGAAACATCTTGTCTCCTGTCCTAACATAGCATGAACTTCACTTTTTTTTTCTTTCTTTTTTTTTTGCCACTAGTGGCTTTTAT